>NW_021620244.1:488120-716629 GCF_004785775.1 Grammomys surdaster
AGAGAGAGAGAGAGAGAGAGAGAGAGAGAGAGAGAGAGAGAGAGAGAAATGCTATCTCACTCCAACTTGTACCCAAGTATGTACAACTTCACATTGTTTCTTTTCACCACTCCCAAATACCCCTTCTCTTAGGAATGCTTTGCCAAGCTAGGCTGGTCCTTGGCACTCCTCATGTCCTGATGATTTTTTTTTAATGTACATTTCTTAAGGTTAGAGCTTTGTGTTCTACATCTCCACAAGTTTTGACAAATACAAAATGTTAAGTGTCTATCCCCTTAATTTTTGTGCAAAATCATTTCACTGTCTCAGAACCCTCTATCACATGAATTATTCACCCCACTCTTTCTTTCAAACCTATGGTCATAAATGAGTTTTTATAAATTTTTTCCAGAATGTCAAGTAATTGGAATCTTATCATATCAAGCTTGTCTGTTTCACTTAGAAATGCTAATTACTTTTCTTAGGTTGGAAGGCCTCCTTTGAGGTGAAGATCAAAAGCCCAGTTTTTATTTACACATCAATTAAGTTATTTATCCTAGATCCCTTTTTGATTATCCTATGAATCAGCATCCTGTGACTCTAGCTCCTTAAGTTGAAGGAGACTACAAGCACTCTGTCTGCCTTTGTTAGGCACAGAGGATAAACTAGTTGGGTGGGACCCTGCCCTCAAATGACCATTTCCACAATGCCTGGGCCTAACCTTACTCTGTCTAACCTAGGCTGACCCTGAACTCAGGAATCTATCTGCCTTTTCATCTTTCTGACAAGCTGTCTCATAGTGCAGTTGCCTTTGTTCCTTTAGATTCATGAAGCCCCTCATAATTCATATTGCATCCTTATTGCATCATATTGCATAGCTGAGAAATTATTTATTTTTTTAACTCATGATTTCAGAGTTCTTTTCCACAGCCTTAAGGACTGTCCTGAAGGCTCCAGTGTTTACCATTTTACTAAGACATAGACATATCCTTGACTCCTGGACTCCTGCTGTTTCTTATTATCATGAACTCATTAACATGAACAGGGAGGAAATTCTTCAGAAGGAAAGAGTCTGCACTGCTAGTCCTGGTTCCAGAAAATATGTATGTTATCACAACAGCTATTGACACTTGTGGAGGCTCACACAAGGGCCCTGTCCCAGGGGCAAGAACCATGTCACTCTGTTGCCACCAAGGCCATCCCAGGCTGGACACAGGAGAAAATGGAGAGGATGAAGACAAAGCACAGAAGTGTCTTGTTGCATACATAACACATTGTTTCCTCTGACAGAGGAAGGGCTAGGTAAGGAGCTAAATATCCTTAAAAGTGGAGCTTTTAAACTAAAAGAATAAAGACTATGCAAAGTGTGACACTGAAAACTTATTATTTAAGTTGGGCACAGATAAGCAATCTCACTGTTGTTATGCACATATACTGCTTTTTAAATTAAAAATGAAATGGAAAAATATGAATGGAGGCATTTTGCACAGGTGGATACTTTCACTTCCAGAAGACATGATGCAAGCATAGGACATCTCCAGCTACAAATAACACAGGCTACTGCCATTTTTCTTAGTTGTCTACCATAGCTATATGATACAACCCTAGTCCTAAAGACACCACAAGCTTGGCTGCAGAAAATAAAAAAAAAACAATTTTAACCCGATCTGGGACCAGATATCTTTTATAGTTCTGTAGGTGATATGCAGGCTGCTGTGGCAGGAAAAAAAAAATCAGTAGTCATGATGAAACAGGCTGACTCCATGGTAGACTTCAAATTGGCAGTTCAGGAGATTAGATCTAAAATCCCAGGCTTCAGGCAACTAGTCAGAAAGTGCCCCACCACCTGACCTGAAGCAAGGACAATGGGGAACCAGTCCCATACCCCATAATAGAGTGTCTTTAGAGATAGAGTAAGACAAAGCCTACCCTGGAATTACTCTAAGATGCTTTTAATTGGGCCTGTGAGAGCTCACTTCAGGGTCTCTCCATCTTGATAGTAGGAGGCCACAGCATGCTGGACTTCTGCAGAATAAAACACTCTTTGCATTTACATACCATTTGAGTTCAGGTGTCATTCTTTGGCAAATCATGGACCCTTACAGTAATAGCCAACAATGGACTTTCTGCATGCTCCAACACTGAGCTACCAGGCAAGATGTACCATGGTGAAATAATGGCACTACTGCTATGATGGGGTAACTAAAAACTTTCTAGTTGACTCTGAGGCCTGTTCTACAGAAAAAAATAATTCTCAAAGGTCATTAGCTATGGAGGTCCTAAGTCCTAGGATAGAACCTGCCTTCTTATTTTGTTAAATGTTCATGCTATCAAATTGCCTTCTAAATATTTGTGTATACCTATAGGTCTGGGCAACTCTCAGCTTTGGTCAGAGAAGACTCTTTTTGCTATGGCAATGCAGACAGTCAAAACTGTTCAAATATTGAGAATAAGAAGTCTCTTCAGCCCTATGCTATACTGTACCACCACTAGGGATGCACACATGTGTGTGCACACACATACTACTTCCAACAAGGCTCAGTAAGTACGTTGCAATAGAAAACTGAAAGAATGTAAGAACCAGAGAATAGGTAGGGATTTTTGAGCTATTGTCTTCTGGAAATGATGTTAGCATTGCATTAATTAACTCACAGCAGCTGTTGTTATCTGCATCACACCTGCACAAAATCAAGACAGCCATAATTCTGGCATAGTATTTTCCAGGCATCAGCAATGTGTAAAATCTCAAAGAATAAAAATTAATAATAAAAAAGAAAGAAAAGAGAAGATAATTATGGCAAGAATAGTGCAGTTGACAGTGAGTTAGAGCTGAAGACAAAAGAAATCACACTTAATTTAACATGACTACATCTAATTACAAATAAAAAGAGCTATATTGCATATACATAATAGTATGCAAAAAATATTTCATTGCTATATCCCCTTAAAAAGAATGAAGTGAAACACAGTTAGCAACATGAAGGACCAGTACCCAGATCTTGGTTCTTAATCTAATTTCACTTCTAATAACAGAGAAAAGAGCTCATTAGAGAGAAAAATAATTCTAGAGGGGGCAGAGTGAGCAAAGTGAGCAAGGAAGCACATAAATAATCCAGAACTTGTGGTAAGAGAAATAGGTGTTTAAAAATAAAGCAGCCACACAGTCATATGTTACAGGGCAAGGAAACCAACTCAAATAGGAACTAGTAGTCAATGCCAGGCAGTCTACACACAGCATTGATTCATAACAAACTATATTTTAAGTATTTATGAGATCATAATTGTAATTTTAATGTTAGTGATAGAAAAGGGATGCATTTCTTGCTCACAGAATTCAAGGAAATTATATTGATACTTTGTCTTAAAAGAGATGATATAGTCTGTGACTTCCTGCCAAAGAGCATGGCTTATCAAATTTGAAAACAAAAAGTAGTCTTAATATGTAGACACACATAAATATTACTTCTTCCAGTAGACTAAACTCAATATTATCAGTGATAGAAAATGTTTTAATATATATTTTCTTGCTGCAATGTGATACACATGTCACTATAACCCTGTGATCATTTTCCCTAAAGTCTGCAGCTCTACTGCAACCATGACAACCATACCCAAGAACCTCCAATAAAAGAGTGTCCTATAACACAATTGATCAATTCTTCTTGAAAATGTGGAAGTCATCAAAACCAAGAAAAGCATGAGGAACCAGGACAGCTTAGAGAAACTTTTGGAAGACTGAGTACCATGTTATTCTGCATGGATGAAATATAGCTTTAATTAAAACTGGAAGAAATCAGGGTATACCCCCTAATGGTCCTTTACATGCAGATTGAGCACACAGGACAACTTTCAGGAATATGTTCTTTCCTTCCACTTATCTGGTGACCAAACTCTGGATATCAGAGCTTTTGACTTAATAAGCCATTGTACTTGTTAGCATTTCTTCTAGGCTCTACCCCAGAGTTGCCTAGCAACAGCCAGGTATGCCTGATCATTATTAAAGAGGCTACTTGCCCCCTCCACAAGCTCTTGCCTTCATATTCTTTGACCATCTTACCCTCTTCTCTCTCTGTCACTTCTCTCCCCATTCCCCTCCCCCCTTGCCCTCCACCTCTCTCTCTCTCTCTCTCTCTCTCTCTCTCTCTCTCTCTCTCTCCCCCCCCCTCCCCCTCTCTCTCTGCCTTTCTCTGTCTTTACTCCATCAACTCCCTTCCTCATGTCCTAAATAAACTCTATTATACTATATACATCCATTCTGTGGCTGGTACCTTGGGCGAAAGGATGCCTCAGCATGACCCCACAGAGGCACATCCTCCCCACACACTACACTGCACCTCTACCAAACATATCCTGGATTCCTTTTCTTTTTTATAAAACACAACTTTGCTGGTCCTTTTTAAGATTTAAATCTACTTTAAAAATAAAAGCTTGAGCAGACAGTAAATGTTAGCTGAATATTTTGTCATAAATACGATATTATATCACTTCCTTCAAAGTTCAGAGAACATCATGAACAATGGGTGGAAAAAAATCTTAAGAGCTAACAAGAATATTGGAAGTTGTGCCTAATAAGGCAAAACTGAACACAGAGCAAAAGAAAAATTATAAAATAACCAATCCATAGTAATACAGGAGAAAATGAACATTTCCCCTCACTATCATCAAAAGCAATGAGTTTTTCATAAAAAGGTTAAAAGTGAAATAATGGGAAATGATGATAGAACAATAGCTTATGAAGATAGACTCCACAGACATGACCTTTATGTAAAGTAAAGTATCATTATCATCTTCCAATAACAAAAGGATCAATTAATCAAAAAAGATAATTAATTTTATATATCTATACACTTAATAAAGAACTTAAGATACCACCTACCATACCCTGTTTACTAACAAGTGGCATGACAAAATAGTTGGTCAGTGTGTTTGAGCAGGTTCTTGTGGTTGTTGGGGTGAGAGGTAGGGATTGAATCCAGAAACGTAGCTATTCACACCAGGACAGGTGCTGAGCCACCAACTCTACCCATAGCCATTGCAGAGGCTTTAAGTGTATTACTCCGAGTTTTCCTTACCCACTCACACATTACTCAGGGCTGAATGCCATGAGTAACAACTGATGATTTTTTTAAAAGGATGATATTTTAACATTTGCTGTGATTGTCTTATACACATTTTATTGAGAAAACACAAATAAAACAGAACAGAATCTGGATTTTTTATTCTACAAATGTTAGTGCTTGATCTAGCAAGATCTCAATAATTGAAGTTCTATTTTCAATTTCATTTAGCATTTAGACTGATGTGTTGTTACAGTACTGACCAAAGTGTAGAAGCACCTTTTAAGGATGACATGATAGCAGAAGAACTATTAAAACAGTTCTTTTATGAGTTACTGGGTATTGACTTTTGA
This sequence comes from Grammomys surdaster, assembly GCF_004785775.1. Classification (NCBI taxonomy): domain Eukaryota; kingdom Metazoa; phylum Chordata; class Mammalia; order Rodentia; family Muridae; genus Grammomys; species Grammomys surdaster. The sequence continues at coordinate 493,510 of NW_021620244.1, forward strand.
TGTTTCAGTGTGTTTCTGGTAGTGAAGACTGAACTCTGACCTTGCACATCCTACACACGCTATTTTAGCTAAACTCTCAGTTCAGTTGAGTTTGATTACATTTTCCTGAGGTATTTTTAAATTGCAATGGAATAATCTGATGTTTCTATAATTATATACTATGACACAGACTTGGTATCCCAAAGGTCATTCAACTTCCATCTTCAAGAGCATGTATTTGAGGGAGGTTTAGAAGATAGATGTACAATGGAAAACACAATGTTTGGGTATTAAATTATTGGTTTTTTTTTTATTTTAAAACACTTAAAATAAAAAAAATTAAGGTTGAGTTAGCTAAGAATGATTGTTAGCTACTTCAGTACCTCCTAGTTTTCTTATTTTGCTTATTGTTTCCTCTATTATCAGTTCAAAAATTTAAGTGGTTCTCTAAAGCTTTAAAACATTGTCTTATGCTTATAATCAATAGTCTACATTCTTTTCTAGTTGCATGTTTGTCATCAATCTACATGCTTTAAAAATTATTTTTAAAAACAAATTATTTTCCAGATATCTTCCATGCATTACCTTTCTCAACAGATAACGACAATGAAATGTTCTTTCTTTCCATAAAAACAAAGAGCATATCCCCATGCCCCCATGGCCTTTCATACTCCTATGAGCTGCCACTTCTAAACTTCTTTCTTTCAAACTTCAAATTAGTGATTTTTTTTAGAGAATCTATCTCATTAGGAATAGAGCTCAATTGGGAGACCACTTGTCTGTTGTGCAGAATTCCTGTACTCAGTCCCCAGCATGTTCATAAAGTGAGTGTGTGGATATGACTGCAATTTTTAAACTTGGGAGGCAGAAGCAGAAGGATCAGAAGTTCAAGACAGAGTTCAGTTTCCCAGACAAGATATGAAAAATGACAATGCCAATTGACATGACAACATGGATGGGGGAAATCTTACCATGCCCTACTGCGAGATGAGGTGCTACAAACAATTAAGAATTGCCAAGAGAGGGAGAATCAGTTTTCTTGAAGGATTTGTCCCCTGATAGGTTATCCAATCCCAAATGGTTTCCCTTAAGCATATATACATATGAGTAGCACTAAAAAACCTCAACAGGTTTGTATTTACAAATATGTGTGTATATATGTTTGTGTGTGTGTGTGTATGTGTGTGTGTGCATGTGTGTGTGATTAAAGAATAAGAGGCTATGAGGTTCAGAAGGAATGGAGAGTGTGAGAGAAATTGAAAGGAAGGAGGGAAAGAATGATTTAAATATAGTATGCACATATGACATTCTCAAAAATGAATGAAGTCAGAGTTTAACAAGGGTCCTGTCAGTAGTCAGGAGCAGACTGAATGTGCTGACACTGTTTTGAAAATTTTTGGAAACAGGTACCATATTTTATTAATATAAAACTAAATGTGTATTATATCCTTAATTTGAATACTGGTTAGATTTAAATTATAAGGAATTTAGAATTCCAGCTCCTTACATGAAAGAATGGTTTGATTTAATTATTTTGATCAGTGAGAATGAAAGTGAGGTTTCCATCACAGCCCCATATCATGCACCCATCACAGTCACATTTCATACACTATAATGTAAAGGAAATTAGTTAAATTTCTAGATCCTATATCTATCTCTATCTCTGTCTCTGTCTCTCTGTCTCTCTGTCTCTCTCTGTCCCTTTGTCTCTGTCTCTGTCTCTCTCTCTAATTTATTTCTATATGCAGAAGATACAGAATATATCAATGATATTCTTTACCATTTATAATGAATGCTTACTTGTTGAAAACATCCCTCTATAAAGATATCACACTCTTACCTACTAGCTATTGGTGTGGGAGCATTCCCTGTGTCAGGATATAGGATAGTTAAAAGAGGAAAACTGTGAGATTCATGGTGGATAGAGAGTAAATGTTTCACCTTTCCTGACATCTGTAGCTTGGCTTCAGCTCTGTGCCCTATGCTATCTTTTTACACAATTAAAGTTCTTTTTCTTCCTTTCCCTCTAGTCCCCTATTAACCCATTACAGTCTTGCTTACATTCACAGCCTTCACTACATGTGTCCTTGTCAATCATAATATCAATATTCCCATGGCCAACCATAGTAGACACATCTAAACCTCCTCTAATCAACTTCCTAATCATTAGATCTCTTCCTCTCCCCTTCTCCTCTTTATTTAAAAAACAAAATTGATCTTACATGTACAACATGTGGTTATTTAATGCATAATGAAATGGCTTAACCATCTCCAAAGCCCATTATAACAAAATGGTTTCTTTAGTTGTGTATCAAACCAGGTAATACTATGAAACACTCAGTCAAAGAACTGAAATTTTAGGTTTTTTATATTCTTAAATATAAGATGAACTCAACTAATAAAGGGTTCATTATTTTTTGAAATTAAAATTTAGCCAAAATTCTTAAATTTCAACAAAGAACACCATGTCTGATGCTTCCTATGCATTGTTCCCAGAGGCAATCATTTCTCTATTCTAGACTACTCTTGATAGTCAGCTCCATGTTTCTAAGCAATTTCCCAAATTTGATTTTTGCTTCTGTGATGGTAAATGAAGATTAGTTTCCTTGGAGTGTTCTTATTCTCCCTTTACTATTAGTTTTGTGTTGGTTGTTGTTTCCCTAGATATTTAATAAAATGTCAACAGTTTTGTACTTCAGTCCAATCAATTCTAAGTAGAGTCTGGGTTTTCTGGAAAGTGAGACCATTAGTTCTTTTGCTCCATGATGCTATTTCTACTTCCTGATTTTCATGCTCATCTCACTGAATATACAAGGTTACAACTGTTAGTATTCTGTCTAAACTTCACCTCCACAGTTATCTGGCAACAGCCAGGTCAGCATGCCCACTATAAAAGGGGGTGCTTGCTTCCTCCTCTCTCTCTTACTCTCTTACTCTCTTACTCTCTTACTCTCTTACTCTCTTACTCTCTTGCCTCTAGCTTCTCCTTGCCCTTCCTCCCTTCCCTTCCCCCTCTCTCCACGTGGTCATGGCCGGCCTCCACCTCTCTTCTCTCTCTCTTCTCTTTCTCCACCATCTTCTTCCATTTCTCTCCCAACCTTTTCCCTCTGCCCTGAATAAACCCCTTCCCCTTTGGAACCATTTGGTCTGGTGTTGTCTGTTCCAAGCTGTGTGCGGAAGTCTAACATTGATGCCGAAACCCGGGATACAAAGACTTTAGGAACTGAGAGATCCATGTGGCCACCGGCAGCCACAGCCAGCTGCTATGAGGCTGATCTGACCTGACCGTACAAGACTGATGCCATGTGGCCTGCTGCAACCCCACCACCGTAGCTGCCACCACTACACCACGAGGACTTCATCTTCTGCTACCTGCCATCACCAACTGTGTGAATTCCCACCACTGCTGCAAACCAGTCCCATCTGCTGCTGAGAGGCTCACAAAACTTCCACCACATGAGCTGTGCCACTGCAGTCCCCACGTGGTGCTCTACCACGTGGGCTAGGCAGCCAGACAGGTCTACACAGACCTCACGGTTCCATTTTTCCTGATACCAGACTGCACAAGCCTGCAAACACACTGGTGTTTTAATTGGTAAGGAGTTTCCGATTGGTGGGAGGAACTTAGGACACCCAGTTAGGGTCTGGCCAACCTTCCCTGGGCTAAGGGGTTGGCTTTTCATTGTCCCAGTCCATATGACTGGCCTCTAGCTGAACTATGACCTAGGAAATTGGTCATTGGGTGATTTCTCTCTAAGAAATAGCTCCCAGCCCCTCCCCAGCTCTCCAAGCTCCACTGGAAATCCTGTTACCAGGTGAGCTATTTTCTGCTAGACTAGCTTAGCTCCACAGAGGCCCCTAGATATTCTTGTGATGACCTGATAATGTAGCCTGAGCCTGATTTTTCATTGCCAGCTTTTCTTTTGGGACGCTGACTGATAGCTCAGTAATAGCTGTCACCCAATGGGTACCACATTGTCTTTGACTGTACCCACAGATACCCCACTGGGTTGTCTACTGAAAAACCTCAAATCTCTAAAATTAATGCCTGATTTGAGACATTCCAAATTGATACACCTCTGAATTAAGGTCTGGATTTGATACACTCTAGATAATGGACTAAAGTAGCCATGTAATGGCATGCTAGACCTAACTACTTTAAGAGGTCTGAACACATACTGCCAGCAGTCTGGTAAATGGAAAGAAATCACCTACGCTTGAGTATTTATTTACCTTCGTTATACTCTTTCCATGTGTTCTGCCCGTTCCCCCCTCCCAGACCATCTGCTCACCCCACTACTTTGCCACCTCCGTTCTCTCTTGTGGAACTTTGCTGACCACCATCTACCTCTACCACACACTGTCTCCTGTCCACTGCCTGTCAACATTGGAGATCAAGTGCTTCTCTCCCCTCCAGATCATCGGCCCTCACCTCTCTCTCCCAAATGGCAGGGTCCTTTTAAGGTAATCCCCGTGCCCCCTACAGCTGCTAAACTTGAAGGACTCCCTCATTGGGTCCACTTATCTCACTTTAAGCCTTTCACTCCCCCCCACTTAGTTGCATTTGTAGGGGTGTGCCTCTCACCCATTTCTTTTTGGTAGTGCCTACATGTCCTGTCCCCTTATTAGAAAGAGATATTTTAGCTAAGTTGGGAGCTTCTATTTCCTTTGCTCCACCAATTCGCTTAAGCCCAAGCTCACCAGCAGTTCCTCTGTTCCTCCTTTTAGCCAATCACCCTACTAACATTAACATCTTATTTCCCTTACCAGCTTCTCAGGTGGGCCCCTGAGTTTGGGATGTCCAGAACCCCTCTGTTGCTAAACATCATTCTCCCTTTGTCATCCAGTTACTGGACTCTACCAGGTACATCTGCCAAGCCCAATACCCTCTTTCTCTCCAGAGCCTCAGGGGACTTAAGCCTATCATTGCTGGCCTCTTAAGGAAAAAACTCCTTCGACCTACTTCTTCCCCTTTTAACACCCCTCTACAGGCAGTTAAGAAACCTAATGGTACCTATTGACTGGTTCAAGATCTCAGGTGCATTAACTCTGCTGTAGTTCCCCTCCATCCTGTCGTAGCTAACCCTTATATGCTTTTCTCTACTATCCCCTCAGGGACTACTCATTTTTCAGTCCTAGATCTCAAGGATGTATTTTTCTCTATCCTTCCAGACACCCAGTCACAGGACATATTTGCCTTTACCTGGACAGATTCTGACACCTTTCTACCAAACTTACCTGGACTGTTCTACCTCAGGGATTCCGGGACAGCCCATATCTGTTCGGGCAGGCCCTGGCTTCTGAATTAATCTCTTTATCTCTCCTTAGATCTAAGATTGTACTTTACATAGATAATGTTCTCTGTAGCCCCTCCCTAGAAATTAGCCAAGCTGACACAGCTGCTCTTCTAAATTTCCTTTCCAGTCGGGGCTACAGGGTCTCACCTTCTAAAGTCCAACTGTCCACTCCTCAAGTCACCTATTTGGGACTAGAAATTACCCCAACCCACAAGGTTATTACCTTAGATAGAAAGAACCTGATTCAGTCTCTAACTGTTCCTTCTACAAAGGAAGAGATTTTATTATTCCTAGGAATGGCTAGCTTTTTACATTCCTGGGTTCCTTCCTTTTCCCTACTTTCTCACCCCTTATATGAAGCAGCATTGGGCCCCACCCACGAACCTCTTCTCAAACCTGTCACTAAGCCCTTCCAAAGGCTCCAACAGGCTCTCCTTAAGGCTCAAGCCTTACATCTCCCAGACTGCAACTTGGAGCCTTAGGTCACCAACTGGGACCATCTTTTGCACCCGTAGTATACTTGTCAAAAAGACTAGATCCAACCATCCAGAGATGGGCACCTTTATTCGTACCTTAGCAGATGCTGAACTCCTTATTCGAGAATCAAAGAAACTAACCCTGGGATCACCTATAACTGTCCTCTCTTCTCACAACCTGTTACAGCTCCTAAAGGCTTACAGACTCTACCTCCCTGCAGGGTTCTTTCTCTTCAGGTAGCTCTAATAGTAGACTCCACTCTCACCTTTCAATCATGCCCACCTCTTAGTATTTCCAATCTTCTTCCCTGACCTAACACTGACTACTCTCTATCTCACTCCTGTATTGAAACTTTAGAAGAACTATTACCTCATCCTTCACACATACAGGAAGGCACATTGCCTCAAGCCACCTTTACCTGGTATACAGATGGAAGCTCCTTTCTTCATGAAGGGGTCAGGAAAGCTGGCTATGCCATAGTGTCAGATACCAAGGTGGTGGAGGCACAGGCCCTTCCTGCTCATACCACCAACCAACAGGCTGAATTAATAGCCCTTACCTATGCCTTCCAGCTGGCACAGGGACAATCCCTCAGCACTTACACAGATTCCAAATATGCTTTCCATATCCTCCTGTCCCATGCTGCTATCTGGAAGGAGTGAGGCTTACTTACTACAAAAAGAGGAAGTAACTAATGCAAACCAGATATAGCCATGCTGAAGGCTTCCCATCTCCCCACAGCTATTGGGATTGTCCACTGCAGATCCTACTGTATGGATGACTCTAGTCTCCAAGGGAAACAACTGAGCTGATGAGGCAGCTAGAGCTGCAGCCCTTAGGAGCCTAGACTCATCTTACCCTCCCAAGGAGATTCTTACACTACAACCCACATCCCTACCCACACCCCCTGACACTCGTCAAACACTGGCCTATCTTCACCATCTCTTTCATCCTAACAGCCAAGCACTGTCTTATTTCATTAAGACCTACCTACAGCCTACTCCTGAGGACTTAAGTTTCCTAAAATCTATCACTGCTTCTTGCAAAATTTGTCAGATGTCAGATCCCAACTCAAGGTATCATAGCACCTCTTTTCCTACTCATCAGGCTAGAGGTTCCCTTCCTGGAACTGACTGGCAACTTGACTTTACCCACATGCCTGCTGTAAAACGTGTCAAGTACCTCCTGGTCTTGGTGGACACCTTCTCAGGCTGGGTAGATGCTTTTCCCACAACTAACAAAAGGGCTCAGACAGTCTCTGATCTCCTCCTCAGAGAGATCATCCCTTGTTTTGGTGTCTCCACCTCCCCCCAGTCAGACAATGGGCCTTAATTTACTTCCCAACTTTCTCAAACTCTATCTAATGCCCTAGATATCCCCTGGCATTTTCATATCTCCTATCATCCTCAATCTTCAGGTAAGGTAGAGAGAACCAACCGCTCTTTAAAAACCACTCTTGTCAAGATGTCACAGGAACTTCACCTTGACTGGGTAAAACTCCTACCTCTGGCTCTTTTCAGGCTATTAGCCCTTCCCAAGTGAGCTCTCCTCATTTCAGCTTTTGAACTCATGTATGGACGTCCAGTCTTAACTCCTGGTCTTTCACCTAAATGTTCCCTCTCCCTCTCTGCCGGTGACCTGTAAAGTGAGTACTAGTGGTGCCTTCTGCTACAAAAACAACTAACATGAACATTGCTGTGATATGGGACATGCTTGCTTTTCCTTGCCCACTGCAAACTCTAGCCACCAGAGACACTGGGCAGTGACTTCCAGAGCTAGCAGGAAGTCCCGCCCTGTTGCCGCTGCCACCCAATCCCCCACCAGCCATACGATTCAGGTTTCTTATTCTGGTCCTAGCCAAATGTTTCTTTGCTAATATAAAAATGTGCTTTTCTCTACCTACACAACCTGCCAAAGTTACTTAAGACAGGATAGGAAAGGCTCTGTCTTGATAGATTTTTACTACTGCTATTAAATTCTATTCAGTTACAACCAATCCTTATGGCTCTCAATCTTGTCAGAAGTCTGCTGATAGTATTTTTTAAGCTTATGGCCAACAGAATTCCCAAAGCCTCTAACAGTTAACCCAAGATGGTTTCAGAAGACTTGGATACCGGATACCTAGAAGATACAGCCTAGATTGTATGTGATGATATAGTCACTAACAAACTCAGTGGGCTAAACTGGATGCTCTGAGTCAAATGACTTGGCTAAACCAAGGTAAGTCATTTCTCATGTCATGCATATCCATTCCACAGGGAAAAACCCTGTGTCTTCTATGCTTGGAAGCCAAACTGACTTCACCCAAGAGATATGGAGACCACGGGAACTGTTGGCAAGTGGACTCTGTCACTTTTTAAAAATAATATGTAACCAGTAGATTATTGTTTATTGTATCTCAGACTTCTGACTACATTGACAGCTAAGATTTCACAGATATTATCTGTTACCTCAATGCCTAAACTCAGTTGCCATCAATTAAATGCTTCATATTTCCTTTTCTTACTATCTCACTGTCCTAATATTATCTGAGTTCCTATAAACTTGCCTAACTAATAAAACATTCCACTATACAATCCAACAAAGGTTCATCTTAAAGACTGCTCCTGTTGTTAACTCATGCTGTTATCTCTTTTGTAAACTTATAAGCTACAGGAAACCCACTCAGATCTACCTCTCATGGACCAAATAGACACCATCCAGATCTTGTCAAGTCCAGGCACATCCAAAACAGCTCCAGAGAAACAAACTCCAGATGCTCCATCTCCTGTCACACACAGCTGCTTCTACTGGACCTGTTCCTTCTGACCTATTCTCAGATGGCTCGCTCCATAGACCCTGGACAGCAGGAAACAGCCAAGTCTCCTAAAACCAGACAAACATCCTCCACACCCATTCTTCTAGGTTCCCCCTAAAGACATGTCGCCTCCAATGCCAGCAGGAAGAAGCCAGATATCACGACGACCCTATTCCTGCTTTGCTGTCACCTCTTTCTAAGTTTTCTCTTTTAATTAAACCAAAATGGGGGAATGTTAGTATTCTGTCTAAACTCCACCTCCACAGTTATCTGGCAACAGCCAGGTATGCTCTTCCCCACAGTTACCTGGCAACAGCAAGGTAGGTGTGCCCACTATTAAAAGGGTCTGCCTCCTCCTCTCTCTCTTACTCTCTTACTCTCTTGCCTCTAGCTTCTCCTTGCCATTTCTCCCTTCCCTTCCCCCTCTCTCCACATGGTCATGGCCGGCCTCCACTTCTCTTCTCTCTCTCTTCTCTTTCTCTGCCATCTTCTCCTGTTTCTCTCCCTACCTTTGCCCTCTGCCCTGAATAAACCCCTTCCCCTTTGGAACTGTTTGGTCTGGTGTTGTCTGTTCCAAGCTGCGCGCCAAAGTCTAACAACAACTATCTGTGATTTGTATGCTTGTGAGCTGACTCCTAGGAGAAAGCAACCATCATCTTTGCAGCCATCTCAGGCCATATACCATGACAAGAGACTTGTTTTTCAACAGCCCACAACAGCTGAGCACACTCTGATAAATATCTTGTTTTTCTCACATATCTTGTTTTGCTATTTAGTGCCCCCAACTGCAAGGTGCAAGTGGAATCCACATTGTAAGGCATGTGGCATAGTGCCTTCAACTGTGTTCCCCTGCTTGTCCACGAGGGCAAGGCATGTGGTAAAGTGTATAAATACCCAGGATTTCCTTTCAATAAAGAGAGACTTGATCAGACTCTGTCTTGTCTCCATTCTTTGCGTTTCTTGCCCCTCCACCCCTACTCTCTCTCTTGCTAGACCCTGACCCATGGACCGGAGTGGCAGAACAGGCCAGGACAAATGTAGACTGTAAATTTATTCTACAAGAGAGATGTAAATCCTAATTTTCCTCAACAATTAATTGACAAAAGAGAGGTAATCTCACAAAAAGTAGAAGAAGCTATTACTAATCGATATATTATATAGTCTGATTAGTTGTTGGGGGTGCTATAACAGTCCTTTGACAAAAGATTATCAATATAGATTTATATATCCTTAAATAGGGTCTTCACAACTCTCTGAGTGTGGAAGGAACGACTGTTGGCGCTTCTGCCCTGATTTTACAAGAACTCTGAAAAATTGGCTTTAAAAACAAAAGACGGGGAACGATACCCCCACAGAAGGAGTCCCCCTGAAATACTCTCCATCATGCCTTGTTCACTTTTATCTCTCTAAAGATGAAAGCTCTTGGCAAATCTGCTGCTGACTGCCTCTGGCACCACTGAGACCAACAAAACTTTGCCACAGATGTGGGGAAGGACCCTCTTAACCTTAAAGGGAATGGCCCAGACCCAGTTCCCTTATGGAGCCAAGGATTGATATGCTTGTCTGATATCACAGAAGGCACAGCTAACTGGCTACCAAAAAGATTAATAAAAAAAATAGATACCCCCACAAAGCCAGGCCCAACCATAAGTACGATGAATAACAATTTACATCCAGGGAAGAGAAATCTCCCTTAGAATTCCCTTCTTTTTCCTTTCCAGGTAAAAATGAATCACCCGTGATGTCTGCTGTTGGAAGTTCTAATCCACATGCTGGCCTCTGAACTTACACTACTCAGACCTTTGAAGGGCCACTGACAAGAACATCAAACAGCTAGAGATTGATATCACTAATCTGAAGAAATCCCTCGTTTCGCTGTCTGAAGAGACCTCCTTATTGGACTTGATTTACTCTATTACAATAGAAAAGGCTGTGTACAGATCTGGACTGTGTACAGCTCTTAAAGAAGAAGGTTGCCTTCACATAGACAAGAAAAGGAGGGTTAAAGAGACCATGAAACAGGCAGTGAAGGCCCTAAGAAAAATCAGAGAGAGAAAGAGACAGATGAATGCTGGTACAAGAATTGTTTTTCAGTGTCTCCAAGGTTGTCAACCCTATTTCCTCCTATCTTGGGACCATTACTTGGGTTCTTTTTGCTTTTTTCTGCTGATCCCTGGCTCTCAAATAGGCAGACTAACTCTGTGATACAACAGATAAATAATTTGGTAGCAAAACCTACTCAGATACATTATCATTAGTTAGCTATAGAGGACCACGAGACTCAAGATGAGGTTGTTACTTTATATAGGGTGTTTCCAAAACCCATCTCCACTCAACCTAAAAGGGGGGACTTCTGCCCCTAGACCAAGCAGATAGGGGCCACCCAGAACCACCTCTGACAGGTGATCTGAATTCTTGGTTAGGCTGCGAAGCTAAGCACTGCAAGGGAATATCAATAAAAGATAAAAATATCTATCTGGGTTCCCTGAGGGACAAGCCTGACTGCATAGGGGTTGATGTCAAAAGTATCCCCTCTCCAGGAAAAAGACATCGGGATGGGTATGGCCCTCATGCCTCACTGGACAACGCCAGGGGTACTGGAGCCATTACAAGGTCCCCTTCAAATACTGGAGGTCAGGCCACTATCCCTGCCTTCGCAAGTTTTGAATTGCCACAGCCCTTCTATACTTAGAGAAGGGAGGAGATGTCAGGGGCAGCCCTACTTACCCACTGAAGGCCTAAACTCAGCCATAGGCCTAAAATCAGCAATAGGCCTGTCATACATGTATACTAACACCAAGTCTTGGGTCTCTGTGGAAAAGCATTGAAACAGAGGGCTATAAGCTAACGTAAACAGGCAGCTTTTGTGGAAATTTACAAGCCTGAGTGGTCATAGACCTTTTAAATAGGTAGCTTTGGCAGATAATACCAACTTAGATAAGGACAAGTGAGTCATAGGCAGAGTCATAGTGACTTGTCCCCTGAACCTTCACCCAGCCAACACCTGGTTCTGATGATATCTGTATTCCTCCTGATCACCCACACTCCAGTGTCATTCCCTTCCCCACATCCTGCCTTTCTGTGTTTATAACCCCTGTGTGAATGAATTACGATTTGAGAAAAAATAAATTATAAAAATAAATAAATAAATAAATAAATTTATTCTAAAAATGCAACTTAATGAAGTGATTATATATTTTGTGACTTTACCAGATATGTTCACTGAGAAAATAATGTTTATTTTCAACATTTTTTGTGCCTCATACAAACTGTTTCTTAAAGACTAATTACAGTACAGTATGTGGCATCAAGTCATCATGTTTTCATACTTTGTTTCATTAAAGACTAGTCTCCTAAAATCAATCATTTTTAATTACATGACTATAATTTTATATATTAAATATTTAAAAAATACTATTTCAATTTATTATGTAGATCTTAAGGGTATGTCACAAGACTACTCAAGTAAATAGTATTCCATAACAAAAGCATCTAATTTGGCTTGAATTCATACAATTATTCAATCACTGATGCCCAAAAATGCTTATCTATTTCAGTATTCAGAAGATTATGCACATTTCTTATCTATCTATCTATCTATCTATCTATCTATCTATCTATCATCTATCATCTGTCTTTAATCCTATCATCTAGCTAGCTAGCTAGCTATTATCTATCCACCCACCCATCAATCCATATTCACCGTCATCATTATCATCATCATCATCATCATTTATCACCTATTATCTAGCAATTTACTTACATTTTGAGACAGGGTCTCAACATGAAGCCCTGAGTGATCTGGAACTGACTGTATAGAGCAGACAGACCTTGAACTCATAGAGATGTGCCCCTCTCTCACATGTCTTGATTATTGTTGTTTTAAAGATTTATTTTTACTTGATGTGTAATCATATTTTACTGGAATGGATATATATGGATAATATTCATGTCTGATTACCTTGAAATTCCCATCAAATCCTATGGAATTGGAGTAACATATAGTTATGTGCTATCATGTGTGTTTGTAGGACTTTTGGGTCTAAATGTAGGACTTTTGAGTCTTGGTTTGAACTTAAAATTGAAAGAATTCCACTGTCCCAGGACACATCCTGAGAGGAGCATATTCCTTAGTCAGAGGACACTTGCTGGATTAACATTCAGAGGAGGGAGACGCTGATTAACATTCCTCAGACCACAGGGGAGGGAACCCACCTGCGGGTTAGGAAGGCCCAGAGCAGGTAGACAGACAAGGGAGGTCCTTGCCACCTCATTCCCCAAAGACCAGTCAGTTTAAAAGTCACACTGTTCTGCCAATCATATTGTGCCTAGTCACTGTTTCTCTATTCGACCCCTTAAACTGTATAAAAACTGTTCTTAGCTCCAACTCAGGGTTCTCTTCTTGCTTGCATGTGAGAGAACCCCAGTATACTTGAAATGATTAAATCTCATGTTAATTGCATCAAGTCCCTCCATGAGTTTCTGTGGGAGCACATCCCCTGGTTTTGGATCTTAGAATCCAACAGGTTCTGGAAACTGAAATTGGAATATGTAGCCAGAGGTCAAAGTAAATAAGTTATTAAGGTTGTCTGTCTGCCTGCAATGATATTCTAATATAGAACTTTAGGTTTCAAATCTTATATCTCAAAATAGAAATACCATTTTAGGCGTGTGTGTGTGTGTGTGTGTATGTGTGTGTGTGTAAAGTATGTGTAAAGTATCAGCAATTTTCCACCGTGGCTTATGCACCATTGGGGCACAAAGCAAAGTACTGACAAAGGCAAAGGCATATTTATGTCATTACTCTGAAAAGAGTTTTGAAAAGAGTCTTGTGAATTAGTAGATTTTATACTAAAGTACTTGTTAGAAATGTCATCATTATTTGTACTTGGAAATCGCTAAAGGAAGTAGAAGGAGTTGGAGATCAGAATATAGGTCTCTAGTTGTTGTAAAAGGAGACATTTTTGTGTGTGGAGAGCTTTTGGGGCCACTTCTAGACACTTGGCAGGAATTTGACTTTGGGCTAACATAAAGAAATAAGCTCAGGAAAGAATCTGATTTTGGGCTAGGACAGGGAAGTAGGCTCAGATAAGAATACTTACATTTGGGCTCATGTAAACCTCAAGATAAACTCAGCCAAGGAATGTGGCATTCCTTTTATCTTGGTCATCCTGATAAGCCCCTAGACACATTGATCGTGTGACTTGTTTATTGCCTTGTTTGTTACTTAACCTTATTACTTACATATACTTAAAATGGTATAAAGCAGACTGTGAAAAAATAAACCTGCTTCAGCCTCAGAACAGCCTGGGGTCATGCTACGGTATTATCAAATTGTCTTTTTTATTTTTAATTCTTGCTCCCTCCCTGGAGAACCTATTGACTGACTGAGCTGGCTTGGCCATTTGTGCATGCTAGAAGTTCACCTGGAAAAGGTGAGGATGAACACCACCAGTTGTATGACCATCCTTTTAATAAATTATCTACTGTGATCTTTCAAGTGTCATTTCCACTCTTAAGTACGTGGTATACTCTGGGCAGTTCCTGAGATCTGAAGAGACCCAGCTCCCTTGAGCTGTGGTTTCTTGTCATACACAGTCACTTCTGTCTTCTTTCCATTCTTCGAAAAGCATTGATATTAAACTACAGATATTGGCTCTTTTCCTGGTGACTGTTGATGTGAGTTTATATATTCATTTTTATGTTTCATTTATTTTTTGCCATTGTTTATTAGAGGCTAGATATAGAAGGCAAAGAAATAAACATGCTTATAATCTTACACTTTAGCCAATATTTCGCTCCTTAATGTCTTCTTCATTCTTCATCTGTCTGTCTGACTATATATGATTTCATACATACATTTAATTGAAAATCATTTCTTCATATTTTATATTCGGATAATAGTTTTTCTTCTCCCAACTCCTCCCATATCTTCTCCAATTACCCCACCAAGATAAATCCACACCTCCTCCAGCAATCTCTATCACACTCACTCTCTGTCTCATTAGGATAAAACAAACATCTAAATGAAATAGTAATAAAATAAAGAAGAAACAAATCAGGATAGGACAAAACAAACACAAAGAAAAACAAGAGCCAAAGAAAAGAACACAGGAAACACATATAAACATGGAGACACACATATTTGCGCACACAGAAATCCTATAAAAACAAAATCTGAAGCCATAATATGTTACCAAAAGATTGATAAGAGGAAAAATAACTCAGACAAAGCACTGTGAGACAAACAATAAAACAAAACACCTCCAAAATATCTTGTATTGCTGGATATGTGGCCTGCCCTTAAATGTGGTTCATATACCTAGTGAGACTCCAATAAAGAGAGCTTATTTTTCCTTGGTAGGGGTTATCAACTGGAGATAGCCTCTGGTTAGGACTTGGGGCTTTTGTCCAATTCCTTTCTCAGTGCTAGAATCCCATTTGACTTAGACTCATGCAGGCCCTGGGCATGCTGTCATAATCTCTAGGATTTCATGTGTATTTAAGTCCTGTTGTGCTCCGAAGTTCTTGTTTCCTTGGTGTCTTTCATCCTGTCTGGCTCTTATAATTTATCTACTTCTCCTCCCTCAGAGTTCCCTAAGCTGATGGGGAGCAATTACTAGACAGATTTTTTTTTCCTACCCTGACAGCTTGCTCTTGTAACCTCTTTCTTCTCCATCCCCCATTTCCTGGTCAAACATACCTCCTGTGTTATCTCAAATGTTTACTAGTTTCCTCCTTGCTATCTTCCTTGATGACCTTACCCTTTATACAAGATTGTATATAATGTTGCCTACTTGAAGTCTGTACTTCAGCATTTCACAGATACCTCAAATGTGGCTTCCAATTATGTCCTCTTTCAATCTATATCCCTGGTTAGTCCTCCTTACCTCTGAAAGGACCTTTCACATACGTATTCCCCTCCATAATTCCATTTTCTTCTCTTTCTTGCATGGCTTTTCATTCTTCTCATCTTTTGACCTTTGTTTGCAAGTATTCTCTGAGAAGATTTCCATGATTATACCAAGTTTCTCTCTCCTTCCAGCTCTCCCAAATCCTGTTTTGTCCTCAGAGCTTCATTATTTGTCCATAGATTTCTATTTTAAATTGTAAATTGTTTACTAGTTTGTTTTCTCCTTTTCTTAGGTAGTCAGACCCAAGACATGTACAGACGATACCATCATCACGTTTGTCACTGCCTTTTCTGTTTCAGCAGTACATATTGATGTACACAAAGGTGAAGTGAAACAAATACACATCAAATTGAGCAACATAGTTTAAAATGAATGCTGAGGCTCAAGTTATTATCAATGAAAGTTGCCCTTTTAAGTAGTCTAAAAATGATGTTAACAATCTATTTTATTGGTTTTTTTCAAACATCTAATTGAAACCTAAAATTTTGGCTCAAGAATATGTTCTGTTATTTAGACTCAATATACCATTTAACAAATTAACAAAAACCCAACAATTCTTAGAGTACTTTCTAATGTTTACTCCAAAAAACAATATAGACATTTTGAACTGGAACACACTGTGTCCTGCAGGATGATTAATTCTTGGTGGGTTTACCACTTCAATACATTTCTCTCAGTCTTTTCCTCATATCCATACTTTACTCAACTTTATGAAATTAGCATAGTTTGTTTGATGGGTAATGAACACTCACTTCAAAAGAAATATGAATCATAATATCTCTGGTGAGAACATATCAATAATAAAGATACAAGAATTTCCTGCTAAATTCAGATAGCTCTGTTTCATCCCTTTAAACCTGTCAAATAGAATATCAGTATATGGAGGAGACAGGAATGAGAGGATCTTGTTTCCAGAATGAGCTATATTCACCAAACAGATGTCAGTTGTCCCTCTATTGGTTCTTGGCTTGGTTCTCAACATCTGCTTCTTTAGAAAAGACACAGCAGTAGCAACAGTTATACAGAGAATTCAGACTTGAGAACTGACAGAATAAGATTTTATTGATGACTATGACCATGACTCATTGCCCAGTCTAGTCATCTCCACTAGAGCCTTCTCTTGCCTGTTAAAGCTAGAAATACTAATGTGAGATCAACCTTATAGATGTTAGAAGCTAATGCCTTATATGCTGCAGTTCTTGATTTTAATGGAAAATATCTTTTAAATGAATAATTTTTTTCAGTTTTGGAGATAGATATAATCAATAAGAACACTTTCTGTCTACTAAGGCTAAGGCCTTATCACAACCAGGAGATATCAACCACTTGGGGAGAACATCTATTTTTGTTTCCTAAGTCTTGAGAGACCTTTAAAATATTTC
Source organism: Grammomys surdaster (assembly GCF_004785775.1). Classification (NCBI taxonomy): domain Eukaryota; kingdom Metazoa; phylum Chordata; class Mammalia; order Rodentia; family Muridae; genus Grammomys; species Grammomys surdaster. The sequence goes on from NW_021620244.1 coordinate 510,356, forward strand.
TAGTATTCTTCTGCTAGCTGCTTCTATCGGGCAGAGCTGTTGTTCACAAGATCATACTTGCAATGCCTTCCTCTAGTCTCCAGGAAGAGTCACAGTATAGGGTACCAGTGTTAGCCCAGAAGTGATTATTAATAGAACCACGGGTGGGAAGGAACTAATTAGATTCCATTCTACAGCTTTTTTGGCCCCTTAAGCCCATGATGACACCTGCCTCCCTTGGTGTACTCTAGTTAAACTGGAAAAAGCTTTATGATGAGTGAGGCTGAAAAATTCTGAGTTCTGAAGTCAGATGCATGGATTCTGACCAGCTGAACCATTTCCCAGTATTGTGACTTTAATGAGTTATTTAGCCTCTCTGAGTTTCAGTTTTCCCTTCTAAAAATGTCTGTGAACATAGAACCTTTCTTGGTATTTGTGTTTTGTTCATGAGAATTAAATGAAAGGGTTCCTTAAAATAAGACGGACAAATTACTATTATTTACTGTAGACCTGTTGCTTATTTTTCTATCAAGGGGGTACTATTCTTTCTCTCAGCAACTACTTCACCCATTTTGGATCTGAGGGGAGAAGCTTAGCCCTAGAATGATTTTGTACTGTTTTTTAAACCTTAGACAATGTTCTACATACCCATGGCTAGTTTATTTCTGGTACTAGTCAAAGGCACTGAACTCAGGCCTAAAGTAACAGTAGAGTCTTCCCTGACATGGTTTCTAGTTGTAGAGAGAGCTTTGAGTGATTTTCAGGTGTGGTTTGGACTTTAGAGAAAGAATATACCTTCAGAGGATATATTCAGGGGTTTCAGACCAGCAATGTTAGTAATGCTATGTTGTGAAAACTTTACATTCCTCCTTTGTGGAGTGAGAGGTCAGAGCCTCTAAAGAGGCTTCATACTAAAGAAACCTGCATCACAGTCAATCTGCATTACAGAAAAAGCTCTCTTCCATCCAAATACCTACAACAAAACACTTCACCTCTTTTAGTAAAGGATATGCATATTTTAAAAAGAAGTTTTCATTAGTAAAGATGTCAACACAAAAGATATTGCCTGAATTACAACTTTGTCTTCCTCTTTGTCTTGTTTTGTCCATGTTCTTCATGTTAAAAAGAATTAACGATGGACAGTAGAAGCAGCAGCTGACAAGTTTTCAGCCTCCTGCTTGTAAGGTTTATCCATGTTTGGAAGAAAATCCATGTCAATTCTCCAATTGTCAAAGTCTGTTGCAAAGTATAGTAAAGCTAGCTGACATTTATAGTGTGTTTCATTACATGAAAAACATTTATTCATGATTTTCCTCCTGTTCCTGTTCTTAATCCCCATACCTCCAAATCTGAAATACCCATTCCTTTCTGTTGAATAGTATGCCCATCAGCTGGCTGCTTCCCAAGGCTCATATATTTGTGTTTGTATATTTATGTACTTAAAATTGCTTTCTATACTCTTTTATATTAATTTAATTCTTAGATTAGCCATATAACCTAGAAAAGTAGAAGACATTTTTCTTCACTACAGTACATTAACAATCTTGAAAAAGTAAGTTTTTAAAGATCCTTGCTTTTCTCCCAGCTGCATGGTCAGCACACAAGGACATTTTCCAGCATATTTGGGTAAGTTTCTAACAAGAAAAAGCCATTCCTGAGGATAGGTTGCAAGCCTTCCTACCAAAAGAAGTCAGATATGAGGTTACTAATGCAAGTTTCAAAACCCTAAAACATGTGGGCCAGTTGTGAGACATAGTTTTCATTATTTGAACAATCAATTACAACTTTGTCTTCCTTTTTGTCTTGTTTTGTCCATGCTCTTCATGTTAAAAAGAATTAACAATGGACAGTAGAAGCAGCAGCTGACAAAAGTTTTCAGCCTCCTGCTGGCAAGGTCTATCCATGTTTGGAAGAAAATCCATGTCGATTCTCTGACTGTAAAACACTGTTGCAAAGTATACTAAAGCTAGCTGACATTTATAGTGTGTTTCATTGTTGCTTATCTACAATGACTATTTTTTTTAGCTTAATTCAATAATCATAAAGTTAGGTCCAGAATTTATATCTGATTATCAGAAACAGAAGATATTGAGAAACATCAAGCTCTTTCACAGTATTTAGTCATGTACATAATATCTAAATAGGCACAAAGAAAGAATATAACCAACTCTGATTTTAAATAGCCTTTTGGAAAATGTTTCATGAATTTTTAACTGCAATAGACTAGGAACTTGTCTTTATGACTCATCAGTAGGATGTTTCTTCATAACCCACTGATTTCAGTTGACATTCAAAAAAGAACATTATCTACTAAATCATCAATATTCCTAGCTGAAACACCTTAGGTTTTCCTTAGAGACTTAGTTTTGGCGTATAAATTTGCAACTAACCTCAGATACAGAGGAAAAAATCCCTGGTGAGTGTCAGCCAACAATAATCTTCCCTATCTACATAACATCAACAAGAAACAGTTCTTTCTTACCAAATTTCAGAGTAATTTAGTTTTTTTTTTTTTAAAGAAACAAACAAAATCTGGATCAATGAATCTGAGCATCCATGATGACCTAACAAGGATGAATGAGATGATGACCTCTGGTATCACCATATTATACTGACCATGTAACTAAATAGACTGAGCACCTGTCCTTAAAATGTTTATATTCTGAAAAGTAACCAAGTAGGATTAGATCAACATAGGAAAACAAAACAAAAGATTAATTAAAGGTAAAATATGAGAAATTAAGATGAATCATACATCAGTGATGAATTCTGTTTCTACTTCTATCCTCGAGCCTTAGAAACAGCAAGACTACATAAAAATATTACATAAGATTTCATCTCAGAAGACTCAAGCTTTTTTTCTAGCTCTACTCATTAAATCATGACAAAATATAAACCAATAACACAAAGATAAATAAATAAATAATTTAAAAACTATAATATTTGAAATGTAAGATTCTCTATAAAATTTTACCTGCCTATGGTGGTATAAAACATATTCTTGAGTCATTTGGATATATGGCTTTAACCATTTTAGGTAAAAATTTTTGGGTTACGTTATATTTTATCTTCATAAGAAGTCTCAGAATTAGGAGAGCATCCCTTTAGTTGTATGCTCATATTGATCATTCTTTCTGGGAATAAGTAGCTTAGTCATAAGAACCACCCCAAGTTTGGAGGAGTTTCAGAACCTATGTCCAGCTGCTAGACATACAGCATCTGGCCATTCCTCCATGTCATACTTGTGGCCTAGAGTGCTATGGGTTATTATAGCACTGACCTGCACTCCATGCTAGATACTTGTGCTGTGTAGATTTATGTCAATTTGATACAAAATAAAATCATCTGAGAGAAGAAAACCTCGATTAATAAAATACCTCTTTAAGATCAGTCTGTAGGCAAGCCAGTAGGACATTTTTTAAATTATTGATTGATGGAGAAGGACCTAGTCCACTGTGAGTGGTACAGTCCCTGGGCTGGTAAGCCCATGGTTTCCATTTAAAAAAAAAAAAAGTAGGTTGCACAATCTACAAGGAACAAGCCATTAAGCAGCAATCCTACATGGCCTCTGCATTAGCTTCTACTTCCAGGTTCCTGACCTTTTTGGGTTGCTGTTCTGACATTCTTTAATGATGAATAGTAACATGGAAGTACAAGCAAAATAAACCCTTTCCTCCCAAAATTGCTTTTAGTAATGTTGTTTTATCACAGCAATAGTAACCCTAAGACCAAAACATTTTTCTACTTTGAACTGATCCAGTTCTGCTTTCCCTAACCTCTGTGGTTCCCTTTCTCTATATGTACTTTCATGTCACTGCTTTCATGAGCTTGTCCCTTAGAAACAACTGCCAAGGCTTAGTTTGCTGGCTTAGTATCTGATACCTTCTCTTTCCCACAACTGAAGGCATAGGGAAACCATCTTAGCAGACATCTCTTTGGTGATTTGGGGAGAGACATGTATTTATCTCAGAAAGAAGGAAACACAAATCTTCCATACATCATCCTGTTTCATATTTGCTGTGGGTGCACAAGCTCACCAATGATTTCTCATAGCTCTACATATACATGTGACCTGAGGAATGAACAGGCTACATGTTTTTAAAGTTTCATTACAGAATATAATAGCTGTTTTTCACTGAAACATCTATTTTATTAATATATGGACTTAGTATGGGCTAAAGTAGCCTTTTAAATAAAAGCCTAGGACTATTTATAATTGTATAAAAAATTTGATTTCAAGAATTTAATATTGTCCTATGTACAGATTGTGTAGGAGGTAGTATTGGCTTACAATTTTACTATAAATAGAGGGAGAACAGTAATGTAAATAATCTTTTGCATTTAAAGAGTAACAAATGAAGAGTGGGTAGCCAGCCAATAAAACAAGTGAATTTATTTAAAAGACTCATTTGAAACAAATGTGTATTAAGTTACTTTGACAATAAGGTTTTAAACCTATCTTCTCAACAGTTCTTAATATACAGAGGTTTGTTTCTTCTCCAGCCTTCTTCCACAATGCAATGAAGAGGTAGACAAATATAGTCTTCCTTCCTTCCTTCCTTCCTTTCTTTCTTTCTTTCTTTCTTTCTTTCTTTCTTTCTTTCTTTCTTTCTTTCTTATTTGGTGCTTTCTAGAAGTAGAAGTATGTGTCACACAAAAGTAGAGAGAATGAAAAGTTGAGTTAATTATAACCCTTGTTGCCTCGGGTAGAAAGACAAAGGAAACAACTCACTGCAATATAATTTGAGAAGTGGATCTGAGATAAGCATATTTCAAGAGTAGTAAGTCCTATGGGTCATGTGCAGATATTTGATTTTTGAGTGTAGTCATTGGCTGGCCACAAGGTATGAAAACTTTCCTCATCCACCACAAGGATCAAAAGAAAAGTATGAGAGATTTACTTAATCAAAATTTTGTGTAATGTGAGCACTTCAGAAATGAATACACAACATCCAAGTAAAACTATTTTATGCTTATATTTAATCAAGAGTAGACAGTTACGATATGATAGAATCATGTGATCTAATAATAACATGTCTTACAGAGGCTAAGTAGGCAAGAAGTCTAGAAAGGCCAAGTTGTTTAGATTCTTCTTGATGTATTTGTGTAACATTCCTCTGGCAAGATTCTGCTGTATAAACAGTCCTCAAAAAGAAAAATAAGCTGGAATAGAATGTCTTCCAAGGATCTATGCTTTATTCTTTTTTTTTTTTTTGTGGAAAGATGGGGTCTAATTTATAAGGCCTGCCTTGGAGAAGACTTCTAAGTTCTGTGAATTGCTTTAAGGAAAAAAAGACTAGCTTGAGACAAGAGGACAAAAGATCAAAAGATCAGTAGGTTCTTGCTCTGAGAGCTCCCAACCTGCGTAGGTTAAAGTCTTCAGTGTCAATGTTACATAATCAGGATATGGAATGGATGATGAGTATGACTTTATTAAAAGTAGGTAAGTTAGCAGGATTTGGTAGCTAACACCTATAATAGCAGTGGTTAGGAAGCAGAGGCAGGAAAATCAGTATGGGTTTAAGGCCACACTAACTGGGTGTGTGAGTCAGGGTTCTCTAATCTGTAGTACCTGTAGAGAAAACATATAGAGAAAAATGAATATGTATTTATTAGAATGATTGATTTGTAGGTTGTAGTCCAGCTCATTCAACAATCACTGTAAACCAAGAGAAGGTCCAAGAATCTAGTAGTTCAACTCATGAGGCTGGACATCTCAGCTGCACCTCATTATTGCTGGAATCCTGAAGAAGTAGACTATAATGCCAGCAAAGAAAAGGAATTGCCAGCAAGAGTAAGATCAAGTAGGTAAAGAGCCAAAACCTTTCTTCTTCCACATCCTTTCCATATGCAGCCAGCAGAACCTGTGGCCCAGATTAAAGTTGGAACTTCCGAAATCAGTATTGCCTGATGAAAAGTGGCTCTTCCTACTTCAACTGATTTAAGAAAAAAAAAAACTCTTACAAGTGTTTCAGAACATTTGGGTTTTATATAATTCCAGATGCAGTCAACTGACAACCAAGGATAAGCCTCACACCCAGCTATGTGATGAATTCCAGGGAACCTTTTGTGAAAGAATAAGACACTTGCTCAGAAAACAAAACAAAAAGTTGTAAAGTTAAGTAGACCATTTCATAGAAGGTCTCTGGATATTATAGAAAACATTATTTTAGGGACATGAGAAATACTTCAGTGTGATTGAAGCAATAGAAACATACTTAGGGGCTTGGTAAGAAGAGAAGGACAGGTTGAGACCAGCATGAAGAAATTGTGTGCCTTGCTAAAAAATATGTACTCAAGCCTTTAGAACTAGTGATCCATCAAAAGATTTTAAATAACAGAGTGACTGATCAAACTAACTATTCTGACAGCTATTCAACCAACATTTACTGAGTTCCTGTTCAATACTCAACTTGGGAGGCACAATAGGTACATGAGAGAAGCTACTACATATTCTCTATGATTTCTCTTGGTCTGCTATGAAATGTTCTACCCAACTTGTCTATTTTAATACAGTCTTACTCATTAGTTATGATATTGGAGCTCACTGTTACATGATAGAGTAATGTTTTTGAGTACCTGTGTTGGGATTATCTCAGCCTGGAAGCTTTGAGGATATCCCAAAATAATCTAAGCCAGATCATACAAATGGTGTATTCGAGCAGAATATTATAGATACTAAGAAAAAATTTTGGCACAGTACAAACTTTGCAGTGTTAGTTAGAGTAAATACTTTTTAAATAAAAATTAAGACTTAATTTTTCATTTTAATCTTACCTTGACCTAGACATAGTTGGTGAAGTTTTATGATAGCAATATAAGAACCAAATGATGACTCTAAATATTAAAGATATAGAAACACTAGAAGCTTTGATATTTAATGAGAACAAAAATAGAGATATCAAAATGCTACAGCATTTTTTTTCTTGGTTATATGGGGTACATATGCAAAGAACAATATTTGTGGTAAAAAAAAATATTTTTGGGTATCATGAGATTTGGCTACTATGGGATACCTGACTGAAAATGTTCAGAAGGCTGTAGATAAACAAATATGAGCTGAAACAGTGTTAGTTACTATTTTCATTGCTATGACAAAAAAGCTGACCAAGGGAACTTAAGGGCTTTATTATGGCTCACAGTCTCAGGGTATGGCCTATCACTGTAGAGGTCATGAAAACAGGAGTTAGAGACAGCTGCTGTTATTGTATTCACAGGAAGAAGAGGGAGATGAATGCTTAGCTTATCTTCTCCTCTCTATTCAGCCTGGGGACCCCATCTTTAGAACAGTGCTGCTGACCTTCAAAAGCCCTGTCTTCTCTCATCAATTAAACCCCTAAAAATGCACCCATAGAGGTGAATCTCCTAGGTGATTGCAAATCCAGGAAGGTTGACAATGATGATTAATCATTGAAGGAAGGAGGATGGTGAATACTGGAGGAAAACTGCAGACTTAGGACATACCTGATTTTTTTTTTCTCTGACTTCTAGAAATAGCAAATGGGAATTTAAAGGAAATAAAATCAAATACAATGCTAGATGGCAGGATGGAAGACTCTCTTTTTCAATAATTAATTAGTTAATTAATTTGTTTTGTATCCTTGGTGCAGCTTTCTCTTCCTGCTCTCCTCTCCTTTTCTCATTTCCCCTCCCCCCTTGGGTATCAACATGCCTTGGCATATCAAGTTGCAGTAGGCCTAAGTACATCTTCTATTAAGGCTAGACAAAACAGTCCAGTTAGAGGAAAGGAATCCAAATGCAAGTAATTAAGTTAGAGACAATACCTGTTCCTGTCGTTATGGGTCCCACATAAATACCAAGCTGCACATCTGTTACAAATGTATAGGGTGCTTAAGTCTGATCTGAGCATGCTCACTGGTTGTTGGTTCAGACAGTGAGCCCCTATGGGCTTAAGTTATTAAGTTAGTTCATTTTCTGTAGATTTCTCCTCTCTGGTCCCTTCATTCATTCCACAAGACTCCCCAAGCTCTGCCTAATGTTTGGCTGTGGTTCTCTATATCTGTTTCCATCAAATATTCAGTAAAGCCTCTTTGATAACAGTTATGCTAGATTCCTGTTTACAAGTGTAGCAGAATATCAATAATAATGGTAGGACTGGGATCTCTCTAATGGCATAGGTCTCAAGTTGGGCCAGTCACATATTGGGCTAAATTTCTCCTCTATCTTTATCTCTGCACATCTTGTAGGCAGGACAAATTGTGGATCAAATGTTTTGTGGCTAGGTTGGTATCTCCATCTGTCTTAGTTAAGGTTTAACTGCTGTGAACAAACACGATGACCAAGGCAACTCTTATAAAGACAACACTTAATTAGTGCTGGCTTACAGGTTCAGAGATTCAGTCCATTATCATCAAGGCAGGAGCATGACAGTGTCCTTGTAGGTATGTTACAGAAGGAGCTGAGAGTTCTCTATCTTGTTTCAAAGACAAAAAGAAGACTGGCTCCTATGTGGCTAGGAGGAGAGTTTCAAAGCCCACCCTCACAGTGACATCCTTCATTCAATAAGACTATATCTATTCCAACAAGATCATACCTCCTAAGAGTGCCATTCCCTGGGCCAAGCATATTCAAACCACCACACCATCCCTTCATTGGAAGTCTGGTCTGGTTGCAGGAGATGGCCATTTCAGGTTCCATATCCCCTAATTCTGGTAGTTTTAGCCAGGGTCACCCTCATAGATTCTTGGAAGCTTCTATTGTTCTAGGATTCTAGCTAATCCCATAGATGTCTCCACTTCACCATGGAAAAAAAAAGCTTATGAATTAGAAGCTAATCCATAAATCTCAATAGATAAAGGTAGATAGATCCAATCAAAAAAAGCATATCACAGACAGCTTAAATTAGGGCACATGTGAAGGTGATTTTGAGGACTCAGTATGGAACTTGCAAATATGGAGAGTGAGAAGTCTGGAGTATATGAGATTGGCTATAGCACTAGCACAGAAGTATCCAAGTGTGTAGGCCACTTATTCTACTTTGGTTTCTTGGTTGCTGTGGTAAAACACTGAACAAATCATCTTGTGGTGGAAATGGTTATTTTATTTTACACTTTATAGTCCATCATAAGGAGAAGCGAGGGCAGGAGCTCAAGGCTAGGGCTAAAACAGAGACAGGAACTAAAACAGAGACCATGGAGGAACTCTGATTACTCTGAAGCTTCATTTGGCTTGTTCAGCTCCCTTCTTCATAAAACCCAGAACCACCTTCACAGGTTCTGTATTGCCTTCCTCTTCAGTTAGCAACCAAGAAAATCCCCCAAAGGCCAATCTGATGGAAACAATTCTTCAGCTGAGGTTCTTTCTTCCTTAATGTAACTGAAGCTATCTATGACCCTATTCCTTCTCCAGTAGAAAATTAAATCCTGAAATGATTCATATAACACACATACATCTAAAATAGCTTTTTAGGCCGGGTGGTGGTGGCGCACGCCTTTAATCCTAGCACTTGGGAGGCAGAGACAGGCGGATTTTTGAGTTCGAGGCCAGCCTTGTCTACAGAGTGAGTTCCAGGACAGCCAGAACTACACAGAGAAACCCTGTCTTCAAACACCAAAAAAAAAAAAAAAAAAAAAAAAGCTTTTTAAAGAAGAAAAACAAACAAACAAAAAAAACAAGAATGAAAGTATCTAATGAAACAAGGTACATCACAATTTATTATTTATTTATTTATTTATTTATTTATTTATTTATTTATTTTTGGTTTTTCTAGACAGGCTTTCTCTATATAGCCCTGGCTGTCCTGGAACTCATTCTGTGGACCAGGCTAGGATCGAATTCAGAAATCTGCCTGCCTCTGCCTCCTAAGTGCTGGGATTAAAGGCATGTGCCACCACTGCCTGGCCATCAGAAAATTTTATATACCTCCTAGGTAAAAGTATGTTCATAATTTTCTGTAAATTTTCAATCACAGAGATAAAATTATGTTGTATATAAACAACAATATCCAAAGGATTAAAAACAAATCATTCCCTGTTGATATAACTCAGGTAAGCCTAGCCTAGAAATTTGTAAATACTAGGGAGAGCTATGTGGTTAAATAGGGTACACAACAAAGGAAACCACAAATTATAGTACATGTGTTCCCTTCAGGAACTGCACTTATATTTTCTAACTCAGTATCCATAAAAACTTACCCTTGTTTCTTTCCAAATCCACTGACCTTTTCTTCTGAAAAAAAAAAAAATGACTCCACAAACCTTGCTGTTTGATGCTCATTTATTAGTGCAAAATAAAAGCAATTTCCTAATTATTAACATTTTGCAAAGATATATCCTATGATACTTTGTTTTATTAATTGAAAATAAGTTTTTCAGCTAGTATATTCTTATCATTGTTGTGTTTCTCTTGTTTTCTCCCAGATCCTTAATATCTCACCATCCAACCAACTCCAAACATTCTTCTTTTCCTTTAGAAAAACAACAGGTCAATAAACAAACAAACCAGAATAAAGTAAAACAAACAGACAAACAGAAAAATGAAAAAATGACAACAACAAAGAAAAAACACAAACAACTACATACATGTTCACACAATTCACACAAAATCCATTAAAACAATTCAGGGATCATAATGGATAGGCAAAATACAAGAAAGTGAAAAAGGACACATTATTTGACAAGATGTCCAAAGTTAGCATTGAGTTCATCTTGCGTTGTTGGCTACGTACTGCTGGGCATAGGGCTTCACTTGAGGGCTTCCCTTTTAACTGACAAATCTAACCAACATCAACATGGAGACCGCCATTCTTTAATTTTTTAATAAATTCTGGTGCCTGCTACCCAAATAAGGTTCACTATCACCATATACATTCTCACAAAAGTCTGGTTCATCTAACATAACATTTCCTGGGATCTTAATAACCTCTCACCAAAATATTCATGTTCTTTCGCAAAGCTTAGTTGTTGGGTGCTATCCATACACATTCTGAAAAGAAACTGAGTATAGAAGGAGGAGCCAGCTTCATTCCAAATGGATCTAACTTTGAGTCAATACACATTATAACTTAAATGTATGTTCCAAGGTACAGTGTATTCAAATGCCTATCAAGAGTTATGTGTGCACTGAAATAGAAATATGGTATATAATCTGGCATCTGTACTTTCCAAGCATGACTCTCCTAGATACCCTAGACATCAAAAGTGGATTTTTTCAATAGCCCCCTTTCCATTTCTAGCTAGTTGTCATGAAATATGCTCACTGTATCTTAGAATAAAATTATAACTGCTGATCAGATATGAGGAGTATATATATTTAACCTATAATTAAACACCAACATAGGCAGCATATATACATAATACTGTGCTGTTATTTTTGCATTAGTTATCATCAGGTGTTATTTTTCATTAGTCTGATTATTTTCTGATTTTGAGTTGAAGCACTTCAAAGAGAAGAATTTCATCATATCAAAGTATAGAATTTGATAAGACTGTTTTGACATCCAGCACCAATATTTTTGGTGTAATCTTGGACAAGGTATTTAATTTCTATATCTCAGCTTCTTTTTTGATAGAATAGAGATGTTTTTACATCTTTTTAAAAATATGTTGTGTATGTATTCATGTCTGTGTGTTTACAAACATAAGTAGGGGTGTCCATAGTAGAGGTGTCAGATTCCCTGGAGTTGTAGTTACAAGAAGTTGTGAGCTATCAAATATGTGTGTTAGGAATGCAACTCAGGTCTCTAGAAGAAAAATAAAGGCTCTTACAGGCTAAGACCACATCTCAACCTCATACTATTTTGTTTACTCTAAACATTTCAGTATATCTTGATCATGTACTCCTTTTATTCTCTCCTTCTAATTCTCCCCCACTCATCCCCACATATGTCTCTCCTAACTTCACTTCATCTTTACAGTTTTATAACCCACTGAATTCTACTAGTGCTGCCAACATGCATGTAGGTAAGAGGACCATCTGATAGAACATGATTGACCACAAGTAGCTACCCCCAAAGAAAACTGATACTCCTTCCTCCAGGAGCCATTAAATTTCAATAGCTTTCAGCTAGGTGTGGTGTCTCCAGCACCATTTTCCTGCTCTATGTTCATAGTTTTTCAACTGGCTTAATCATGTTCAGGTAACCACAGCTGTAGTGAGTTCCTGTGTCATGCCATGTCATATTTGTCAGTCATCTCCTTTCCAGAGGACAGCACCACAATCTTTTCCATCCTCGGGCTCCTTACATCCTTCCTTTATCTCTTCCATGATGTTTCCTGAGCATGGTGTTAAAAAAAAAAAAAAAAAGGTGATTGATAAGATATCCTGTCTATGCCCAAGTAGTCATAGTCACTTATTCTCAGCAATTTGAAGAGTTATAGGTCTCTGCATTAACCAAATCCTCTGCAATAAGAAGCTTCTCTGAAATGCTATTCATCCTCAATGACAATATATTCATAACAGGCTTATTACAGCCTCCACAATATTACAATCACTTAACTGAGACTAAATTTCACACTATCATAGCATAACCACACAGAACTTGTTATAATAGGTGATCAACGTGAATAAAGAATTGCCAAAGAAGATGGGAATCACCTCCAATGTTATAATATTTTAATACTTGATAAATCACATTAACTAATCTGATAATCTTGGCGATTTGCCTAAAGGTTTATTTTTGCTTTGTGGTAGAACAATGGAGCCAGACATATTTCACATGATAGCCTGCCTTAAAATTTCAGTCTCTTCTTTTACATCTCTGACAATAGAATGTCAGTTTCATTTGAATATTTTCCTCCATAAATCTCTTCCGTCTCTAATGCCAAAAGGAGATAATCAGCATCAGAGTATTTATGCAAATCTCCATGGTGACAATGCATTCTCTGGTCTACACATGCAAATACTTATAACCTCTCAAATTCATTTTGGTTGTTTATTTGAAATGTGTACTGATTTGATTTGTCAACCTAACTCATGAATAACAACATGAAGTCAAATAATATAGCATTTTAAAAAAATTATCCTATATTTTAATTATGTAATTTCCAATGCCAAAGAGATCAGAGATGTCAGAGGTCCCTGCAAATTTGTGGAGTGCCTGGCATGAGTTATGATAAACCAATCAAGTCCTCTGAAAGAGTAATAAAACTCCAGTCCCTGAAACATGTTTTATACATAAATAATTTCCAATATCGTGTTAAGAAGTATTGTGAAGGAGTAGGTCATCAAAACATCTGAAATCTATACCGTTTTTAGAAGCTGACCTAGACTTTTCTGTCACAGAGACTTTGATTGCTAAAATCAGGATAGATTTTTAAAAAATAGGTGGTGGTTTACCTCAGTGTATGAGTGTGAATCAGTCAACTGATGTCTTGCCTTAATATTTATAACACTATGGAGGAGAGGTAGAAAATGTTGTAGCTCCTTCCAGATTAAATATTTCACTACTCTAAAAAGCAGAGTGGACACTTAAACCCCAGAAATTTACTAATTCATGGTAAAGATGGTATGTTATATTTGCTTATTAAATATAAAAGTTCTGATATGACAGAGTTAACCAACTATAAAGTTGTACTTTCTAGCTGAGTAATTTCTCATATAATTCTTTTGGACTATTTCTCAGCATTCTCACCAAATAGAGAATTTTTTGGATGGTCAGGACAAGAGTGAATTACACATTTAAAAGAATACATATGTTTTCTAGAATGCTTCAGTGCAAGTTTGCAAAATATTTCAAGAATTATAAAGAAATATACTTCTGCATCCTTTTATATTACATGAGAATGAATATTAAAATATGCAATAGATACTTCTTTGTTCCATAACAGTAGAAAAATGAACTGCTGAAATCATAAAGAATTACTCCAAACAACCCTTGCTTTATTTTTACATGGTGTCTTACCATTTTTTCAGGAGTATAGAAGATAATAAATTGAACTTTTGAGAATAGCAGTACATTATTTTCTTCATTCTAGTTCTTAGTTTTCTTAGATTCTATTCCTTGAACCAATGTCTTATTGAAGAAAAATAGTTGCTGTGGTCCTTGCTTCTCCCCAGGAGCTGTTGGTGATTGGCCCATGAGGACAAAGGAAGCAGAGTCAAAGAACAGGGTTCAGACAGCCTGTGAGTACTGTGGAAATGATAGACTTCCAGGATCAGCTTCAGAGAGGCAGCTAAACTTTATTCAGTGTAAATCAAAGGATATACAGTTTTTCATAATGGGATAGGGGTTTCTAGGGTAAGTATCATGGGCTAAAGTTTAGGGTATTGAAGAATGTTTCATTTGCATGGAGAGACATTCCAGGAATTCCAGGTGCTTTCTGTACAGGTTCTTATTAAGACAATGAAGGCGAACCTGTAATCTCACCAAGGTTATAAAACACACTGCAGATGGAGGATATGGGGACCAGATTCTCCAGATCAGGTAGAGAAGAGGAAGCCCCACTAAGAAAAAAGGAGTCTGATCTTCATTCTGGTCCATATCCAAATCAGTGGTGGCCATAGAGCAGATCATCATACCCTACTGCACAGCTGTGCCTGCCTCCCAAGAGGCCAGCTATAAGCTGACACACACAGGTGAGACAACCCCACTTCTCCAGTCCAATACCCCTGCCTTTGGGAACCCCAGCAAGCCTAGTAGCCAGGAGCTTTGTCCAGCCCAGTTGGAGCTCCATCTACCTTCTGGTCTGCACCTCCACAAGCACCTGTCATGGAGCAGCAAACTGTGCCCCACCCAACAGCTTTACCTGCCTCCTAGGAGGACTGCTCAACAATCTTTGGTTATTGACATCTCCCAATGTTAATGGGCTCAATTCGCCAATAAAAATTCAGAGGCCTAAACAGGATCCATCATTGAGCAGTATAGAAGAAACACACCCCATAAACAAAGATATACACTACCTCAGAGTAAAGGGCTAGAAAAAAGTTTTCCAAGCAAGTGGACCCAAGAAACAAGCTGGAGTAGCTACTCTAATATTTAATAAAAAATTTAATCAAAAGTTATCAAAAGATATGGGGCCTCAAATCCAAGGGCACCCACATTGATCAAAGAAAATATTCTAAAGTTCAAATCACACATTGAACCCAATACAATAATAGTGGGAGGCTTTAGCACTTCACTCTCACCAATGGACAGGTCATCCAAACAGAAAATAAACAGAGAAACAATGAAACTCACAGATGTTATAAACTAAATGGATTTAACAGATATCTACACAATCTTTCACCCTAAAACAAAAGAATATACCTTAATCTCAGCACCTCAAAATCTTCTCCAAAATTGACCATATAATCAGGCAAAAAGCATGCCTCAACAGATTCAAGAAGATTGAAATAATCCCATGTATCCTGTAAGATCAGACTTCAACAACAACAGAAACAAGAGAAACACCACATACTCATGGAAACGGAACAACTCTCCAGTCAATGATAACTTTGCTATGGAAGAAATAAAGAAAGACTTTCTAGAATTCAATGAAAATGAAGGCAGAACATACCCAAACTTATAGGACACAATGAAAGCAGTGCTAAGAGAGAAATTCATATCACTGAGTGTCTTCATAAAGAAATTGGAGAGATCTCATGCTGACAATTTAACAGCACACCTGGAAGCTCTAAAACACAAAGAAGCAAACACATCCAAGAGGAGTAGACTGCAGGAAATTCTCAAATTCAGGACTGAAATCAATCAAATAGAAACAAAAAGAACAATACAAAGAATCAACAAAACCAAGAGCTCGTTCTTTGAGAAAACCAACATGATAAACCCTTAGCTAAACTAATGAAAAGACACAGAAATGGTATCTAAATTTACAAAATAAGAAATAAAAGGGGAGAAATAAAAACAGAAACTGAGGAAATTTTTAAAAATTATTAGGTCTTACTCAAACTATATGTTCCACAAAACTGGACAATCTAAACTAATAGATGAATTCCACATATCAAAATTAAATAGATCAGGTAAACAATCTAAACAGTCCCATAACACCTAAGGAAACAGAGTAGTCATTAAAAGTTTCTCAACCGAGAAGAAGGGGGGGAAGGGTAGTTGTTCAGATTCAAGTGTGGCAAAGACAAGAGAGATGGCTAGTTGGCCATGAAAATGAATAATAATCCGCAACTGACAGTGGTGAGGAGGTGAAGCAGATCTTCAGGATGAGACAGAGACCTGGGATAAGGAAGATACCCAAGCATCAACAGAGGTGACATTAATTGTGACTCATTACACTGGGGATATGGTACCTGTAGCCAGATAGAGACACCAACTCATCCACAAACTTTCAACCCGAAATTTATCTCATCTACAAGTAATGTAGGCAGAGGGATGGAGCAGAGACTAAAGGAATGGCCAGCCAATTGCAGGCCCAACTTGAAACCCATCCCATGATCAAGCGCCAGTCCCTACCACAAGTAATGATACTCTGTTATGCTTGCAGATAGAAGCACATTGTCTTGCGAGGGGCTCCACCCAGCAGCTGACTCAAACAGTTATAGAAACCAACATCCAAACAGTAGATCGAGCATGGAGACTCTAATGGAAGATTAGGAGGGAGGATTTTGTGCCTTGAAAGGGATAGAAACTATACAAGAAGATCAACAGAACCAACCAACCTGGTCCCTTGGGGCTCTCAGAGGCTGAACATACACAGGGTGGTCTGGGCCTCTCCTCACGTATGTAGCAGATACTGTAACTTGGTCTTCATGTGGGTCCTGGAACAACTGGAATGGGGGCTATCCTACAAGCTGTTGCCTGCATAGGGATATATTCTTCTAGCTGGGCTTCCCTGTCTGGCCTCAGTGTGAGAGGAAACATCTAACTGATCTCATAATAGCAACTGAACAACACATCTGAAAGCTCTAGAAGAAAATGAGGTAAGCATATCCAGGAGAAGTAGACAGAAGAAAATAGTCAAACTAAGGGTTGAAATCAATCAAATGAATCAACAAAACCAAGAGCTGGTTCTTTGGGGAAAATCAACAAGATAGACAAACCTTTAGCCAAACTAACTAAAAGGTACAGAGAAAGAATACAAATTAACAAAATAAGAAATGAAAAGGGAGACACAACAACTGAAACTGAGGAAATTAAAAAAAAATCACTAGATCATACTTCAAAAGCCTGTACTCTACAAAACTGGAAAATCCAAATGAAATAGATGATTTTCTAGATAGATAACACATGCCAAAGATAAATCAAGATCAGGTAAACTAAGCAATTCAGTAGCCCCTAAGAAAATAGAAGTAGTCATTAAAAGTCTCCCAACCAAAATAAGTCCAGGGACAAGTTGTTTTAGGGAAGAATTCTACCAAACTTTCAAAGAAGAACTAATGCCTATACTCCTTAAATGATTCCACAAAATAAGAGAGAAGGAATAGTATCTAATTCATTTTATGAGGCCACAATTACCCTGATAACTAAACCACACAAAGTATGAGAACTTCAAACCAATTTCAATTATGAACATCAATGAAAAATATTCAATAAAATTATTGTAAACCAATTAGATGCCCCTAATCTGACAGAGATTTGAAATGCCATAATGGAAGGATACTCACCTTCTCAGAGGAGAAGGGGAGGATGGATGGGAAAGGGGCTTGGTGAAGAAGGGACTGAGAGGCAGAGCAGTATTTGGGTTGGAAGAAGAAAGAAAGAGAGAGAGAGAGAGAGAGAGAGAGAGAGAGAGAGAGAGAGAGAGGAAGAGGAGGGAGGGAGGGAGGGAGGGATGGAGGGATGGAGGGATGGAGGGAAGAAGAAAGAAGAAAGAAAGAAGAAAAAAATGTAGTTCTCTATCTTGCACCAAGCTAATCAGACATTGAGGACTTCAACCTTCAGCAACAGGGCCCAACAAGTTGCCTGTGTGGAAAGTGTGTATGTGTGTGTTGCTTGTTTGTGTATGAGTGGAAGGCCATGTGTGTATTGCAGTACTTAGTGGGGTTCAGAAAACTTGTAGGAGTTGATTCTCTGGGTCCACCAAGTGTAGGGCCTGGAGATTGAACTCAGGCCATTGCATTTGTCAAGAGAAACCTTTGCCCACTGAACCATCTCATCGGCCTTATATCTCACATATATTCATTTTCTCTTCTGAAATGCATGGCCACTGTATACAGGAAATTTTTATTCATATGTAATTATTTTCTGAGTTTAATGCTACTGTGAAGTTTTCATTGATATGCTTGATTATATATTTTGTTAATTTACCTATTATCTAACTATTGCTACTGATTTATCTGTCTCACTAAAATATCTGTCTAGCTAGTTATCCTTGTAGAATTTTCTTCATAATAAAAATGACTTGATGAATGATATCTATTAAATGACAGCTACATAGGAAAATATTAAAAGAGAAACATCCTCAGTAATGAGACTAGCTCATGAAAAAATGAGAACTTTCCCATCTTTATTCCATTTCTATTTTTCTTATGTTCTAAAACTTAATATTGTCTACTTTTCCTCATTGCTAAATGATTAATCAGCTGTTTTTTCTTTTCTCTTATCAGATTGAATCTTCATTCACATTCAGTTTCTTTGCTTTTTATCCCTTTTGCCACTCAAAAAAGGAAGTAGACATCTCATGGAGCAAGACTCTGTTGCTTGTTATGTGAAGTGTAATTGTCATTAATAAAAGAGATTTGTCTGACAGGTACTGAACACAGAGAACTTAAAGAAATGCCTTTGTTGTATTACTTTTGATGGTGTTAATCAGGAGGGTCAGTACCATTCTCAAAGGAAAGGACACAAAATGTCACAGGAGGTGGAGACTTTCCAATGCATATCGATGACCAGTTCTAATGGTCTTGAATGAAGTCTTTCTGGTGCTAATAAACATTTTAAACAAAAGCAAATCAGTTTAATTACAACTTTGCAAAGCCTTATGTCAGCTAAGAACAGCAGGCAGGTTGATTAACACAGAAAATAGTTCTTATAACTCTGATGCAAGCACATTCATTCCTGTCTTTCCTCCTTTGCAAAATCATCAGTAGCATATCAATCTTGCAGGTAGGTCTTATTTTTCCCTCTGCCTCTGTGTGTTTGTGTGTGTGCATGTATGCATGTATGTTGTGCATAAAAGTACATAAACTATTTGAGACTTTTATACTTGACAGTATTCAACCCCAACTCCTCTCATATCCAATCCTTCCTAATTTTACCTTCCTTTCTAATTTCAAGTTTTCTTCTTCTTTGTTCCCTTATGTAGTCTAGTTTGTGTTACCCAGCTACTCTTGTGACTGGAACCTACTTTGGAATATAGGTAATATACCAGCGGTCATATTATTAAAGAAAACTGAATTCCCGTCTCCCAGAGCTATCAAAAGTCAATAGATCCACTATTCTGAATTTTTTTCCTGGATTGAGCTTGCTCAAGTCTTGTGTATGCTGTCACAATCACTGTGAATTTACATGAGCAACTGCCCTGTCTTGCCAGAAAACACTGTTTCCTTAAAATTCATCTACCTGAGGCTTTTAGTATCTTTTTACCACCATTTCTATCAAGTTCTCTGAGCCCTAGGTGTTATGAATGTACCATTTAGGGCTGAGCACACTATGAGCTTTTATTTCTTCACATTAACCAGTCAAGCATCTCTGTGTGGATTGCCATCTTATATAGAAAGAAGTTTCTCTGAGAAGATTTGTAATCATTATTGCAATATATTAGATTTTCAAATGAGAAAATAAAGCACTGGTGAAATGTGGTACAGGAACTAGCCATAAGCCATGATCATTCTTCTAAAGAGGAACTATGCTTGAATCCTGCTTGAACTTTTTGAGTTCTTGGTGAATCAAGGGGATAGAGATGGTTAAACACTGACATTGATGTGTAGGGCTGTAATATGAGAGCATATCTCAACAGAAAAGCAGAATATTTCTTTACTATGAGTGCTTAATTAATGAATACATGAGGAATTTCTTTAGAAGATATTTGAGGAATGGGATCTTAATGGTTCTGTAATGGGGGTGTCAGTAATTGTTGATGGGATTTTATAGGCTCTTCCTTGGTATGAATGAAGCATTGAAAGAAGCAGCAAAGATAGAAGACCAAGCTGTGGAGAAAAAAGGTAACAACTTCATACATTATCATACCTCCACTTGGTCCCTGGGGCACAATAACAACCAGGAGGGTGCACATTCTCCCATTTGTATTCCAAAGCTGAGTTTTAGACTGAAATGTGATTTTTGAAGAATGCATTTGGCAAGCAAAGACCAGTGGAAAGAACTTTGAGTTTTGTTTTTTGTTTTGTTTGTTTCAGAAGTAAGATTTTTGGGAGGCTTAAACCTGATGACCAAAGGCACTAGTGTTCAGTATATACTAGACTAACAAAAACAGAAGGAAAACATGTTTTTTAGGAAGCTATTAGCATTGAACCATAAAGACTCCTGACTTCTTTGCTGTCTCAATGAATTTTGAAGGAAGACCTATGTCAAGCACTGAGCTTACCTGGGAGAAACCAAGATGGAAAGAAACACAATTTTTCTTTTGGAAAAACTGTGGTGACTAAAACATTCTGAGTCTCAGAAAACAGAAATTAGTCCATATATTTCAAATATATGGTCATATATATGAGAAGTCACTTCACAGATAATTGAAGAGCAAGACAGAACCTCCCTCAGTGAGGAGACCTGGAAAATAGCAAATGGGAAAATCTTCTATTCCCACCAAGTAGACAGATACTGGTGGAGGTGGTGCTGCTTGGTTTCAAGATTCAGAATTATTTGGTCTAAGGTGGCCATTTGGGAAGGGCAGAAGTAAGGCTGCCATAGGTACAGTTAAGTGAGATGTGACCATAGTGCAATAACATGGCTCATTTACCCAATATGACTTATATTCTTGTGAAAGACAAAAAAAGAAGAGGCATAGAGACTGGAAGGGAATATATATTCCAAGAAGACTGATGCACAGATAGACTGATGCTACTCTACAAGATGCTATTCTACAAGCCAAGGAAAGCAGAGATGGCCTTAGAGAGAAACAGTTGTATAGAGGAGCCTATCTAATACCCACCAACATAAACGTTCTCTGAGCAGAGATGAGGGAGAAAAATCTTTGGGCCTGCAATCTAGTATCCAACACATTAGCTGAATTATGCTGGAAGGCAAAGGACAAGGATGCATGGCAAATGTCATTTCCTAAAATACCAAGTGGAACTGACAAGGGCAGGGGTGAGTATAAAAGAAAATATTACCTTCACTATGACTTCACTAGTTAGGATATTTGCTTTTGTCTTAGGGTTTCTATTACTGTGAAGAAACACTATGATCACTGCAAGTCTTATAAAGAAAAACATTTAATTGGGGGCTGACTTACAGTTCAGTGGTTTATTCCATTATCATCTTGGAAGAAAGTATGGCAGAGACGATGCTGGAGAGGGGCTGGGAGTACTACATCTTGATCCACAAGTGATAGGAAGGAAGAGCAGTCCACAGGACTTAGGTTGAGTTTCTGAAACCTGAAAGCCCCATCCCTGGTGACACACTTCCTTCAACAGGCCACACCTACTTCAACAAGGCAACATCTACTAATAGTGCCACTCCCTATTAACCTTATGGAGGTCATTTTCATTGAAACCACCACACCTTTCTTAAGAGAAATCCAGATGTACCAGCCTTATGCTGGTATTAGGCATAGGTCAGCAAGAAACCAAACTTCTGTCTTTCTGTGTGTGTAGCTGTTGCTAAGGTTACTTTATTTTCCAAATGGCAAATGTTTCAGTTTTTAAACTTCCCTATCAATCAGGAAGTAGGATAGACATCCAGAGATACAGGAATCTCAAGTAACTGCTTCTTACTTACTACTTACTACTCATAGTTTACCTGTTGAAAACTATGATCTCACACTTCAGCCAAGTAACTCACCTAGGGTTTCTGCCCTTAGGAAAAGAGAAATTAGGTATTACACAAACCACAATCTGTATCATAGAAATAAAAAAAGAATGACTGACACTTAAGAACTAGATCTTACAATGCCAGACTTTGATACTGTAATAGAACTACACAGGAGGCCAAGGTAGGAGAATTACAAATTCAGGTTCCTCCTGAGCTATGGAGCAAATGCAAGGCCAGACAAGAGAACTTAGAAATTTATTGTAACAAAATATGTAGCAAAAAGCAGGATAGAGATTTAGCTCAGTGGTAAAACTTTTGCCTAACATGTACAGAGTACTAGGTTCAATCCCAGTATTGACAGGAAAAGACTTAGTATAAGCAGAACCAGTGACTTAGCCATGTGTCTGACACAAACGTAAGTCTGGGGATGCAGCAAGATCTAAGGCAGAAGAAGGAACTAGAGAAGCTAGAATAGGGAGACTGAAGTGGTAAGAGGTGGTTGTTATTTTATTTGACTCTGTTCAAAGTTAACTAGAAACTTGAAAAACAAAAGGTAGAACTTTGAATATAGTTGGGTCAAGTCTGATAAGAATGAGCTCTTGCTGGCTATAGAATTCTTTTCCAGATACTTGGTAACATAAAAGAAACATTGTTCTCCATTTAGTCTCCACCTGTCATTTCATCAAGCATTCTAGATGTAAGTCTGACCAGTCACAGGTACACCTGCCCTTGTCAAACTGAAACATCTGTAGGCTTAAACCTAACAACTGACCTGAGAATCACATACATGTTTCATTAAACCCCTGACTATATTTAGGGTGAGATAGGGAATCAGTAATTAGATTCATAATTATTACCTATTGAATTTCTCTCTGTATATTAGATATAGATGATATATAGATATAGAGATATAATGGATGATATATAGGTAGGCAAATAGAATATATATGCATATATATATATATATATATATATATATATATATATATATATAAAACAGAAATAAAAACGGGCAGATGTTATCTGAAAAAATTATTCAGAAAAAAGTGATTATATTTTTCTGCATGTATATGTATATGTGAATATACGTGCATATCCTCAATTAGGGGTAACCTTACCTCCATTTCTTGAAATAAGCCTCATTTGTAAACACAGAACCGGAGTTGCTACATATGGAGTTATACTGATAGAGTGGGTCCTTAATTTACTGTGACTGATGTTCTCAATCGCAGAGGTGAAACAGATACTTAGACCCCTGAAAAAGAATACCACATGAGGTAAAGACTGCACTAGTGAAGTGTCAAGCCAAGTATCTGCAAGGGTGGCTGGCCACTGTCAGAAACCAGGAGAAGGGAGGAGAGAATGTTTACTCAGTCTCAGAGAAAACATGGTCATGTTGATGCATTCCCTTAATCCTTCTGTGTTGTAGGCCTGTGAGAGATTACATGTGTGTTGCTTTAAGTCATTTCTTGTGGTGTTTTGTTATGACAGCCTTTGAAAACTAACAGACAGTTTTAAGAAATCAGGATGTCATGCATAAGAGAAAATGGGTTTTCTGTTTCCCCTAGAGGAGATATAAAGCTTATGTGACAGCACTGATGGAGCTGAGCAACTGGTACATTCCCCAGTGACACTAGTTTATTGATCTACTTCTCTGTGGCTTTCATAGAAATGTAGAATTTACCTATTCTGCTGCTTTATGCTTATTGTTTGCTTCTGGTCAGTCTTACCCTGTACATGAGTAAGGACCAGTGTGGTCAAGGATCAGGAAGTTTAACCCAAACCTCATGGGAGAAGTTGCTGCTTAACTCATTTAACAATGCCACACCCCTTTTCCTGCATTATTTTTCCATAACATCTGCCTGTCTGCCTTTATTTAGTTTTAATTTTCTTTTTCCTGCTTAATTGTCTAAGGACAGGTATTTGATTTGTTCCCTGTCCAGGGATATCCAATCTTTCAACATTGAGATAATAATAATATTGTCATCCACAGACATGCTGGGTCACACTTACAGCTATTCTGGAACACATGCTCTCTGAGCCACAAGATGAACATAACTGTGTTTAGATTCCAGGTCCTAACTTGATAAATACATAGGATCAGTTAGTAGGTGAGCCAGGATCTAGATTCAGTCTGCTGCTACTGGTCCAATGAGAACTCTGCTTCTAGGCCATCTGCCTGTTCAGTGTTAGCTGTGTGTATCTGAAGTACAGAGAAATTGGCATGGTAAGAGAGGAATTTTAACTATTATATATTTCATCTAATCACATAGCTACCAAATATTTTCAGAACTCAGGTTTTAAATTTTCTAGTTTGTGATCCTATTTGAAAATATAGTAGAAAGTTTATTGTTTCTTTAATGATTACTTGTACATAGTATTTAGTTGTTAGGTTTTAATGAATATGGTGTTTTACTTGAGTTTTGGAAGAGAATCTACAACTGATTTCAGAGTAGTCATAACATGTGTCTCTTATTAATGAAGTAAGAGAATATTCAATTTTTTTTGTCTCACAGTTCAAAGTATAGTATGATTTTGGAAAGTTGAACCATAGTTTTTCACTTGAAATGTTCTGGCTAGCTATTGAAAAGAAAATACAAACCACAGAAGCCAGGTAGCACAAGCTTCTCGATAGGAATGATCCAATATATATATGTGTGTGGAAGCATATTATGCCATATTGATGATGCAAAAGCAGGATTTTGTAGAGGTTATATTTGATAGCCATATTTTTCAAGCTTAGCTAGTGATAGAGGTGTCCTTGGTGATAGGAGGAACTTATAAAGTAGACATAGCTCCCTTTGAAATGTTATTTATTTTACACATTACTAAGTGTTTCTATGTATGTGTCTATGTGTGGGAAGGAGGTATGTGACAGCTTAGAGGCCAGAGTAAACCTTGGAAGTTGTTCCTCCAGTGCTGTTCACCTGGGTTACTGTGCCAGCATCTCTTGCTGATCCTGCTAGGCTGCTGCTCTGTGAGCACTAGGCATCTCCCTATTTCTACTTCCTCAGAACTAACTAGCATTCTAAGCACATGCCCAACTGTGTGTTCTGAGAATGGAACTCAAGTACTGATGACAGTGCAGTAAAACTTTACAAACTGAGCTATATTTTCCAAGTCCCTCCTTTAAAAGGTTCTATAAATATACATTCATTGTACAATGTTAGAGGTTTTGTGGTAACATCTATACCACATAATTGACCATATACACCCTGTTCAGTACTCACCTCCATATCAGACCAACAGAATCAGGATCTCAGAGGCCAAAATGAGATCCTCTCTTTAGCAACCAAGTTTTACCAAGCACATTTCAGAAACAGTTTTAGTGAAAATGAGTTATATTAATCAAGGATTTATACTAATACAAGGTAAATTTGCAATAGAGTCAAAATTTGGAAAATGATAGATGTTATTCATTGACTATTTAATCAATTTGTATTTTATTGGATACTTTATTTGTTTATTTATTTATTTATTTTATATTTCAAATGTTATCCCTTTGCCAGTTTCCCCTCCAGAATCCCCCTATCGCATCCCCCCTGCCCCTACTTCTATAAGGGTGCTCTCCCACCCAGCAAACCACTCCCACATCCCCGCCTTGGCATTCCCCTATACTGGGGCATCAAGCCTTCACAGGACCTCCTTCCATTGATAGCCAGCAAGGTCATCATTCTCTGCTATATATGAGGATGGAGCCATGTGGACACTCCATGTGTACTCTTTTCGTTGGTGGTTTAATCCCTGGAAGCTCCCAAGCAGGTATTGGGACGGGGGTCTGGTTTGTTGATATTGTTCTTCCTATGGGGATGCAATCCCCTTCAGCTCCT
The DNA here is from genome assembly GCF_004785775.1 of Grammomys surdaster. Taxonomy (NCBI): domain Eukaryota; kingdom Metazoa; phylum Chordata; class Mammalia; order Rodentia; family Muridae; genus Grammomys; species Grammomys surdaster. The sequence continues at coordinate 535,943 of NW_021620244.1, forward strand.
TCAATCCATTCTCTAACTACTCAATTGGGGACCCCAGGCCTCAGTCCAAAGGTTGGCTGCAAGCATCTACCTCTGTATTAGTTAGGCTCTGGCAGAGCCTCTCTGGAGACAGCTATATCAAGCTCCTGTCAGTAAGCACTTCCCAGAATCCACAATAGTGTCCAAGTTTGGTGATTGTATATGGATGGATCCTCAGGTGGGATACTGTCTAGATGGCCTTTCTCTCTGCTCTATACTTTGTCTCCATATTTCCTCCCATGAGTATTTTTCCCCCTTCTAAGAAGGACTAAAGCACCCATACTTTGATCTTCCTTCTCCTTGAGTTTCATGTGGTCTTTGAATTTTATCCTGGGTACTGTGAGCTTTTGGGCTAATATTCACTTATCAGTGAGTGCATGCTATGTGTGTTCTTTTGTGACTGGGTTACCTCACTTGGGATGATATTTGCTACTTCCATTCATTTGCCTAAGAATTTCATGAATTCCTTGTTTTTAATAGTTGAGTAGTACTCCCTTGTGTAAATGGACCACATTTTCTGTATCCATTCCTCTGTTGAAGGACATCTGGGTTCTTTCCAGCTTCTGGCTATTATAAATAAGGCTGCTAAGAACATAATGGAGAATGTGTCCTTGTTGTATGTAGGAGAATCTTTTGTGTATATACCCAAGAGCAGTATAGCTGGGTCCTTAGGTAGTACAATGTCCAATTTTCTGAGGAACCACCAGACTATTTTCCACAGTGGTTGTACCAGCTTGCAATTCCACCAACAATGGAGGAGTATTCCTCTTTCTCCACATCCTCACCAGCATCTGCTGCCACCTGAGGTTTTGATCTTAGACATGCTGTAAGGTGGAATCTCAGGGTTGTTTTGATTTGCATTTCCCTGATGACTAAGGCTGTTGAACATTTCTTTAGGTGCTTCTCAGCTTTTCGAATTTCCTCAAGTGAGAATTCTCTGCTTAGCTCTGTACCACATTTTTAATAGGGTGTTTTGGTTCTCTGGAGTCTAACTTCTTGAGTTCTTTGTATATATTGGATATTAGCCCTCTATCAGATGTAGGATTGGTAAAGATCTTTTTCCAATCTGTTGGTTGTCATTTTGTCTTATTGACAGCGTTCGTTGCCTTTAGAAGATTTCCAATTTTATGAGATCCCATTTGTCCATTATTGATCTTAGAGCATAAGCCATTGGTGTTTTGTTCAGGAAAATTTTCCCTATGCTCATGTGTTTGAGGTACTTTCTCTTCTATCAGTTTCAGTGTATCTGGTTTTGTGTGGAGTTCCTTAATCCACTTGGACTTTAGTTTTATATAAGGAGATAAGAATGGATCAATTTGCATTCTTCTACATGTTGATCACCAGTTGAACCAGCACCATTTGTTGAATGCTGTCTTTTTTCCACTGGATGGTTTTAGCTTCTTTGTCAAAGATCAAGTGACCATAGGAGTGTGAGTACATTTCTGGGTCTTCAATCCTATTCCATTGATCTACCTACCTGTCTCTGTACCAATACCATATAGTTTTTATCACTATTGCTTTGAAATACAGCTTGATGTCTAGGATGGTGATTCCCCCAGAAATCCTTTATTGTTGAGAATAGTTTTTGTTATTCTGGGTATTTTGTTATTCAAAATGAATTCCAAAATGCTCTTTCTAAATCTATGAAGAATTGAGTGGGAATTTTGATGGGGTTGCATTGAATTGTAGATTGCTTTCAGCAAGATGGCCATTTTTACTATATTTACTCTGCCAATCCATGAGCATGGGAGATCTTTCCATCTTCCAAGATTTTCTTCAATTTCTTTCTTCAGAGACTTGAAGTTCTTGAAGTTCTTGTCATACAGATCTTTCACTTGCTTGATTATTTATTTACTATATATTATTTATTATTATTTATTTATATTTATTTATATTATCTGTGACTATTGTGAAGGGCCTCATATCCCTAATCTCTCTCTCACCCTGTTAATCCTTTGAGTAGAAGAAAGCAACTGGTTTGTTTGAGTTAATTTTATATCCAGCCAATTTGCTGAAGTTGTTTATTAGGTTTTTTAGTTCTCTGGTGGAATTTTGTGGTCATTTACTATATATCATCTTCAAATAATGATATTTTGACTTCTTGCTTTCCAATTTGCATTCCTTTGAACTTCTTTTGTTGTGTAATTACTCTGGCTAGGACTTTGAGTACTCTATTGAATAGGAAGGGAGAGACTGGGCAGCCTTATCTAGTTCCCAAGTTTAGTGGGAGTGCTTCAAGTGTCTCTATTTAATTTGATGTTGGCTACTGGTTTGCTTTACATTGCTTTTACTATGTTTAGGTATGGGCCTTCAATTCCTGATCCCTCCAATACTTAAAGCATGAGGAGTGTTGAATTTTGTCGAATGCTTTCTTAGCATCTAATGAGATGATCAGGTGGTTTTTTTCTTTGAGTTTGTTTATATGATGGATTATGTTGATGGATTTCCACATATTGAACCATCCCTGGGATGGAGACTACTAGATCATCATGGATGGTTGTTTTGATGTGTTCTTGGATTTCATTTGCAAAAATTTTATTGATTACTTTTGCATCAATATGCGTAAGTGAAATTGATCTGGAGTTCTCTTTCTTTGTTGTGTCTTTGTGTGGTTTAGGTATGAGTATAATTGTGGCTTCATAGAAAAAAATTGGGTACTGTTCCTTTTGTTTCTATTTTGTGGTATAGTTTGAAGAGTATTGGTATTAGGTCTTTTTGAAGGTCTGATAGAATATTGTACATCTGGTCATAGGCTTTTGCTGTTGTTGTTGGGAGACTTTTAATGACTGCTGCTATTTCTTTAGGAGTTATGGGACAGTTTAGATGTTTTATCTTATCCTGATTTGACATTGGCACTTCGTATCTGCCTAAAAAAAAAAATCCATTTCATCCAGATTTTTCAGTTTTGTTGAGCATAGGCTTTTGTAGTAGGATCTGATGATTTTTTGAATTTCCTGTTTCTGATTTTATTAATTTGGATACTGTCTCTGTGCCCCTGTTTAGTCTGGCTAAGGGTATATCTATCTTGTTGATTTTCTTAAAGAGCAAGCTCTTGGTTTTGTTGACTCTTTGTATAATTCTCTTGGTTTCTACTTAGTTTATTTCACCCCTGAATTTGATTATCTCCTGCTGTCTACTCCACTTGAGTGTATTCGCGTCCTTTTGTTTTAGAGCTTTCAGGTGTGCTGTCAAGCTGCTAGTGTATGCTCTCTCCAGTTTCTTTTTTGAGTCTCTCAGAGCTATGAGTTTTTTTCTTAGCAGTGCTTTCATTGTGTCCCATAAGTTTTGGTATGTTGTGCCTTCATTTTCATTAAATTTTTAAAAGTCTTTAATTTCTTTATTTCTTTCTATACCAAGTTATCATTGAGTAGAACATTGTTGATCTTCCATGTGTATATTAGTTTTCTGTTGTTTTTCTTTTTATTGAGGAGAAGCCTTACTCCTTGGTTAGCTGATAGGATGCATGGAATTATTTCAATCTTCTTGTGTCTGTTGAGGCCTGTTTTGTGACCAATTAGATGGTCAATTTTGGAGAAGGTACCATGAGGTGCTGAGAAAAGGCAATATGATATTGTTGTAGGATAAAATATTCTACAGATATCTGTTAAGTCGTTTTGGTTCATAACTTCTGATAGTTTCACTGTGTCTCTGTTTAGTTTCTGTTTCCATGATCTGTCCACTGGTGAGAGTGGGGTGTTGAAATCTACCACTATTATTGTGTGTAGTGCAATGTGTGCTTTGAGCTTTAGTAAAGTTTCTTTTATGAATGTGGGTGCCCTTGCATCTGGAGCATTCAGAATTGAGAGTTCATCTTGGGAGAGTTTTTCTTTTGATGAGTATGATGTGTCCTTCCTTATCTTTTTTGATTGAAATTCCATTTTATTTGATATTAGAATGGCTTGTTATTTGGAACCATGTGCTTGAATTTATTTCCAGCCTTTTACTATGAGGTAGTGTCTGTCTTTGTCACTGAGGTGTGTTTCCTGAATGCAGGAAAATGCTGGGTCATTTACATATCCAAATTGTTAGTTTATGTTTTTTTATTGGAGACTTGAGTCCATTGATGTTAAGTGATATTAAGGAAAAGTGAATGTTGCTTTGTGTTATTTTTGTTGTTAGAGATGGAATTATGTTTGTTTGGCTCTCTTCTTTTGAACTTATTGAAAGAAGATTATTGTTTTTTCTAGGATGTAGTTTCCCTTCTTGTGTTGGAGTTTTTCATCTATTATCCTTTGTAGGGCTGGGTTTGTGGAAAGATATTGTTTAAATTTGCTTTTGTCATGGAATATCTTGGTTTCTCCATCTATGATAATTGAGAGTTTTGCTGGTTATAGTAGCCTGGGCTGGCATTTGTGTTCTTTTAGAATTTGTATGACATCTGTCTGGGATCTTCTAGCTTCCATAGTCTCTGGTGAGAAGTCTGGTGTAATTCTGATACGTCTTCCTTTATATGTTACTTGACTTTTTCCCCTTACTGCTTTTAATTTTCTTTCTTTGTTTTGTACATTTGGTGTTTTGACTACTATGTGATGGGAGGAATTTATTTTCTGGTCCAGTCTATTTGGATTTCTGTAGGCTTCTTGTATGTTTATGGGCATCTCTTTTTTTAGGTTAGGAAAGTTTTATTCTATAATTTTTTTGAAGACATTTACTAGCCCTTTAAGTTGGGAGTTTTCACTCTCTTCTACATTTATTATCCTTAGGTTTGGTCTTCTCATTGTGTCCTGTATTTCCTGGATACTTTGGGTTAGGAGTTTTTTGTATTTTGCATTTTCTTTGACTGTTGTGTCAATGTTTTCTATGGTATCTTCTGCACCTGAGAGTCTCTCTTCTATCTCTTGTATTCTGTTGGTGATCTATGACTCCTGATTTCTTTCCTAGGTTTTCTATTTCGAGGATTGCCTCTCTTTGTGATTTCCTTATTATTTCTATTTCTATTTTTAGATCCTGGATTGTTTTGTTTAATTCCTTCACCTGTTTGGTTTTTTTTTCCTGTAATTCTTTAAAAAAAAATTTGTGTTTCCTCTTTAAGGGTTGTTTACCTGTGTTCTCCTGTATTTCTTTAAGGGAGTTACATTTATGCCCTTCTTAAAGTCCTCTGTCATTATTATGAGATGTGATTTTAAACCAGAGTCTTGCTCTTCTAGTGTTGTTGGGGTATCCAGGGCTTGCTGTGTTGGGAGAACTTGGTGTCAAATGCTACAGGTTTAACTCCAGGGCATAGGTGGAGACCAGAAGGGTCCCTAATCCCTGTGGTCTTTTGGCAGGTCACTCTTTGGAGCAAAAGTGTTGGTTTCACATCTGAACAAAGGAGTGGCAGTACTCCTGAGAGACCAGCTTTCTCTGAACAGGATGTGGGTATAGACAGCTATTCCACAAGGTTAAATCGGGGGTGCAGATGGAGACTGGAAGCAATCATTGTGTATTTACTGTGCTTTTGATGATGCATAGTCTCTGGGGTTTGGGACACAGCAGTAAACAAAACAGATTTAGAAGTCTGTGGTCATTTTGAAACGTTCATTCTGATTGCAAACAGTCAACAGAAAATACATCAGACAACAGATAACTGCATTCAAAAGGCAAATTGAGTTGTATGTTTCAAATTATTTTGTATGTTTCTAAAGTGCTATTCTCTTCTAGGAAGCCTTTTTGTGATAGAAAATTTGGCTGGAAGAAACAGGAAGATAAAGACAAAAGACTGGATATGAAAATCTTTTCTTTCCTGTTGTTGGGAGCCAAGGTTTAGGAGATGAGGGAGAAGTACTCAGATAAGGCTACGATTCTTTCAGAAACAGAGTTTTGTTTTGCTTTCTCTGGTTCCATTCTGGAAACACTCCCTGATTCACCAATAAGCTCAGAGTTGGCACTGAACCAGGATACTCAACAAGGCATGGGAAAATAGAGTAAAAATGGCTGAGCAAAGTCTTTGGAAGATTTCATTAATATTGTTTATATTCCATTGATTTTTCTTGTAGATGGCATGTAGAAACAGTTTGAGAGCACCAGCTGATATGCTCAGACAATTGTGGAATGGCAATATGGCTCTGATAGCCACTGTATAGAGTACTCCTGTAAGCAATTCATTAGGAAACAGGGCCAAGCCTCTGAGTAGCAGCAGCACCAACAAAGGCAGAGAAAAAAAAATAAAAAGGATAGGCTCAAACATGACAAATCAATCTGATTCTATTGTGTAAGATACAGCCTTTAAGAGGTAGACCAAGAATTATATAATTCTCAGCCCTTAAGAGGTAGCCCACACACGATAAAGCAATCTGCTTCTACTACATAAACTACAACACTTAAGTGGTAGGCCCAGTGAGGACTAGAGAACATCAAGATATAGTAGCCATACCACAACTCACTGTATTAGTAAAGAAGACAGAGAGACTATTAGTTTAGATGAGACAATTTGAAAAGATAAATACTTTAAAGCATATACAAGAGTGGAAAAGTACCATGAATCTCTAAACATACAATCAATAATAGTCTAGATTCTTGTCACTGGTTTCTTGCATACACCATACCTTTTTAAATAAAATCCTTTACAGAAAACCTCAGACATAACATCAGTTTGCATATACTTACTCCAGAATGCATGTCAAAAATTTTAGGCAGTTTCAACCACTGCCAAAATGATATTCTCACACCTTAATCAATAATCATTTCATAGATTAGTTAGTATTCAGTACATTTTAAAGGTCTGTCTCATTGGCTTTTTTTTGTTACTATTATCATTATTTTTATTATCAGCTGGCTTACTGGATGGAGATTCAGGTAGTATGATGTATTTGGTTATATCTCCTAAATGTCTTTTATTCTAGAGAAGATCTCCTACAAACATTCACAGCTGGAATTCAAGACCAACACAAGATCCTTGGACGGTGGGTAGGTAGAGACAAAATCCAAATTAACTGATATAGATATTCTGGGTCTGATTGTGCAAATGCTGCTGCTATCACCACAATACAAAGAATAAATTGTCACAAAGACCACACTGAACTAGAAGCTTACTTTGCCAGAAGCTTACTTTACCAGAAGCTTTAAATTTCCTGAGTGAGTTGTATTTACTAAAAATCAGACAGACTCTGCTAGCACAAAGGCTCACATTTAGGAAATATTTTTATATACATTTTTAAAAGATATTGAGTGGACAGGGGCTTCAATATCTGGGTCACCCTCCTATAAATCTTACAAGACTCATCATCAGCACCCACTCTGACTCAGAGGCTATTAAGGCTTATTGAGAAATAACTTGCACTTCCCAGAAGAGTAATTTACGTCAGCAAGCAAGGGATAATCACAGCCGTAAATCTTAAACCCTATCCAGTAGTACAGCTATTAAAAAAATAGATTGTATTTTGTGACTTTCAACCCAAAGATTTTTAATTTTTCTTACTATCTTCCTTCCTTCCTCCTTCTTTCCTTTCTTTCTTCTCCCTTCCTTCCTTCCTTCCTTCCTTCCTTCTTTTCTTTCTTTTTATATTAATAATCTGCAGTGTTTTAAGAGGCATTCTTTATTACTTTTCCTTTCCTCTTACTGAACAGGCTGACACTGTAAGTCATGACCAAATAACCAAAGTATATTGTTTACTTCCTTTTGTTCCATGTTAAAAGTTGGGGGTGGGGGTGACACCAGAGAATGAATATTCAAAGGGACACAACAACAAGCACCTACACAATGGTCTGAAAGCATATCTTTATCCTATCTTTATCCATATAAATTGTCCTTCCTAGAAATTGAATTAATTCCCTCATCCTAGTTTATTGGTTAATTGTAAGATAAATACCTCTGGGGGATGACTCTAAAACATGGTGATTAAAATGATCTCTTGGCACACAGACTTTACCTGTAGCCAATCCTGCTTATTTCTCTCCAAGATCACATTCTATTCTCTGACCAGAGATGGATTATTTATAGCTGAAGCACCAGAGCACACAGCATCCTGATCACCTTTTGTTGTCAAGGAAACAACTTAGATGTTATCCCCTCTGCTGATTTCTGACTATATGAGTTACAAAGCTTAGGAGGATATTTCAAACTGAGACAGCACTTTTTCAAAGACAAATTAAAAACCAAGGATTTATAAATATCCAGAAGATTTAAATTGGGTTTAAACTACTAGGTATGTTATACTAATTAACTCTGACACTTCCTTGATAGTGGGAGAGGTCTGTAACTAGGAAGACCCTTCTTTGTGATACTCATCGGCCTGTTCTCAGTAAATTACAATTGCTATTACTTTTTTGTACAACGTATGTAATAAAACTTGTTTAAAATGTTTTTACTATAAGCTTCAGATTTAAGAAATTCAGTGTCACAATGGGGAAGGAATCCTATGTTGATAGTTAAAGTGACGCATGTGGTATGGTAGGCAATGTTAGAGGCATATATGTTAATTTGATTTCTCAAAGCAGCACAGAGACAGAAAATGTTGTAACAATCACTTCTTCATAAAAACAAAGGAGATAAGACACAGGCTCATCAGCAACTTAGTGGAGTTTCCAGGTCTAAGACATGTTAAAGGCTATCTTGGGTCCTGATAGCTCACCCACACATCCTGAACTCATCTTCTGGGCACAGTAGTAGATACTTGTAATTCCAGCACTGTAAAGCCAAAGCCAGGAAGATTTTTGGTACTAGCAGATAAGCCAGTCTAGCCAAACTAGACTGGTCCTTGTAAAAGAAACCCTATCTAAAACAAACAAACAAACAAACAAAACAAAGATGGGTGACTTCTGAGAAACTACATCCAAGATGGATTTCCACATATAAGTGCATGCATACACATGTATCTCCTTAGTGTGTGTAACCTCACACATATAAACAAACACACATATGATCCCCTTAGTGTGTGTAACTTCATATACATAAACAAACAACCAAATAAAGTATTGGAAAATCATCTCCTGTACTTCCCAAAATCCAATTTGATCTTTCAAATTTAAAGGTGTTGTTAACTTCATGTGCTTTGAGTCCTAGGCAACTTGCTTTATTTATAAGAACCACTATTTAGTAATCACATGCTTCTTAGAAACATCTCTGAGAAGTTACTAAGAAAAAGAGTTTTGAAGTGGCAAGGAGGTTGTCCCAAGTTACACAATGGGAAACAAACAGAGTTAAAATTAGAACTTGTGTCTTTATTTGGTCCATTTTTACAGCATCATTTTAATTCTTAAAGGAGAAGTAAGTGAGAAATCCAACTCAATGCTTCACGAAAATGATATTTGAAATGATCTTTGAAAATAGATTTAAAATTTTATGTGTTGGGTCTTTGTGAAATGCCAAACATGATCATGAAAGTGAGGAGGGTTTCTTGCTTTGTTTTGCTTTTATTCTTGTTGCTTGGTTTGTTTTATAAGTAATCTTGTACAAACAGCAAACCTAAAGATAAGTGCCATTTCTTTTTTATTGGATGTTAATAGTGTTTACAACTGAAAGAAGACTTAGCACATTCTTGAATGTGAAATTTGTACTGGAGGCTTAAGAGAAAAGGTCAAGGACAGGGAACCTTGAGAGACGTCTGGCAGATTGCAGTGAGGAAAATATCCAGAAATATAGCCTTCTTTCCTTAGATCAAAAAAATAACTACTGCTTTCGTCAGCATTTCTCATTTCTAATTGTTATAGGAATCATAATCATTAAGGAGTTTCAGCTAAATAAAAAAAATTTAAACTATTTTAATGGTGTTCTCTGCGGAATTATAAGATGTGGGTTCATTCTAATTTACAAGAGATTATTTAGATACTGGGAACATCTGACTCACATGTATTTGAGAGCTGCATAACCACAGGTAAAATTCAATTGGATGTTTCAGTTCTATACATCAAAGAATAACTCATGAAATGATATATTGTTATGCAGACTCAGATGAAGCACTGCCTAGGTCATATTCTCCCATCAAGTATGATATTTATAATTAAAGTGTGATGTTGAAAGAATGAAATGAATGCACATCTATTGAGTTCTGTCTCTCTGACCTTCTCTGACCTTAATATAACTAATTCCTTCCTGTCCTCAGTACCAAAGCATACTCCCCTGGACCTTGCTAGCCTGAGCACTCAAACTGACAGAAAAGGAGACAATCTGAGACAATAGACCTCTTTTAAAACTGAACTGAACAGGATGAGGACTGTACAACTGCACTCTGAAACAAACTTGTCAAGTCACAAACATCAAATATATGAATTATCAGTAATGTATCCATAAGTGAAATTATCAAACATGAATAATCTTTGGGTCTCTAGAATTGGAGGGAGGAAATTGGGTGGGTTTAATAAAAAACACAACATGTCAATGTATAAATGTTAAATAAAATAATTTTAAAAGAAAGAAGAATTACATATTTGGTTAAAAACAAAGACATACTCTAAATTTAAAATATTCTTGGTGTAATATGACTGAAGATTTGAGATCTGCTTATGAACGAACTAAAATCTGTTCAAACACAGCTATCATCTGACATTCCAAGCTAGTTCCTGTGTGGGTTGAAATATGCAAGCACAGTCATGATAGTACCCTGTTTGTGGAATTCTCTGTAGGATGTGATTTTTATTTTTTTAATAGGGGCAAAGGATAAATGCCAACCAGCAGAGTAAAAGAGAAGAGACAGACAATAATTGCTGAGCTAAATGAGCTGGCACAGGCCTTTTGGAGAAGCCAGTGAGGTTAGAGAGCGTGGGAGAGATGTTATGAGGATTGTCTTGGGCTGCAGTCAAGAGTATTGTTCTGTTCCTCAAGCTAACAAGCAGAAGAAGGTTTATGGATAGAAGCACCAGGGTGCATTTTATAGGTCTTCAGTGAACAGTCAACTGGCTCTCAAAAACATTAGACTATGGTCAAGGAGGCATTTTAATGAAAGAAGATAGCTTCGTCCTGACCCTCATCAGCCTTGTTGTGGGTTTGAAACTAACTCCTTTTTTTGTGGGAAAGCCTGCTAGATGTAAATGGACTAACAAACTGATGCTTCTTTTCTGTTTTTTTTTTCTTCTTTTCTTCCCAAATCAGCTTGAAGCTCATTAGTATCCACAATATGAGCAAAGCCCTCTTATGAAATATGAAAAGTAAGGTGCACAGAGTAGGATAAAAGTCAAGCACTGTAGAAGTGTTCAAAAAGGCAGGACAAAAGCCTATTGCAGAGGAAGGTGGATGCCCTGTCATTTGGGATGCCACACTTGGGGCTTCTATTCCCTTAAGTGAGACTATCAGAAGGAGGCCATACTCTTCAGAAGAACAGCATGACACTAAGTGGACTCTTGCTGAACAATGCAGGATCTTGGCAGGTGTGTTTTATGCTGTACTCTTTGGTTGCTGGAATAGAAATGCCACATGAATTGTACCATAGCAGCAGGGTTTGAGAATAACAAAGAAGATTATTTGGGGTAGAGAAGTGCCTTTTTCTCCTTTGCCTCTACCAATCCTCATTTTAAAAAAAATGGAGGCATTTGACTTCCCAGAGAAATGGAACCGTATCTCCTCAGCCTTTGGACAAAAAATTTGAGAAAGAGCTCTATTAATTCAGGCAAAAGAAGATTTTTGCTGATCAATCACCTCACATCACATAGAAAAGCACATGCTGAGAAGTGTTTCTGAGGAAAGAGGAGTGCAGAGAAGGAGGAGGGAGAGAAGAGAAACAATAAGAATTATAAACAGATAACTTGAAGACTACAGCATATAGCATCTTCTGAAGAAGCTTTGAACTTCTGGAGAAAAATGCAAACTAAAACAATAATGATTTACCAGATGTGTGTGTGTGTGTGTGTGTGTGTGTGTGTGTGTGTGTAATGTGGTGTGTTTCCCAAGCCAGATATGGGATGGTAGAGAAATGCTCATATCAGGGACATCCCTCAGAGAGCAAGGCAGGAGTAGAACTGCTCCTTACCCAAATCAGGCTTGTGCCTACCCAACTCCATAGAGACAAAGGCCAAGTCATTGATAAATCCAATTGGGTTTCTGCTTCTCCATCAGAGAACTGGCTTCATAAAGTATGTGACCAGCAGTTTGCTAATCTAATTTCCTCTTTTGTCCATTTGCTGCCCCTCTCCCTTGACTGGAGCTATATATAAGCTAGAATCACTGCTATTTCAGTAAACAAGCACTCTTCCCAAACAGTCTCCCTGGTTGTTCATACCTGCCATACACAACACCACTGGAGATGCTGCTCCCCAGCTCCTCTGCACCCTAGACTGCTGGTGTGCAAAGGCAAGATAAGGGTGGAGGACCCACATGTGTATGCTATACAATTTTTAGTAACAAAATGTACAAATTAATATAGTACTCAGGAGGCAGAAAATGTGTACTTTAACATATTGTATATGGGGATATAAATTACAACAACCTTTTAGCAAGCTAAAAAGAATTAGCTTTTAACATTTTAAAAAAATTTTTAATTAAAATAGAATTATGTCACATTACACTTTTTCCCCCTACCTCCAGTCCCTCTCAGGCACCTCATTCCCATGCCTTACCAAGTGTCAAACTGATATTCTCTCTCTCTCTCTCTCTCTCTCTCTCTCTCTCTCTCTCTCTCTCTCTCTTTGATTATTATTGTTACATACATAGACACATATACATAAATACTGAGTCAACTTTATATATATATATATATGTGGTTTTAAACCTGGCCACTTTGTATTGGATACCAATAAGGGTGCTTATCCCTGGGAAAGGCTAATTTTCCCTCTCCTAGAAGTCATTAATTCCTATAGTTCTTTGTCTAGAGACGGGGCTTATGATATGTTCCCCTTTCCACATTAGCATATCTATTGACATTGCCACTGCTTTGGTCTTAGTTTTGTAGCAATTTCTAGGACATACTGTTTCAAAGCAGACTTCTGAATGTTCTGGCTCTTACACCCACTCTGCCGCCTGTTCTGGCACGTTTTCTGAGCCATAGATGTAGATCTTTGATATAGATGCACCCATTGGAACTGGAATCTCCATGATCCATTGACTTTGTTTTGTTTTCAGTTGTGATTTTTTCTAATGGTCTTATGATCTTAATTTGATGATCCCTTTATATGTTTCTTGTTGCTTTGAATACTCCTATTGTGTGTATATATATTTAGAGTTAAGAACCACAGATGAGAGAGAATATTCAGCATTTGTCTCTCTAGGTCTGGGTTAATTCACTCAGTATAATCTGTTCTAGATCTAACCATTTATCTGAATTATTCTCAACTTCATTTTTCTTTATAGTTTTATAATATTCTACGGTGTAAATGTACCATGTTTTTATTGTCCACTCATCTGTTGAAGAACATTTAAATTGTTTCCATTTTCTTGCTATTGTGAATAAGGCAACAATGAGCACTGCTAGCCAAGTACCTGTGGAGTAGGAGGTTGAGTTCTTTGGGCACATGTCAAGGACTTGTATACCTCGTTCATATATAGACTTAATTTTTAGTTATTTTGAGGATTTTTGTACTTGTTTCCAGAGTAGCTACAGCAATTTGGATATAAATGGATATTTATAGTGAATGACATTTTCTCTTGTCCTAGAGAGAGTATAATTAGAGGGGATATACTTTAACATAATAAAGTTATCACACGACAAATCCTATAGTCAAATCATTCTAACTAGAGAAAAAAATGGAAGCATTTCCACTAAAATCAGAAATGAGGCCAGGCTGCTGACCTTTCTCAGTGCAGTGTTAGAAGAACTATATGGAGCAGTAAGGAAAGAGAACACAGATGGTCAAAGAAGGAATCACATTGTCTCTATTTGCAGATAACATGGTGTTATACATGATGAAATGATATTGTAGGAGGAGGTAAGGAGAGAGGAGGAAGGGAGGAAGAGGAAAAAGAAGAGGAGGAGCAAGGAGAGAGAGAGCAGAGATGTAGGAAGATGAAGAGCATAGATATGGAGAGCAGTACTGGTTAACAACTTATATTTAAGCTAGCTAATTGGGAAACACCTCTAATTGTATGGGTATATTGTTATTGAGCATTAGCAAACATACATTGATTAATTCATATGTTGATTAATCTTTAACCATTAGAGTCTCATTCATGCTAGGTGCTGAGTGGATGTTGGGATGGTCTGAGCTCAGCTCAGCTTTGTGGAGATAGCGTGGAAGATTGGCAGAGCCATCTCCCACACTGGCATCTTGTGGGTGGCAGGACCAGTGTCTCGTGGTCTGAGCCGAGCAGCAGAGAAAATTCATCACTGCTGTTTGTGGCCACAGGTCTAGCCTAGTTGGGAACATGGCGGCTGATTAAGAAAAACCAGATTGAATGCTGCCATTTTAAATATCTCATGCAACATAATGTTATACATAAGAACCCCCTAAACTTTTACAGGAGTATATCTAGAAACAAGGAGTTCAGAAAAAAAATGTAAAGTACAAATTATAAAAATCAGTTGTTATATGCTAACAACAAATACACTGAGAAAGAGGTCATGGACACACACCCAATTATAATAGCTTAAAAGACAATAAAAAATCCTCAAAAAATTAATCAAGTGGTGAAAGCCCTTTATAAGAAATACATTAAATATTTAAAGAAAACTATTGAGACATATACTAGGAAATGGAAAGATATTCCATGTTCATGAATCAGTAGAATTAATATTGCAAAAATGGCCACATTATCCAAAGCAACCAACGGAGTCAATGAAATCCTGATAAAAATTATTCACAACATTCTTTACAGAAATAGAAAAATATCTTAAATATACATGGTACCAGGAAAGGTCCCAGATAGCCAAAGAAATTCGGAGATGAGGAGGCATAGTGGGGATATTGCTATTAACATAGAGCAATGGTAATAAAAATAATATGCCACTGATGCAAAAAATGACTTGCATACCAATGGATCAACGTAGAAGACCTGACCCAAATGTGGTACTCACAACTACAGCTATTTGATATTTTGAAATAGAACGAAAAACCGCACACACTTGATAAATGATAGCATATTCAACAAATGATACTGAGATGCTGAAGACTAAAATTAGACCTCTGACTATTATTTTGCCCCATAATTAGATTCAAGTAGTTCAAGGGCCTCATTTGAAGCCCAAAACAGTAACACTGCTAAAAGAAAGCATAGGCACTACTGTATATGATATAGTTGTAGGAAAGGACTTTCTGAACAGGACTCCTCTTGCCTAGGCCAACAACTGACAACTGAGATTTCAAAAAACAAAAAGCCTTCTGTACAATAAGAAAACAATCAAGTGAGTGAAGAAGAAACTCACAATGTGAGTAAGATTCTGTCAGCTATATATCTGATAAGATTAATATTAGGAAAACAGAAAGAACACAAAAAATCAAAGAAACAAGTGACCCAATTAAAAATGTGCTATTGACTATATGCATATGTATATACAATACATCCCTAAATATAACCTGCTCAGTCTATATAACATTGCTTGTATACATGTTTTCCGTCCTGACCATTTGGTTTTGGATAGCCAGTTGGTTTGCTCTTCCCTAGGGAATGTTATTTCCTCTGCCCTCAGCATTCCATAGTTGCCAGTAGTTCTTTTTGTAGGGTCGATGACTCCTGGACTTTTCCCTATCCACTTTGGCATGTCTATTGATATTGTCTTTGTTCAGTTCATGTTATACAGTCATCTTTTCTCCTGCTTTCAGCATTCCATAGTTGCTTGTAGTTCTTTGTGTAGGGTTGGACTTTTCCCCATCCAGTTTGGTATGTCTATTGGTATTGTCTTTGTCGAGCTATTGTTTGGACAGTCAGGTTGGCGAGGCTTTATAAATGGAGTTTCTGTCACTACTAATATGTCAGGGGTGGATTTCTCCTACATAGAACAAAATTATAAAACTGTTGGGAAACCATCACAATATAATGAAACACACACCCCCACACACACACCAACATTGCTGGAAAAATATGAGTAAAAAAAAAGTGTGACTATTCCAATAGAAAAAGAAAACCCTTACAAAGATAGTGATATATGACAAACAGGTCACAAAGCATATAATAAATGGATAATAGAGAATAAAAGAATATTCTTGAGGTATATATTAGTGATTTTTTAAAAAAATTTAACTATGTATTCAGAAGTTTGTGTGTAATATTTAAAGTTATATCAAAAAATTAAATGACAATAAAGAATCACATTAACCAACCAAGAAAAACATTTCTCCCACACTCAGCATTTTTTAGTAGCATGTAGTTCTTTATGTAGTGTTGAGACTACTTGGATATTCCCTTGTCCATGTTAGCAGCTATATAAAAACATAAATACAAGTAACATACACACATACTGAACAGATCATATTCATGCATTTAGGAATATATACATATATGCATATACACATATGCATGTAACAAAAATTGGGGAGGAGTAAGTAGGAAAAGGAATCATGAATTTAAAAGAGAGCAATGAGGAATATATGGGTAGGTTTGGTGAGAAGAAATGGAAGAGAAAAATAACGTAATTGTATTAAATCTGAAAAAAGTAAAATAAATTAATAAATGGGCTATGAATCTACACAGAGTCCTCAATAGAAGAAATAAAAATAGCTAAGAATTACCTTTAAGATGTTCAATATCTTTATCAGTTAGGGAAAGGCATGTTAAAATATCTTTGGAAGCTTTGAAAAGAGATTCCCAAACTCCCTGTTAGTAGTTTATCCTACAGAAGAAAAATGCAAGTATGTGAGATGGAAATATCTCCAAACCCTGAAACAAGAATGGATTAAGAATTATTGCATTTCTCTGTTATAGAGTGTCATGAAGATATAATAAGAAATGTACTAGAGCCATATTTATGAATTTGGAAACATTTCCATGATCTGTCAAGTGTACCAAATACATCCATGCCATCTATAAAGCAAAGGTTCTATGAGTAAATACAGATAGATGATAGAACATAGATAAATAATGATCAACAGATGATAGATAGATAGATAGGTAGATAGATAGATAGATGATAGATGACATCAATAGATAGGTAGATATATGGATAGCTAATAGACAATAGATGATAAATGATGGATGATAGATGATCTGCTACATCCAGGACCACAGGTCTACCAGGACACCTGCAGCAACCCAGGGACACAGGAGGCAAGCTCTAGACAGAGACACCCAGGCCTGTTAATACCAGAGATAAACAGATGGTGAGAAGCAAGCACAAGACCATAAGCAACAGGAGCCAATATACTTTGGCTCCATTAGAACCTAGTTCTCTCACCACAGCAAGCCCTAGATACCTCCAACACACCTGAAAACCATTAAGCTGACCTAAGATTTTATATTCTGAAAGTATTGAATCCCTTAAGAAGAGTATAAATAAATACACTGAAAGAAATGTAGCAAAACACAGGTAAACAGGTAGAAGCCCTTAAAGAGAAAATAAATCCTTTAAAGAAATATAGAAAAACATAATCAAACAGGTGAAGGAACTGAACAAGGCAGTCTAAGACCTAAACATGGAAGTAGAAACAATAAAGAAAATACAAATAGAGGCAACCCTGGAAATGAAAAACCTAGAAAAGAAGTCAGGAGCTACAAATATAAGCATCAACAACAGAATATAAAAGATAGAAAAAAGAATCTTGGGAATAGAAGATACTTTAGAAGATATTGACATAACAAAGAAAATACAAAACATAAAAAACTCCTAACCCAAAACATCCCAGAAATCCAGGACACAATTAAAAGAATAATAGGAATAGATTAGAGTGAAGATTCCCAGCTCAAAGGACCAGAAAATATCTTCAACAAAGTCACAGAAGAAAGCTTCCCCAACCTAAAGAAAGAGATGGCCATAAATATACTAGAATCCTATAGAATACCAAACAGATTGAGACAGAAAAGAAAATCTTCTCCTCATATAATAATCAAAACAATAAATGCACAGAACAGAGAAAGAATACTAAAAGTTGTAAGGGAAAAAAAGGCTAACTAACATATAAATGCAGATATATCAGAATTATACCAGACTTCTCAACAGAGACCCAAAAAGCCAGATGAGCCTCGACAGATGTCAGGAAGACCTTATGAGAACACAAATGCCAACCCAGACTACTATATCCTGCAAAACTCTCAATCATCATAGATGGAGAAACAAAAATATTCTATAAGACAAATTTAAATAGTATCTTATCTACCAATCCATCCCTACAAAGGATTCTAGAAAGAAAACTCCAACACAAGGAGGGTAGCTATACCAAAGAAAGAAAACAAGAAATTATCTCACAACAAAATAAAAAGGAGAGAATTACATACTCATAAGAGCACCTACAACAACAAACATAACAGGAACTAACAATCTGTCTTAAATATCCTTCAATATCAACTAACTCAACTCCTAATTTAAAAAAAACAGATTTCATATGCAAGCAACATCCATCATTTTGCTGCATATAAGAAACACACCTCAATGAATAAAAGGCTAGCAAAAATCGTCTTTCAAGCAAATGGTCCCAAGAAACAAGCTGGAGTTGCCACTCTAATATCCAATAAAATAGACTTTCAACCAAAAGTTATCAAGTGAGATGGTGAATGACACTTCATATTCATCAAAGGAAAAAATCCACAAAGAGAAAGTCTCAATTCTGATCATTCATGCCCCAAATACAAAGGCACCCAAGTTCATAAAAGAACCGTTACTAAAGCTCAAAGTACACATTGAACCCCACACAATAATAATAGGAGACTTCAACACCCCACTCTCACCAATGGACAGGTCATTGAAACAAAAACTAAACCGAGGTGTATCTAATAGAAGTTATGAACCAAATATAGATATACACAGATATATATATATATATATATAGATAGATAGATAGATAGATATATAGATATATAGATATATAACATTTCACCCTAAAACAAAAGAATATATCTTCTTCTCAACACCTCATGGTACCTTCTCCAAAATTAATGATATAATTTGCCACAAAATAAGCCTCCACAGATACAGGAAGATAGAAATAACCCCATGCATCCTATCAGATCACCACGAACTAAGGCTAGACTTCAATAACAACAAAAACAGAAAACCTACATACCCATGGAAACTGAACAACTCTCTACTCAATGATAACTTGGTTCAAGAAGAAATAAAGAAAGAAATTAAAGACTTCCTGGAATTCAATGAAAATGATGACACAGCATATCCTAACTTATGGGACACAACAAAAACAGTGCTAAAAGGAAAATTCATAAAACTAAGTGCCGTTTTAAAGAAATTGGAGAGATCCTACACTAGCAACTTAACAGCACACCTGAAAGCCCTAAAACAAAAAGAAGCAAACACATCCAAGAGGAGTAGACTACAGAAAACAGTCAAAATCAAGGCAGAAATCAACCAAATAGAAACAAAGAATCAACAAAACCAAAAGCTGGTTCTTTGAGAAAACAAGATAGATAAACCCCTAGGCAAACTAACTAAAAGGGCACAGAGACAGTGTCCAAATTACCAAAATCAGAAATGAAATGCAGAGTTGTGAGTCCTGTGTCCACTCCACCACAGGGCACAGTCTTTTGGCGAGGCGAAATGAGGGTAGTTTGACTGCACTTGTCCCATGCCATGCAGGTAGTGTGCAGGGCTGTAAAGGAGCACTGAGGCAAAGTGAGTGGGAAAAGTGTGATCTGAGGTGCAGGACCACTGGAGCTGATTTGGGGATCTGTTGTCCTGTGACAAGGCAGAGCTGTGAAGTTCTCAGGCTCTTGGACACCAAGGTACCACTGGAAGTCACTGAATAGCTGAGAACAAAACCTGGCCCTTCAGGACAGATCTATTCTGAGGCTAGGGAAAAAGGCTGACTCTGAGTGATCCCTCAGAGAGAGTCCTTGGCTTGACATACTTGGTGGTGTTCATTGTTGGGAGACCAACAATGGCTTTCTACAGGAGACTAGGAAGACTAGGGAGACTAGATGGCAGCTCTATAGAAAAAGGCTTTCTTTATGGCTCCTCATGGCAGATCATGATGAAAAGAGCCAGTCTATAGTTTTAAGGCAATTATTGTCGTGGCAGAAAGTGGATGTGTAAAACCATACCCACTTCTCAGTGTGGGCCTGAAATTAAATACCTTTTGCAGGGAGGAATATCTGGGAAAGGAAAGCTTATTGCCTATGCCCTCCAGGCCTCTATGTACCTTATTAGCATAGAAAACCTGTCTTGAGCCTATGTGAGATGACAGATCATGTCTGTTTTCCGATTGTCTTAGTCTGAGATGTTAGGGATGCCTCTTCTACAGATATGTGGGTGGGGGAGGACTTAGAGAATTGCCCTTAAGTGACTGATGGCCACAAATCTATGGGGGGGTTGTCGCTGGCTATATGACAGGGGCCTGGTGCCAGGAGCAGGCAAAGCTCCTACCATTCTTTCATGATCTCAGGGGCTTATAGCCTTAGCTCAAACATGGATCAGGCTACCTTTAATGGTCCACATCACAACAGTGAAAAGGGAGACATAACAGAAACTGGAAATTCAAAAAAATACCTGATCCTACTACAAAAGCCTATACTCAACAAAACTGAAAAATCTAGGTGAAATGGATGATTTTCTAGACAGATACCACATACCAAAATTAAACCAAGAGTAGGTAAACTATCTAAACAGGCCCATATCTCCTAAGGAAATAGAAGAAGTCATTTAAAACCTCTGAACAAGAAAAGCCCAAGTTCTTTAGTAAAGAACTCTACCAGACCTTCAAAGAAGAGCTAATATTAACACTCTTCAAACTATTCCACACAATTAAAACAGAAAGAACACTACCTAATTCATTCTATGAAGCCACAATTACTCTGAAACGAAAACCACACAAAGACCCAACAAAGAAAGAGAACATCAGACCAATTTCTCTTAAATCTTATAATATATTCATACAAAAATACTCAATACCCAAGAACACATTAAAGCCATCATCCATAATGGTCAAGTAGGCTTCATCCCAGTGATGAAAGGTTGGTTCTATATATGATAATCCACCAACGTAATCCATTATAAAAACAAACTAAAAAAAGAAAAAAACACATGATCATCTCATTAGATGCTGAAAAGGCCTTTGACAAAATACAACACCCCTTCATGTTAAAAGTATTGGAGAGATCAGCAATTCAAGGTCCCTACCTAAACATAATAAAAGCAATATACAGCAAACCAACAGCCAATATCAAATTAAATGGAGAGATACTTGAAGCAATCCCATTAAAATTAGGGACAAGATAATGACTCCTACTCTCCTCATATCTATTCAGTATAGTAATGAGAAAATTCAAAGTTTCTAAGAAATTTTAAAGAAATTCAGAGTTCTAGCTAGGGTAATAAGAATACAAAAGGAGATCAAGGGGGTACAAATTGGCAAAGAAGAAGTCAAGATACAGTCAAGAAGTCATTTATACTATGTGTAGATGATATGATAGTATACGTAAGCAATCTTAAAAATTCTACCAAAGAACTTATACAGCTGATAAACAACTTCAGCAAAGTGGCTGGCTATAAAATTACCTCAAACAAATCAGTAGCTTTCTTTTATATAAATGATAAACAGCCTAAGAAAGAAAAAAGGGAGTCAACACCCTCACAATAGTCGCAAATAATATAAACTATCTTGGAGTACCTCTAATCAGACAAGTGAAGGAAAAAAATTGAAGAGATCAGAAAATGGAGAGATGTTCAAGGCTCATTAATTTGTAGGGTAAACAGTATAAATGGCCATCCTACCAAAAGCAATCTACAAATTTAATGCAATCATCATCAAAATTCCAACACAATTCTTCAAAGACATGGAAGGAGAAATTCTCAATTTCAAATGGAAAAACAGAAACCCCAGGATAGGGAAAATAATTCTTAACAATAAAAGAACTTTTTGGAGAAACACCATCCCTAACCTCAAGCTATACCTCGAGCAATAGTGATGAAAACTGCATGGTATTGGTACAGAGATAGACAGTTAAACAATGGAATAAAATTGAAGACTGAGAAGTAAAACCACAGATTTATAGACACTTCATCTTTGACAAAGAAGCCAAAAATATACAATGAAAAAAGAAAACATCTTCAACAAATGGTGCTGGTTTAACTGGCAGTCAGTATATAGAAAAATGAAATTAGATCCGTATTTGTCACCTTGCACAAAGCTCAAGTCCAAGTGGATCAAGGATCTCAGCATAAAACTAGATACACTCATTCTAGTAGAAGAGAAAGTGGAAAAGAGCCTCCAACTCATAGGTGGGGAAATTTCCTAAACAGAACCCCAATGGCTCAGGCTGTAAGATCAAGAATTGATAAATGCCACCTCATGAAACTGAAAAGTTTCAGTAAGGCAAAGGATAGGGGGGAAAAAACCTTCCCTAACCCCACATCCAAGAAATGGCTAATATCCAAAATATATAAAGAACAATAGAAGCTAACGTTCGAGAAACCAAACAATCTAATAAAAAAATAGTGTATAGAACCAAATAGAGAATTCACAACAGAGGAATCTCAAATGGCCTAGAAGCATTTAAAGAAATGTTCAAAGTCCTTAGTCATCAGGGGAATGAAAATCAGAACCTTGAGATTCTACCTTATATCAATCAGAATAGCTAGGATTAAAAACTCAAGTGACAGCACATGCTGTCTAGGATATGGAAAAAGAGGGACACTCCTCCATTAGTGCTGGAATTGCCAACTGGTACAACCACTATGCAAATTAATCTGGAGGTTCCTCAGAAAATTAGAAATATATCTACCTGAAGACCAAGCTATTTCACTCTTAGGCAGATACATACAATATGCCCTATCACACAACGGGGCACATGTTTCACTATGTTCATAGCAGCCTTATCTGTGATAGCCAGAAGCTGGAAACAACCCAGATATCCCACAACAGAAGAATAGATATAGAAAATGTGGTTCATTTACCTAATGGAATACTATTCAGCTATTAAGATCGAGGACATCATGAGCAGGTAAATCAATCGATGGAACTAGAAAATATCATCCTGAATGAGGAATCTCAGACCCAAAAGAACATGCGTGGTATGTACTTACTTGTGGGAATATAGGCCACAGTAGTGGTCCCAGAGACTTTCCATGAGGCAGGTCCCACATACACGAGAAGGTCTAGAGTTCCAAAGGCTGGAGGCTTTGGTGGCGACAAGTCCCAATAACACGAGAAAGTCCTTGGTCCCAAAAGGGTTTATTGTCACAGCAGATGGTGGATGGATCTGGATGTACTCCCCTGAAACTCAGGGCAGACCTGAGTTAAATAGGGAGGGAGAAAGGGGGAGTTTCTGGGAAGAATGCTTAATTTGCTCCACCCTCTGGCCTTCATTAGTATGTAAATCCCTAAGCCTAAGGCCTCTAGTCACACCCTATACCTGTGTACTTTGGAAGGGGCTGTAATGACCTATGTGACTGAAAAATGTAGGTCTATGGAGACTAGACTGCATTTCAGGACTCTAGGTTCTGGGGACATGGCTGAACACCTGCCGTTTCTCCCTTGGAGTCTCAGGGTTTCAGGCCTATGCCCAGCCATGAACCTGTTAGTATTCTGTCTAAACTCTACATCCACAGTTACCTGGCGATAGCCAGGTATGCTCCCCCCACCAACAGTTACCTGGCAACAGCTGGGTAGGCCTGCCCACTATAAAAGGGGCTGCCTGCCCCTTCCTCACTCTCTTGCCCCCTTACTCCTGAACCTGCAGGCTGTCCCCTCTAACTCCCCCCTTCCCTTCCCCCTCATGGCCAGCCTCTACTCCTCTACCTCTACCTCTCTGCTCTCTCTCCTATCTCCTTAATAAACTCCCCCTTGTGGAACCGTCTGGTCTGCTGTGATCTGTTCCAAGCTGCATGCCAAAAAAATCTAACACCACTCAAAAGGCTGACCCCTGGGGGAGGGGTAGAACATGGAGATTAGAGAATCCCCACCATCTTGTTGAGTTGGAGAAAAGGGGGAGTTGTAAGGTGCTGGGCTGGGAGAAGCAGCTGGGTGCCTGGTTGAGCAAGTCTTGAACCCCGGACCTTTATCAGGATGGCAGGTGTTTGGCTCTGCCTCCAGGCTCTGGTTCTTTTCATTCAGCTTCAGTCCTCCACAGCCCCTCCCAAAGAGAGGTCTATGACTATCAGTCACGAGGTACAGTGCCTCAGGCTCTCCCACATGTAGATGAGATATCTCCAAGCTCTAAGACCAAACCAATAGGTGTTATCTGGTGCCAGACCCTAACCCACCCTGAAACTGTATATAAGGGCTCTATTCAGGAGAAGTAAAGGTGTGTGTTTGAGAATCATCCTGGTGTCCGAGAGTTTCTGTCTCAAGAGCTGTAACACTTGGGGAAGAGATCTGTTCTCCCAGAACCTTCCTGGAGCACCAAGCTGCTTCCTTGCCAGCTAGCCAGCTTCCTATCAGCCCAGCCCACGCCAGGCTGGCTCAACGCTGAGAGACAGGTGCAGCACCTGGGAGTGACCAAGCAGCAACAACAGAGACTCAAGCAGAGGCAGCAGTGGGGGAAGATAATCTCTCCTCCCTGCTCGCACTCTGTACCCTTTGGCCCAGACCTCTCACACCAGGCCAGGCCAGAGACCAACAGACAGTTGAGATGCAGGTGGAGGCAGCAGCAGAGACAGTAGCAGACCCTCTCTGCTCTCACTCTGTCCTCAGCCAGGAGATCATCATGGAACACCCTCTGGAACCGGGGACCCACACTCACTAATAAGTGGATATTAGCCAAAAAAGTGCAGAACACCTAGGATACAATCCACAGAACTCAAGAAGGATAATAAGCAGAAGGGTCCAAGTGAGGATGTTTGAATCCCACTTTGGAGGGAGAAGAAAGCAATCACAGGAGGCAGAGGGAGGAAAGGAGGGATCTAGGTAGGAAAGGGGAGAGAGAGGGGAAATTGGGAACAAGATCAGGTATGGGGGATGAGAGGGAAAGATAGGGCCAACAGAGTGAATGGAAATATACACTCTGGGTAGGGGGAGTGAATCCTCCAGAAAGTACCAGGGACTTGGGAGGTGAGAGACTCTCAGGAGTCAAAGGGAGGGACCTTAGATAAAATGCCCAACAGTGGGAAGAGGAACTCATAGAGTCCACTTCTAATAGAAAGACAGGGCAACAAGTGGAGGGGTGAGGTTGCTGTGCCACAGTCAAAAACTCTGACCCAGAATTGTTCCTGTCTAAAAGAACTGCAGGGACAAAATGGAGAAGACACTGAGGAAAAGGAGGTCCAGTGACTGGCCCAACTTGGGATCCATCTCAAGGGGAAGCTCCTAAGCCTGACACTATCACTGGTGCTGTGGTGTGCTTACAGAAAGGAGCTTAACATGGCTGTCCTCTGAGAGGCCCAACAAGCAGCTAACTGAGACAGAAGCAGATACTTAGACCTAACCAATGGTCTGAAGTCCCAGACCCCTCTGGTTGAATTAGAAAAAGACTGGAAGAGGCTGAGGAGGACAGTGACTCCATAGGAAGACTAGCAGTCTCGACTAACCCAGACCCCTGAGAACACTCAGACACTGAGCCAGTCAGCATATAGGAGCTGGTCCAAGGTCTCTAACACATTTACAGCAGTGGAAGAAAATGCACCTATTTCATTAGGGATGTGAGGCCCCAGGGAGTGGGGAGGCCCGGAGATGGAGGGGGTGAACATCCTCTTGGAGACAGAGGAGAGGAGGAATGAGATGAGGAACTGTGGGAGGACAGAGCAGGATGGTAGTAACAACTGGAATGTAAAATATAAAGGTAATAAAAAAATAAAAATAGTAAAACTTTTGGATACCTATAAAATTCATTATAAATAGTAATTTTTGGAAGAAATCATCATCCTTAATCTCAAATTGTACTACAGATCTATTACAATAAAAACAACAAGGTATAAAAGAGAAAAAAAAAATAGACATGAGGAAAAAAATCAAATTGATTACCAAAATCAATTATCACATATGCTCTCTTATTATTGTGAATATATGGGTTTTTTTCCCTATGTTTGTGAAAGGGAGATGTGCCAGGGGCAGCC
This sequence comes from Grammomys surdaster, assembly GCF_004785775.1. Lineage (NCBI taxonomy): Eukaryota > Metazoa > Chordata > Mammalia > Rodentia > Muridae > Grammomys > Grammomys surdaster. Next base: position 561,889 of record NW_021620244.1, read on the forward strand.
CTGTTTATACATTGAAGGCCTAAAATCAGCCTGAAATAGGCCTGACATACATGTCTGCTAACACAAAGTCTTGAGTCTCTGTGGAAAAACACTGAAGCAGATGGCTAGAAGCTATTATAAACAAGCAGCTTTGGTGGAAACTTGCCAAGCCTGAGTAGTCATAGACCTTGTAGATAGATAGCCTTAGTGGATAGTACCAACATAGATAAGGACAAGTGAATCATAGGCAGAGTCATAGTGGCCTGTCCCCAGCTGACACTCTGTTCTGGAAGATATCTGTACTCCCCTGAACACCTATGCTCCTGTGTCAGCCCCTTCCCCACATCCTGCCTCTATGTACATATAATCCCTGTGTGAAAAAAGTAAAATCAGCAGTTTGATCAGCCTATAGACAAGCCATGTTTCTTTTGCATTCCCTGTCCTCCAGTTCTCTCTTCCAGGTCCCCTGGATCCTAGTTCACTGCCCCATGGGTCGGGGCAGAGATGTGGGAAAGAAATGATACATAATTTTGGAAATAATTGGCCCTTGTCTACCAACCATGAGAACTGTTTACGCTGTACTCAATGATGATGTGGAGCATAGATGTGAATGACCCAATATTTGTGAATAGAAACTTTGATGGCTCCCCATTCACTGTGCCATTATATTTCATCAAAAAATACAGCAACAGAGATCAACTGTAATGAATCTTCTATCTTCAATGAGACTGAATTATCTAGAAACTTCTTTGCATTGAAATTACTCAGCATCTTCTAAGTCACAATGTTAAAGAACCATATACCATTTAAAAACAGCAAGTACTAGATACTGTTAGTTTTAGTATCTTGATTTTTTCCATATTGTAAATGTACTCCAGGATGCAACAGAAATTAAAACTTTGGAAAAGTAAAATCTTATCAGGGTATGCTTTGCAAACATTTAGTTTATTAGTTGTTGTCTTAAAAACTTCTGGTGGATATATGCCATTTTCTTCTTCATTCTGTGTTAAAGTTGGGTACATTAATCACCTAGCCAAGGGACCATGCCTCCAGTACAAGCCTGAGTAGTCATAGACCTTGTAAATAGGTAGCCTTGGCAGACAATACCAACTTAGATAAGGAAAAGCGAGTCATAGGCAGAGTCATAGTGACTTGTCCCCTGAACCTTCACCCAGCCGATACCCGGTTCTGATGATATCTGAATTCCCCCTGGTCACCCACACTCCAGTGTCATTCCCTTCCCCACATCCTGCCTTTCTGTGTTTATAACCCCTGTGTGAATGAATTACGATTTGAGAAAAAATAAATTATAAAAAAAATAAAGACTACAAAACAAAACAAAAAAATAAATGCTAAGGAGAAAGATAAGTATCCCTTTAATGAGATTATATACTTTTCTTTCCCAGAATTACAGTTCCCCTAAGGTAGTTTCTGTAAGTCTACATGAGGCATTGTTAGAACTACCAATTTTCTGAGGAAGGTGGACTCAGAACAGTAAATTTTTTCTTTTTCTTCACTTCCGTGTCTTTCTCTTAAATGTTAGCCAGAGCTAAGGTCTTGTACTCCAGACTTCTTTATCCTCTTCTCCATCTTTGCTATGAAGTTGCCTACCCATCATGTGGCTAACCTACAAGCCTAACTAAACTGGATAACCCATTCTAGCCCTTTTAAGATTTTGTCTAAGAACCTATAATAAACTTATCTGAAAATCTGAAAAGTAATCTGGATAGCATTAAATGCTTATGTTATTTCTTAACATTCAAGATGAAATTTATAGACAAACTTATCCCAGAATGCTAAATTATCAGAGAAGGAGACTTACTCCTCTAGATCTTTTATACTCATTTCATCTCAGTGTTAAGAACAATCATCTCCATAGCTCATAGAATTAATAAACAAATAATTTTTCTCCAAGAAATTATGTTTTCTAACCCCTTGTGATTCTGTTCTAAAGCATAAAACTACTTGATAATTATAATAACAGGTGATATTTTTAGCCATATGTCCAATTCTATTAAAATTTTATGGCTTAGTCATATTAAACAAATTTCCAAGAATAAAGTTTTATAAAAAGCAGATTATGGCTAGTAAAATATAAGAGAAAAAAATTGTATGTAAGTGTTCATATTGTTTCTAAAATTTAACATCATATATTCTAAATATCTCAGCGTAAAGAACAATCATCTTCATAGCTCATAGAATTAATAAACGAATAATTTTTCTCCAAGAAATTATTTTTTCTAACCCCTTGTGATTCTAAATATCTCTTTAGATTATGTGCATAATGCCATTTTTATATTGTACATATGTATAATAATGAAAAATATGATGAGCTTCATTAACACACTTTCAAAAGTCAGGCCCTACAATCACAATTCAATCTACTCTTTCCAAACACTTTCTTCAAGAGAAATACTCATTTCAAGCTTCTAGAAAAGGTTTGAAATAAGGCACCCACGTCCTATAAAGAGGCAGCAGACTGTCTATAGATTTCTGGAGTAACTTAAACTTGAATGATACATTTATCCTTCATTAAGGAGTCTTTTGCTATGATCCAATTGGTGTTGGAGAATATATATGCTTCATTATCTACCTCATGTTAATCCAAGCCAATGAGATCAATGCCCCTTAATCAGATGGCTGATTTGGTAATTTAGAAATCTACAACAAGACTGTAACTAATGGGAGGTATGGAAACATCATCACCAGATTGACATGGGCATCAAAATGATACTTTGAGAGTATGGAAAATATTCATTGTATGTCAAATATTACTATGGCTATACAATTTATAAAAATTGTAAAATTAAGCTGCCTGTATTCAATCAACCCTAAAAAAGAGCTTCAGGAATATACTCTATGGTTTTACTATGCATCAATTATGGCTATATAGTGTTTTTAAACAAATTTATTTTTGTGGTTCGTAAGGACATCCAAATTTCATTTTGCAAAACTGCCCCACATTTTATGGGACACTTAGCATATCTGGCCCTTACTATGTATCACAATGATGATAATATTCTGGTGGGCAAAAGAACCCCATGCTTTCCTTTCCCATCTTAACTAAGTTAACTGGTTGGTTTTAGAGGAAATGGATCAAGAAGTTTAAAGTCTTTTCCTTCTGTATAAAATGCACACTTTTCCTTGGCATCTTATGAGATTATTCAGAAAAAACTTTCTTTCTTTAGGGAGTTTCTTAGTGGTCAATGCCATAGATATAAGATTCCCAGTTACACCTTGTGGGAGACATCCTGGGAACCAAAATGGAATTCATTTAGAAGACTCCTAAGCAGCACCTATGTGACTTGCTAGCATAGCTAGTGAGTTGCAGTATATATTTTTAATTGTCAGAATCTTTTTCTAAGGAGATGCTAATGCTACACCATAGCTCCATGGAAACTTAAGGATAGAAGTGAGCTACTCTGTTAGAAATGATCATGGTGTGGAAGGTAGGAAGTCTCAAGAAATCCCTGCCTGCCTATCTTTCTTACACTCTGTGAAGCAGTCCATGGAGATAACTATGAAGCCCCAAGACTCCAGGGAGTAAAACGTATAATTCTGACTATCTAGGCTGATATACAGTTTTTTTTATCAGTAAGGAAATTACAATGTACATTCCAGTACAGAGGGTATTCTCAGTATTCTTCAAAGGTAGATAAAAATGATATTTGAATTTAGAAACTCATATCTTCCTCCCTTTTCTTTCAAAGCATGGGTTACTCCTGATGGAAAAATGATACTTCTCTACTGAAGAAGTATCATTTTGAGGTGAAAGAATGGAACTATGTACTGGCACTGCAGGACCCTAAACTACCCTTGATGCTTACCAGTGCTTCCTCCTACACTATACTATGGCATCTATCCATTTCTGACTACATATGTCAGTATCCTTAGCTGTTTATATTACAGGAATATATTTTAAAGGTGAATTTCCATAATTTTGTCTTGATCTCTCTTTGTTATTTAATTTTACAGTGACAGCTTATGTATTTTGATTTTTTTGGAAATTCTGAAGCATATTTCTGTGTTTCCATTCATGTAATTTCTGTGATTATCTGTAGGTAAATCCAGAGGAATATCTGCAATAAAACTAAAATACCAAAAAAAAAAAACCTGAAAGCTTTTATTTTGTAGTGTGCTCTTATATTCCCAGCAATTGGTAATATGAACAACTAATAATACTGTTTTCTATTAGGCTTTAGTGGTATATTTTCAAATCAGAGAGGAGAATTTTTGACTGGAGTAGAACTGAAGTAGCTGTACTCTCTGAGATCACTTTTCCCCTTCATGGAAAATATTCACTGCCAACCCATTACATGATGGGTAAGAACAGCTGACCATGCTCTAAAAAGATTGATTCTACTATGCTTTTTCTGACTTTTAAGGTTCAATAGAGGCAAAACGTCTTTTCTGTTAATAAACTCACTTTCCCCTCTCCTTCTATTCCCACTTTTGAAACTAATTGCTCATTTATTTCCCTTTTAGGTATGCACATTAGCTCTTTTATAATTATTCTTACCTTTTTTAATAGTAACAAATTTATCTATTAAATGTATAAAATGAAGGTTTACTGACAGCAGATACCAGGCAGTAAGGAGCTAAGCAAAAACTGCTATGGGGTGACATTCTAGAGGACTAGATGTCACTCTGTGTGGACCTTTCTCTTTCTACAATTCAAAGAAAAGGGCTTGAGAATTTGTCTGTTTTATTTTGGCATCTTTGGTTTGCAAGAGTTTATTGTCTGTATGTAAAAAGTACTCACAATTCCAATTCTCATTTATTTAAGAGACTCAGTAGACTTACACCCTCATCTTAGTGTCTTTGTGACCCATTCTTTCAGTATAAGGTATAATGTATTCTGCAGAACAACAACAACAAAAAGCTTACTTTTAACATCTCTAGGTTTCCTTGCTGCATAGACCTCACTTGACATTTTTATTTAGGAAGTGGTGAAATCTGCTTAGGACTTACATCTTCTTTGCTTACTTCAACCTCTCCTATTAGAAAGCTTCACCCAGATATGTGTGTTGCCATTAATAAATTAGCTGTTGTCGTTTGCATGGAGTTTCTATAGATAATTTGACTGACAACCCAGAAGAGGGGAAGATGTAATTCAGGATGAGGGCAGCATTAATTTGGAGAACAGGAGCAAAACCACCCTACAACAGAGTCAATGAGCATAGTGCTATGTTGCCTAGATCAACTAACATGATGTCATCAGCTTGTCACATTATATTTTCCATGAAATGTTAAGGCAATAACTAATTAATATCAATCTGCCATCTGTCCTAGATTGAGTAACATGTATAATGTCTGTTTCCAAGTAGTAGCAACATGTCTTCCAGATGTGCCTGGTAAGTATTATTATTAAAGTTTATACTTGGTTTAAAAGCAAATGTAGAAGAACAAAGAATAAATTTGTCATTACAATTGAAACTGAGATAGGTTTGACTTTCCTGATAATTTTAATGGGCTGCATGAGATTACTAGATGGGTTTAAAGTGTGCTGAAGGGTTTAGGAAAACTAACTAGTCTTGATGATCATCCCAGTCATTGGCATACATCACTCATAAGAAGTAGGCTCCAAGAATTTCAGTGCTGTTCTCAGAACCACAGAATTATGAACTCCAGTACTCTAACTTGAATCAAACACACATTATTTACTGAGCCATTTTCCTAACCCTCATAGCCTTTTTGAGTGAATCGAGTTACAATGGATTATGAGTATGAATGAATAAAAATTGTCTGTCACTCAAATGTCTAACATGTTATTTTATAAAAATAAACATAAAGATCAGATTTGACTTAGATAGCAGCAAACTTACGCACAAATGTTGAAAATTATTTTGTGAAAATTTTGAATAATTGTTTTATGAGTCTTTGAGTTGACATGGCCACCAGTTCAAATGCAGACAATTCAAATACTAAGTGTAGTCCAGCAAAGGCTGAGACCATGTAAGTATGTTCTAAAAGGCTGAGACTGTACAAGTATTCTGTAAAAGGATGAGACCACACAGTGAATGAGTTGAATTTAACTTGAAATTAGTTTACTTTACCAAGAATATTTTATTGTTCAAAGTGTGTTCACTGTTTTATTTGGTTGATACTCAGCATGGGTTTGGCCAATCTAACTTTAATTCAGATTTTATAGGGAGGATCTGTAGCTTCCTGAGTTTACAATTTTCTGGTACTTTATTGAAAACAATCTTAATGTAGTCTACTTAGAAACAAAAAATTGTATACAAGATGATGTATTAAGCCTATATCTACTAGCTGGCAACTTTCCAAAATCAATATTATTCCCATTTTGTAAAGAAAGTAGAAGTAATTTGTGCATACCTGAGGGAGTGGTGACTCAGCAGTAGTGAAGGCCAGACTCCAGGCTTAGTTGAGCACACAATGGGCCTTTCAATCACTTTCACTGAGTGATTGTCATGGTTAGTAGGACATTATTATGGGTTGGACTCTCCAGATGTACTCCTTTCCAATGCTAATATTTCTTTCCAGACTGCAGTTCCAATTGGAGGTCCATATTCATCCAACAAAACCAGGAAGTTTCTTCTCTGGTGCTAGCTGTGAAAATAAATGGCATCCATGCTGTGACCAGAAGGCAACACATCACTTATCAAAACAGAGTGTCCATATTATCATCAATAACAAATAGCTCTTGTTTCATTAATGCATTTCTAGAGAGTTCATAGATTTATGATGCTATGAGGACAGGAAAACCACCTAGAGATATCTATTAAAGTCTCTAAATACTATTCAAAACAAAAAGACACAGATAGCATAATACCCAGACAGGAATGAGTAATGGGAGGCCTTTTTCACTGATCAGACCGTTGCTGTATGAAGGACATTTAAAAAGGGATTTCATTTTATTGCTTCTAAAACTGGTCAGCTTGAATTTGTGCCTTGCCCTTTTTGAAAAGCATCTTGTGACTCTGGTTTCTTGACAACTAAACATGAGCTAACTTGTGCTAACCTTTGTGGATTCTGTTGTGTCTCATTTCCTGTCTTTTCTTCAGTTCTAGCAAGATTTTATTAGAAAGATCATTATTGACGGATTGCTTCCAAGGGATATTTTTAGCGGCATGGATAAGAAAATCTCCAGCAAAGGTCAGATCTTTCACTGTTTTAATTAAATTGCAGCTGAAAAAGATTCTATCATGAGGGTGCCCAGCCAACTCACTCTTCTGCAATATACACAAGGGTACCACAAGTCCCCTTCATTACCATGCCTGTATAAGAGTGATGTGGGCAACCAGAACCAGGTTTTAATTTGAAATAAGACTTGATAATTACTTAGTTTTCCTTCAGAGATGCCAAGGGATATTTAATAATGTTTGACAGAAATTCTGTGATTATAATTTTCTTTTTAGTGGTATAATATTTCATTGCTTTGCCTTCAGACATGAGTAGGTGGTTTTTACCCAATAGGATATTGTTAGTCATTAAATGCCTCCAACATAAATCATTCCTGTGATTTTCAGAAAACATGTCTCTACTGGAAAATATCCATAGCACTCTCCACATATTTACCTCATTGTGTATTCTCAAGAGGCCAAACTTGTTAAGAGTCCATTTCAAAAGCAAATATTACACAAAATTCAGAAAAGACGTTTTATTTCAAGGAAGAAATCCTGTTAGAGATTGTTTTTTTAGTATTGAGGCTGAGACGAGGGTCAAACATTAATGCTCTTAGACTAATACTTCCCCTTTTATGCTATAGCTATATACGACTGAACACACAGCAACAATCCAGGTGCACAGATGATCCAGTTTTACCTGCTTCATGTACTTAGCAGGCAGCCATGAATTTTACTTTATTTTAAATTGGCTTTCTTGAGTTTCAAATTAATTATTTTAGTAACATCTTTATTCAAAGTCATAGAAAACATTCTCAAAATTGCTTTAAGAAGTAATAGGAGTCTTTTATTTCAGAACTTCTTATCATATGGCTGCATTTCATAAATTTATAGTAACATGCAACCTATTATTTATCATCTTTCTAAGTATTGTTTTATTATTATCATCTGACTATCTATCTATCTATCATCTATCATCTAATCTATCATCCATCCATCCATCTATCTGTGCTATGTATGTAACTCATGGCTTCATACATGTTAGCTAAATACTCTAAGAGTTAGCCATAACCCCAAATCAGTAAGTGTAGCTTATTAAAACTGTTTGTTAAAACTTGATTTTATTCGATATTAGAATGGCTACTCCAGCATGTTTCTTGGGACCATTTGCTTGAATTTTTTTTCTAGTCTTTTACTCACAGGTAGTCTCTGTCTTTGTCAATGAGGTGCTTTTGTGTATGCAGCAAAATGCTGGGTGCTGTTTACCTATCCAGTCTGCTAGTCTCTCTTTTTATTGAGGAATTGAATCCATTGATATTAAGAGATATTAAGGAAAAGTGACTGTTGCTTCCTGTTATTTTTGTTGTTAGAGGTGGAATTGTGTTTGTTTGGCTATCTTCTTTTGGGTTTGTTGAAAAAAGATTATTTCTTGTTTTCTATTGTGTGTAGTCTTCCTCCTTCTGTTTGAATTCTCCATCTATCAACCTTCATAGGTCTGGATTTGAGAAAAAATATTGTGTAAATTTGGTTTTGTCATGAAATAGCTTGAATTCTTCATCTATTATAATTGAGAGTTTTTCTGGGTATACCCAGATGGCATTTGTGTTCTCTTAGGTTCTTTTTCTGGGTATAGCCTAGATGGCATTTGTGTTCTCTTAGGTTCTTTTTTGACATCTGCCTAGGATCTTCTGGCTTTAAGTCTTTGGTGAGGGTGAGATGTCTGCTGTAATTCTGATAGAGCAGATGATGGAAACAGAAACTAAGCAGAGACACAATGAAACTAACAGAAGTTATGAATCAAATGGATTTAACAGATATCTACAGAAATTTCATCCTAAAACAAAATAATATACCTTCTTCTCAGCACCTCATGATACCTTCTCCAAAACTGATCATATAATTGGTCACAAAACAGGCCTCAACAGATAAAAGAAGAAAGAAACAATCCCAAGTATCCTATGAGATCACCATAGAATAAGGCTGGTCTTAAACAACAACAAAAACAATAAAAACACACATACACATGGAAGTTGAACAACACTCTATTCAAAGAAAACTTGGTATAAGAAGAAATTAAGGACATTTTAGAATTTAATGAAAGTGAAGGCACAACATACCAAAACTTATGGACACAATGAAAGTAGCACTAAGAGGAAAACTCATAGCTATCAGTGCCTCTTAAAAAAAAAAACTGGAGAGAATATACACTAACAGCTGGAGAGCACAGCTGAAAGTCCTGGAACAAAAAGAAGCAAATATACCCAAAAGAAGAAGAAGGAAGAAAATAATCAAACTCAGGGCTGAAATCAACCAAGTAGAAACAAAAAGAACTATACAAAGAATCAACAAAACCAAGAGTTGGTTCTTTGAGAAAGTCAACAAGATACCCTTAGACAGACTAACCAGAGGGGACAGAGGCAGTATCCAAATTAACAAAATCAGAAATGAAAAGGGAGCCGTAACAACAGAAACAGAAGAAACTAAAAAAATCAACAGATCCTGCTACAAAAGCCTATAGTCAACAAAACGGGAAAGTCTGGATAAAATGGACAATTTTCTAGACAGATACCAGGTACCAAATTTAAATCAGGAGTGGATAAACCATCTAAACAGTCCCATAACCCTTAAAGAAATAGCAGCAGTCATTAAAAGTCTCCGCACCAACAGAAGCCCAGGACCAGATGGTTATAGTGCAGAATTCTGTCAGACCTTCAAGAAAGACCTAATACCAATTGTTTTCAAACAATTCCACAAAATAGAAACAGAAGGAAATTTGTCCCAAATTTGTTCTATGAAACCATAATTACAATTATATCTAAACTACACAAAGATTAAACTAAGAAGGAGAACTTCAGACCAGTTTCTCTTATGAATATTGATGCAAAATACTCAATAAAACTATTGCAAACTATAGAGGGCTAATATCCAATGTATTGAAAGAATACAAGAAATTAGACTATACACAACCAAATAACTCTATTTAAAAAACAGGGTACAGAGCAAAACAAAGAATTCTCAACTGAGGAAACTAGAATGGCCAAGAAGCACCTAAAGAAATGTTCAACATCATTAGTCATCAGGGAAATGCAAATCAAATCAACTCTGAGATTCCACCTTGCACAAGTTAGAAAGGTTTAGATCAAAAATTTAAGTGTTAACAGACGCTGGTGAGAATGTGGAGAAAAAGGAACACTCCTCCATTGTTAGTGGTGTTGGAAGCTGGTAAAAACACTCTTGAAATCAGTTTGGTGGTTCCTCAGAAAACTGGACATAGCATTACCTGAGGACCCAGCTATACCACTCTTGGGTATATACCCAGAAGATACTCCAACATATAACAAGGACATATGCTCCACTATGTTCATCACAGCCTTATTTATAATAACCAGAAGCTGGAAACAACCCAGATGTCTTTCAACAAAGGAATGGATACAGAAAATGTGGTACATTTACACAATGGATTATTACTCAGCTATTAAAAAAATGAATTCATGAAATTCTAAGGCAAATGGATGGAACTAGAAAATATCATCCTGAGTGAGGTAACCCAATCAAAAAAGAACACACATGGTATGCACTCACTGATAATTGGATATTAGCCTAAAATCTCTAAATACTCAAGATACAACTCACAGACCACATGAAGCTCATGAAGAAGACCAAAGTGGGTGCTTCAGTCTTTCTTAGAAGGAGAAGCAAAATACTCATGGGAGCAAATATGGAGACAAAGTATGGGACAGAAACTGAAGGAGGGACCATCTAGAGACTGCTCCACCTGAGTATCTATCCCATGTGCAGTCACCAAAGGTAGAAGCTGATTTGCCTGTCAGGAAGTGCATGCTGACAGGAGCTTGATATAGCTGTCTCCTTGGAGGTTTGCCAGAGTCTGACATATACAGAGGTGAATGCTCACAGCTAACCATTGGACTGATAATGGTGTTCCCGGTGGAGGAGTTAGAGAGAAGACTGAAGGAGCTGAAAGGGCTTGTGGCCCCATGGGAAGAGTAACAATACCAACCAACCAGAGCTCCCAGGGTCTAAACCACCAGCCTGGGAGCACATAGGGAGGGACCCATGCTTCCATGTGTATATGTAGTAGAGGATGGCCTTGTTGGGCATAGGTAGAAGAGGAGGTCTTTGGTCCCATGAAGGCTAAACGCCCCAGTGTGGGGTAATTTGAGGGCAGGGAGGGTGGGATTCAGTGCGTGGGCAGAGGCACATCCTCACAGAAGCAGGAGGAGGAGGGATGGGATAGGGGGCTTCTGGGTGGGGGGAAAAATGGGGAAAGAGGATAACATCTGAAATGTAAATAAAATATCCAATTAAAAACGCCAAAAAAAAGAGTCCTCTGGATGGATTTAATCTCTGTAAAAGAAAGCATGAAAATCACGAGGCAACTAAAAGAAAAATTATTGCAAACTGAACACATCAAAGAACACATCAAAATAATTATCTATCATGATCAATTAGGCTCTATCCCAGGAACTCAGGGATGAGTCAATATATGGAAATCTGTCAGCATAATCCACTGTATAAACAAACTCAAAGAAAAAAAAAGAAACACATGATCATCTCATTAGATGTTGAGAAAGCATTTGACAAAATTCAACACCCCTTCGTGCTAAAAGTATTAGAAAGATCAGGAATTCAAGGCCCATACCTAAACATAGTAAAAGCAGTATGCAGCAAACTAGTAGCCAACATCAAACTAAATAGAGAGAAACTTGAAACAATACCATAAAATCAGAGACTAGACAAGGCTGTCCACTCTCTCCCTACCTATCCAATATAGTACTCCAAGTCCTTGCCAGAGCAATTAGACTTCAAAAGAAGTCCAAAGGGATACAAATTGTAAAAGAAGAAGTCAAAATATCACTGTTTGCAGATGATATGATAATATACTTAAATGCCCCAAAAATTCCACCAGAGAACTAAAAAACCTGACAACTTCAACAAAGTGGTGGATATAAAATTAACTCAAACAAATCAGTAGTCTTCTTTTACTCAAAAGATAAATAGGCTAAGAAGGAAATTAAGAAAATGACACCCTAATAGTCACCAATAATATAAAATACCTTGGTGTGAATCTAACCAAGCAAGTGCAAGATCTGTAATGACAAGAACTTCAAGTCTCTGAAGAAAGAAATCGAAGAAGATCTCAGAAGATGGAAAGATCTCCCATGCTCTTGGATTGGCAGGATTAATATAGTAAAAATGGCCATCTTGCCAAAAAATAGTATACAAATTCAAGGTAATCCCCATTAAAATTCCAACTCAATTCTTAATAGAGATAAGAAGAGCAATTTGCAAATTCATTTGGAATAACAAAAATCCCAGGATAGTGAAAACTATTCTCAACAATGAAAGAACATCTAGGGGAATCAACATCCCTGACCTTAAGCTATATTTCAGGGCAATAGTGATAAAAAACTGCATGGTATTGGTACAGAGACAGGCAGGTAGATCAATGGAATAGAATTGAAGACACAGAAGTGAACCCACACACCTATGGTTACTTAATCTTTGACAAGAAAACTAAAACCATTCAGTGGAAAAAAAAAACCCAGCATTTTTAACAAATGGTTCTGGTTCAACTAGTGACAACCAAGTACATGAATACAAATCAATCCATTCTTATCTTCTTTTTTTTTTTTTTTTTTTTGGTTTGGGTTTTCGAGACAGGGTTTCTCTGTGTAGCCCTGGCTGTCCTGGAACTCACTCTGTAGACCAGGCTAGCCTCGAACTCTCGAACTCAGAAATCCGCCTGCCTCTGCCTCCCAAGTGCTGGGATTAAAGGCGTGCACCACCACCACCACCTGGCCATTCTTCTTAAGCTCAAGTCCAAGTGGATCAATGACCTCCAGAGAAAACCAGATACACTGAAACTGATAGAAAAGAAAGCGGTGAAGAGCCTCAAACACATGGCACAGGGGAAATTTTCCTGAACAGAACACCAATGGCTTATGCTCTCGGATCTACAAATAGGCCCTCATAAAATTGCAAATCTTCTGTAAGGCAAAGGACAATGTCAATAAGACAAAAAGACAACTAACAGATTAGGAAAATATCTTTACTAATCGCACATCTGATAGAGGGCTAATATCCAATATATACAAAGAACTCAAGAAGTAAGACTCCAGAGAATCACATAACCATATTAAAAAATGGGGTATGGAGCTAAACAAAGAATTCTCAACTGAGGAATATTGAATAGCCTAGAAGCATCTAAAGAAATGTTCAATAACCTTTAGTAGTCAGGGAAATGCAAATCAAAACCACCCTAAGATTCTACCTCATACCAGTCAGAGTGGCTAAGATCAAAAACTCAGGTGACAGCAGATTCTTGTGAGGATGTGGAGAAAGAGGAACACTCTTCCATTGTTGGTGAGATTGCAAGCTGGTACAACCACTGTGGAAATCAGTCTGGCGGTTCCTCAGAAAATTGCAGATAGTATTACCTATGAGGACCCACCTATACCGAATACATCCTCCAACATACAAAAAGGACATATGCTCTACTATGTTCATAGCAGCCTTATTTATAATAACCAGAAGCTGGAAAAAATCCAAGGTGTCCTTCAACAGAGGAATGGTTACAGAAAAGGTTACATTTACACAAGGGAGTACTTCTCACCTATTAAAAACAATGAATTCATGAAATTCTTATGCAAATGGATGGAACTAGAAAATACCATTCTGAGTGAGGTAACCCAATATCAGAAGAATACACATGGTATGCACTCACTTATAAGTGGATATTAGCCCAAAAGCTCACAATACCCAAGATACAATTCACAGACCACATGAAGCTCAAGAAGAAAGAAGAACAAAATGTCGATGTTTTGATCCTTCTCAGAAGGGAGAACAAAATACTCACAAGACATGACAAAGTGTGGAGCAGAGACTGCCCCACCTGGGGATCCATCCCATATAAAGTCACCAAACCTGGACACTATTGTGGATGCCAAGGAGTGCGTGCTGACAGGAGTCTCTCAGGAGATAGCTGTCTCCTGAGAGGCTCTGCCAGAGCCTGACAAATGCAGAGGCAGTTGTTTGCAGACTGAGCATGGGATCCCTAATGGAGGAGTTAGAGAAAGGACAGAAGTAACCTAAGGGGTTTGCAACCCCATCTAAGAACAACAATATCAACCAACCAGACCCTCCAGAGTTCCCAGGGACTACACTACCAACCAACGAGTACACATAGAAGTACTCATGGCTCCAGCTGCATATGTACCCTTGTCTGGCATCAATGGAGAGGCCTTTGGGCCTGTGAAGGCTTGATGCCCCAGTGTGGGGAAATGCCAGGGCAAGCAGGCGAGAGTGGGTGAGTGGCTGGGGGAATACCCTCATAGGAGCAGGAGAATCCTGGGCGGGGGGCAGGGGGATGATCGGGAAAGGGGATAACATTTGAAATGTAAATAAAATATCTAATAAAAAAACTAAAAATATAATGTGTAATAACTTATATGAATGGTTGTGGGCAATTTATATTTTAACATGTAAACTGCTTAAGTTCATTAAAACATGAGTAGTTTTTTCCTTTACTTTCTATTGATTCTTTGTGAGTTTCACATGATGCACCCCAGCCCCACTCATCTCCCTGTCACCTCATGTTCACCCTTTGCCCTTGCAACTGACTCTTGTAATAAAAAACACACAAACAAAACACAAAGCATAGAAAACATGTCATCGTGAAAACTGTAGTATGCTACAGTGTGTCCCACACTGTATTTCTCTGTCCACACATCTTCGGTTGCAAATATCTATGGCAATGAGTCATTGGTCTGGTTGGATCCTCAACAGGATCCCTACTGGCTATCTTGGTGTTGCCCTGTGTCATGGAGATCCTCCAGCTTTGGATCAGCAGCATTGGACTTTTCATGATCCTAACCTTTAGCAGATCATATAGATTTTGGAGTGGGCCAACAAACTCATAGCCCTCTACCTGGACCTGTGTGACTAGCTGAGCTAGTCAATGCACCAACTCTCTCTTATCCGAACAATCATGGTGGGTTTTCTGGCACCGTTACACCCAGTGTGGCCATCAGCAGGAGGCAAGATCAGCATTCCTGCTTTCAGACCTTGGGGCCTGCTCACCTGCACCCTGCCCCCAGGGCCAGCCCCATTTTGTGCTCAGTCCAAGTGTGAGGTCCACTATCCCAAGTGCTACAGCCTGCCAGGGGTTGGGCCAGCTGTCCCTGCTCTTACATCCTTGGGCTGACTCACCAAAGTCTTGCCCATCAGGGCCAGTTCTACTGTTTTGCTCAGGCCAAGCACAGAGCTTGTTCTCCCAGCTGCTGCTCTGGGTGAGGGGTGCGACTCGCTCTCCAGAGCTTTGCAGCCAGTGATGGGCATGACCAGTTCTACCGCCCCTGGATATCCACATGGTCCCAAGCAGCTGCCTTGACCAGGAATATTCTCTAGTGGTAATACTAGCCATGGACATCGACACTGACCCCTGCTTATGCATAATCATGAACTCAGGACCCAAACACGACCCAGAGGTGTCTCGGGCTGGGACATCACTATGGCCCAATGTGGTGGGGTGTCCACTCACAAGTTATTACTCTCTACCTTTCAGTCTTGGTAATGCTCAAGCTGCTCCACTTGCCTTTCTCTCCCATCTGTCTAACACATACACACCTCACACATTTTGGCTCCTGCTGCAAGCTGGCCACTCAGCTGTTGGACCCCTGTGTGATATCCTCTGGCAAGCAGGTGTCTATGGCTGCCTGTGCTGTGTGAAGAGGGCAGGTCTGTTGGTGGCATGGCGACCTATAGGTTTCTGACTGTCTTGCTCCTTCCATGTTGCACAGCAAGGAGGTATGCGGCTCTGTGTGTCTATAGCTCACCAGTTCCATGGGATAGAGGGCAGATTTGTGAGTGTTTTTTCCTAATCATACTGAGAGGTGTGGCAGAACACAGGTCTCTATCTTCCTCCTCCTGCCCGGTACTGCCTGGATTTGATCTGATTTGATTTTTATGTGTCCTAAGCATAATACAGCTTTTGCTACCAAGCTAGACATCAAGCTAGGATAAACAAAGGACTGCCATCTGCTCTGCCCCTGACTGATACATCACCATGAAAACGTGCTTCTTTGCCCATTGCCAGGGCTGTTCTTATTTTCTAATTTGTTGTTGTTCTTAAAAATTGGTTCTTTTTACATCGGGATGGGTATGGTCCTCATGCCTTACAGGACAACAACAGGGGGACCGGAGCCATTACAAAGTCCCCTTCAATTACTGGAGGTCAGGCCTCTATCCCCGCCTTCACAAGATTAGAATTGCCACTGCCCTTCTATACTTAGAGAAGGGAGGAGATGTCAGGGGCAGCCTTGATTATACACTGAAGGCCTAAAATCAACCATAGGTCTAAAATCAGCCATAGGCCTATCATACATGTATACTAACACCAAGTCTTGGGTCTCTGTGGAAAAACATTGAAACAGAGGGCTATAAGCTATTATAAACAGGCAGCTTTTGTGGAAATTTACCAGCCTGAGTAGTCATAGACCTTGTAAATAGGTAGCCTTGGCAGATAATACCAACTTAGATAAGGACAAGTGAATCATAGACAGAGTCATAGTGACCTGTCCCCTGAACCTTCACCCAGATGATACCATGTTCTGAAAGATATCTGTACTCCCCCTGAACACCCATGCTCCGGTGTCATCCCCTTCCCCACATTCTGCCTTTTTGTGTTTATAACCCCTGTGTGAATAAGTAAAAATTATGATTTGATTTAAAAAAATAAAAAAATAAAAAAGAGTCTAATACATAAAGAGAAAAACAATTATTAATATAAAAAATGGTTCTTTTACCATACAATATATCTTGTTTATAGTTTCCACTTCCTTTTCTCTTCCCATTTCCTCCCTTCTTCTCCTCCCCTCTGGATGCACTTTCTTTTTTGTCTCTCATTACAAAAGAACACTCAATAGTCTTATATTAACACTAACCTGAAAGCTATAATATATATGCAGAGGACTGCAAGCACAGAGCTTACATGGGTCTGCACCAGTCCTCTGTATATATAATATAGCTTTCACTCTCTGTGAGCTCATTTGGTCCTTGAACAAGTTTATTCAGAGGGCCTTATTCTATTGATGTCCTCAATCCCTTCTGGCTTTCTTTCTTTCTTTCTTTCTTTCTTTCTTTCTTTCTTTCTTTCTTTCTTTCTTTCTTTCTTTCTTTTAGCTCTGAGAGGAGGGATTTGCTAGAGACTTCCCATTTCAAGCTATGTGCTCCAAGGGGTCTCTATGTGTAATGTCCAGCTGTGGGTCTCTGCATCTGTCCCATCTGCTGCAAAAGGAAGCTTCTCTGGTGACGACTGAATAACACACTCATCTATGAATATAGCATGATATCATTAGAAATAATTTTATTGATAATTTTTTTGACCAGTTGTGTTTAGTTTTACCCTCAGCCCCTGGGCTATTGGATCTAGCTCTTGGTCAAGGAAGCAGTTTCAGAAATGGGTGCCATCTCATGGTTAAGTCAAATCAGACATTGCTTTATTACTTGCACCATTTCTGTGCCACCATAGCCCTAGCATTCTTTCAGGTAGATGATAGGTCAAATTTTTTGGCTGGGTAGGTGTTTACACTTCTCTTCTGGTAGTCTATGGATTACCTCCCCACAACAAAGACACTAGAACATAGAGGTAGAGGCTTCATGTGGATACCAGCTTGACTTTTCCATGTTCAATAAGTTGTGTGGGTGTTGTCCTCAGCAATGCGACTCAGCTGTCTGTCTGTAGTGAGCAATCCATTGTCTTAGCAACAGCCTGGACTGTTTGGGGACTTCCATTGGAATCCTTTGACCAACAAGTCAATTGAATATAACTCAGTCTCAGTACTGGAAGCCTTGTTTGGTGACAAGAAATGGCCAGGTGGGACTTTATCTTCCCCATTATTAGATGACTTTATTAGGGTTGCCTTCATATGTTATAGGAAGTCTCCATTGCACTAGGCTTCTATTCCATCCCTCAAATGCCTCTCAATTTCAAATGTCTTTCCTTGTTTTCCCTCCCTCATGTCCTTTCACCTTCCAAATCTGATCTTCCCATTCTTGTCCCACCACATGCTCCAGTCCTCCCATAAAATCTATTTTACTTTGCCCTCCTAGGGAGAATTTTGTGTCCTCCCTAGCCCCTTTCTTTATGTCTAACTGCACTGGACCTATGGATTCTATGTCAATCAGGATTCATTTAATAGCTAATACCCACATAGAAATGAATACATACTATATTGATATTTGTTAGTCTAGGTTATCTCAGTTAAGATGATTTTTTAATCTAATTCTATCTATTTGTCTGCAAATTTTATAGTGTCATTTGTTTTAAACAGGTGAAAAATATTCCATGTATAAATGTACTTTTCTTTTTATCCATTCTTCTGATGAAGGACACTGAGGCTATTTCCAGTTTCTGGCTATTATGAATAGAGGCAGGAACAGACATCAATTGAGCAAATATCCTTGTGGAAGGATGAAGCATCCTTTGGGTATATACTCAAGAGTTGTATAGGTGGAGCTTGAGGTAGATTGATTCCCAACTATCTGAGGAACTGCCCTATTGATTTCAATAATGACTGTGAAACTTTGAACTTCCCCTACTAATGGATATGTGTTTCCTTATTCCACATCTTTACCAGCATGAGCTTTCACATGTGTTATTGATCTTAGCCATTCTAACATGTGTAAGATGAAATCTCAACGTAATTTTGATTTGCATTTCTCTGATGGTTAAGGATGTTGAACATTTCTTTAAGTGCTTCTTGGTCATTTGTGATTCCTATATTGAGAATTTTCTGTTTAGACCTGTACTCAATTTTTAAGTTGAATTATTTGGTTTATGGAGATCTAGTTTCTTGAAAGCTTTATATATACTTGGAGAGTAATCCTATATCAAATGTGGAGTCAGTAAAAATCTTTTCACATTGCATAGACTGATGCTTTCTCAGGATTATGATATCCTTTTCCATACAGAACCTTTTCAGTTTCATGAAGTCCCATTTACTAATTGTCGATCTTAGTACCTATGTTAACCACATTCTGTTTAGAAAGTCTTTTCCTGTGCCAGTGAGTTCAAGGCTTGTCTCCACTTTTTCTTCTATCAAATTCAGTGTGTCTGGTTTTATGTTGAGGTCTTTATTCTACTTGGAATTGAGTTTTGTGCAGAGTGATAAGCATAAATCTAAGCCTTTTTCTCCATGCATTCATCCAGTTTGACCAGTTGTTGAAGATGCTATCATTTCTCAGTGTGTATTTTTAGCTTCTTTACAAAGAATCAGATAACCATAGGTTTGTGGATTTATGTCTGGGACTTTAGTTTGATTCCATTGATCAATGTGTCTGTTTTTATGTCAATGACATGTGATTTTTATTGCTGTAGCTTGGTTGTACAACTTGAAATCAGGAATGATGACACCTCCAGACACTCTATTATTATTCAAGATTGTTTTTTCAATCCTGGATTTTCTTGTTTTTCCATATGAAGTTGAAAATTGCACTTTCAATCTTTGTGAAGAATCATGTTGGAATTTTAATAGGGATTGCATTGAATATATAGATAATGTAAGTCTGGTAGAATTCTTCCCTAAAACCACCTGGCCCTTGACATTTTTTTCTGGTTGGGAGATGTTTAATGAATGCTTTTATTTCCTTAAGGATTATGGTAATGTTTAAGTTGCTTATCTGATTTTGATTTAACTTTAGTAAGAGGTACCTACTGAAAAAATTATCTATTTCTTTTCAATTTTCCAATTTGGTAGAGTACAGGTTTTTAAAATATGTCTTTATGATTCTCAGGAATTCCTCAATGCTTGTTTTCATGCCCCACTTTTCGTTTCTGATTTTACTAATTTGGATATTCTCTCTGCCTTTAGTTAGATTTGATTAGGGTGTGTCTATCTTGTTGATTTTTTCAAAGAACAACCTCTGTTTTATTAGTTCTTTGTATTGTTATCTTTGTTTCTAGTTTGTTGATTTCAGCCCACAGTTGTATTATTTCTTGCTGTCTACTTCTCTTGGGTATGATTATTTCTTTTTGTTCTAAGCTTTCAGGTGTACTGTTAAGATGCTAATATGAGATATCTCCAGTTTAGTTTTTAATTTTTTTGTAAATGTAAGCACCTAGTACTATAAATATGCCTCTCAGAACCATTTTTATTATGTCCCATAAGTTTGAGGAGTATGCTGTATATTCATTCACTTTCATTGAATGCTAGAAAGTCTTTCATTTCTTTATTTTTACCTCAATCCATTTTTCATTTAATAAAGAGCTGTTCAGTTTCCATGAGTTTGTAAGCTTTCTGTTGTTGTTGATATCCATGTATAAGCCATGCTGATCTGATTGGATTCAAGGGCTTATTTCAATTTTCTTGTATCCATTGAGACTTTCATTGTGTCTGAATATGTGATTAATTTTGAGGAAAGTTCCATGAGGTACAGAGACAAATATATATTCTTTTTGTGTTTGGTTGATGTGTACTGTAAATATCTGTTAGGCCCTTTTTGTTTATAACATCTGTTAACTCTCATATTTCTCTGTTTATTCTGGATGACCTGTCCATTGATGGTGCTGGGGTATGAAAGTCTCCCACTATCAGTTGTGTATGGGTCAGTAGTGATTTAAACTGTATTAATGTATCTTTTACAAATTTGGGTATGCTTGTATTTGTGGCATACATGTTAAGATTTGAAATGTCATCTTTTTGGATTTTTTCTTTGAAGAGTATGTAGTGTCCTTCTCTAACTCCTTTAATTAGTTTTGGTTTGAAGTCTCTCTTTTTAGATATTAAAAAGGCTACACCAGATAACTTCTTAGTTTCTTTTACTTGGAATATCTTTTTCCAATCATGTACCCTGATCTGCCATTCATGTTGATGTCTGTTTCTTGTATGTAGCAAAAGGATAGGCCATGGCTTTGTACTCATTCTATTAGTCTGTGAGTTTTAATCAAGAAATTGAGACCATTTTACACTGTTGTCTAGGCATATGGGGTTGGGATGATTATAGGTCTAAGTGTTGATTTCTGATTTTGTCTTCATTAGGTAGGTGTTTTGGTCCTTGGTATCTGTTTTCTCTCTAGATTTTCAGGTAACATGATGCTGTGTGTTGTCTGGTACGGTTTTGTTTGTTTTGGTTTGGTTTTGATAGTTGTGGTTACTGGGGATTCCATGTAAAATATATTTCTCTGTATTGGGAAATTACATTTAGGAATAGAGTTAGGCTAGGAGTCTGAAGGAGTTCACAGGAGAGAGGAAAGCAGAGTGATCCACCATGAACTGAGTATTGTGTTTTCTTGGAGTGGGAGGATACAATGAAAAGAGATCACTCCAGAAGATCTGTAATAAGAAATTTGGTTTCTTTAAAAACCCTGATATGTTATAGGAATATTTTTTTGGTTGTCGTTTTAATTCCAAGTGTGGGATATTGGGCTGTTTCAGATTATCACAGCAGCTAACTATGACTTGTCTCCAGCTCCAGCAGGGGCATAATATTCTGCCAGCTAAAGATAGTTCACATATGAAATTCTGGGTACTCTTAAAAGGATATAAAGTTACCAGAGCCCCAAGAGCCTGTGGAGGTGACTTTTGCTCTCTCTACTACTGTGGTTTGTCAAGTGGTCATGAGTTAAGAGATGCGAAGAAGAAATTGGATATCCTGAGAATGAAGGTCAACATTGCCCCAAGGAACTTGAAATCCTTAATCAGCAGGAAGTAATCTAATGAGATTGACATGCCCTTTCCCCTCTAGCCTTCTTTTTCTCTTACCTAGTGTTGGGAGTTTGAAAGGGTAGAAAAGGGTGATAGGAAAAAGAACCCAATAAAGTAAACAAAAGTCCAGTTACAAAGATCTCCTATAGCACTTGGGATAAGACTGGGATATTGGATCTAAAGGAACAGAGAGGGAAAGATACAGAGACAACTTACGTACTTTGTTGGCACAAATGGTCTGAGTTAGCAGCAGGCTCTTGCTAGATTTGGGGACTGGATTAAAGTAACAAACAGGGAAAGAGAAAGGGATGTAAGGAAGGGATGGTTTGTTGATCCACAGGAGATGTACACAGTGGGAAGGAAGGCTACAGCTATTTCTGTTGAAGAGCTAGGGAAGAGACTAGTGGTTTGGATTTAAAGGGAAGGAAAGAGTGGTGAAGGTCTTCAGTTGGCTTATTAGTTTCTCTGGCTTGCTCAGCATGTGTGTTCCCAATGAGTGCCTGCTAATGTTGGAGATGTAATAGTATGATGAGTTGAGGAAAGAGTGGTTTGGAAAGAAAATCTTTGTTATCTGTTGGGAATGGGATCAGAGAGAAAAGAGAGTTGGCAGCAAGTTTTCTGCTAAAGAACTGGGGATTCGTCTGGGGGTTGGATCTAGAGGAACAGAAGAAGAGAGGATCTACAGTTAGCTTATGAGTTTTCCTGGCAGGAATAGTCACATAGTTTCCTTCTCTCTGTTGCCTTATGAATCTAGATGAAACCTGTATCAATCTAGAATAGCAATTCTTAAATGTTAATTTTCATACTTTCATGTAGGATGCTGCTTAAAATACAGATTATTTTGGATCTGTCCTTAATAATATTTTTAAAATTTATCTGCATTATATCCAGACCAATGTGTGGATGTAAGCCCATAGTTCAATAAGCTTTAAAGCAGTGATTCTCAACTTACTTAAAGCTGCAACCCTTTAATAAAATTCCTTATGTTGTTTGACCCCCATCCATAAAATTATTTTATAATAATTTAAGAATGACAAATATTATACTTCTTAATTGTAATTTTGCTACATTTTTGAACCATAATGTTAATATTTGTGCTTTCTAAGGCTCTTAGGTGATTCTTGTGAAAAAACCGTTAAACCTTCAAAAAGATGGCAACACATAGGTTGTGAACCTCTGCCTTAGAGTAAACCACTGCATCTAATCCCATTATTATATTGTTACAGATATGAAAACTATATAACCCAGTCTATCCATAAATGTATTCTATAAAAGTTACTATGAAATCTATTTGTGATTAAATACTGAAGATTTCAAAAGTAAAGGTGTAATTGGAGTTAATTTTAGTTGATTCTAGTATGTTGTTTTGCATAAGATTTTGAGGAAAATTAAGAGGGTAAGTGTACAAAGAGCAGATGCATTAGTTTGATAACTGTTGAGCATGTTTGTCTGCGCTTGTTCTGATACATTCTTCCATAGAATATAGCACCATAAATCAGAAAATTGGAAATATGCATGTAATTATTGGCATACTAATAAGAGTAAGTTAAAGATGAAGGAGATATCTTCAGAAATATGTATCTTTGACCTCCAGTTAAACTAAAAATAATGTATGTTTCACTTACTTGTAAACTTTTACTTTATGTCAACAAGTCTCCCCAAAGCTTCAATATACTAACTAAAAGACATGCTTAGACCTCATTACAGAAGAATACTTTCTTTTTGTTTCTTCTTCCAGTACTAAACAGGTAGCAGGTAATAGGGATGCCATGCCTATGATTCATTCAGCAGTATTGTATCTAAAAGTAATTTATGTAGCAGCTCAACCACTGAGTGATTTCTAAACAGATGGTAAAGTACATGAGCATGATTAAATACACCCCCATAAGAACAAGTGTTTGTTCTCAATATCATCATGTAGCCTGTACAGCTCTGATTCTAGTATAGTTATTTAAAAACAACTGTCAAAATACTCAGAACATGATTATGATTTATATAGTGGGAAGGTGCGTGAAAAGCTAAAGTTCTTGACTCAGAAGCAAACTGTGATATGACTTTTTTTTCCAGTAAAGATTCAGCTGCAAAGGTGATTCTTTGTCTATTCTAGGAATTATTTCAAATTACAGAAAAATGTCTTGCATATTTAGAAAACTTGTTTACTTTATTTCATCTGGATAATATCTCAGGTTGGTGACTTTGAGACTTGATTAAAAGTTGACACAAAAAATCTCCTTTGTCTTCTACCCATGGGGACAAGAGAATCTGCTGTCAAATAACTATCAAAATGGAATGCAAGTAACACCCATATATGTCCTCATATAAATAAGATCTCCAACAGATACTGTTCCTAATTTATTGATGCCATATGTTCTTCTGGAAAGTACCTCTGTATGGGACCACCATGCACATTGTAGACATAATTTGTCAAAGATGTACACATATTTTTACATTTACAGAAAATTTCCAAGAAATATGTGCTTAATAGACTCCAAGATTATCAAAAATATGGTTTAAATTAAAATATAAAATTCATTGTATCTTTTAATCAGTGAGTATTACATTTAACTTATTTTCAGCTAACTTAATTTCAGAATTCTTCAGTGGGAATTTCCTTGATAAAACCTAAAATCACATACCCACCTACCCTAAGCATTCCATATTTCTAGAGGCAAAATTAAGTAAAAGCAAGAAACTACATGATTTAAGTGAATACATAGCAGGAAGAGGGGATGTTATCTTAGAGATGGTGAAATAAACTATCTGCATTGGACAGATACATGAAGTCTAGAAATTATCAAATTGTGGATAAAATATTGTTGGTGTACAATATGTACTATACTATGGTATTAACCAAACTATGAAAGAAACAATGATGTAACTAAACAATAGTAAGACTGGAAAGGGAAGAACAGAAAAAAACACCAGACTTTTGGCATTCAAATTATGTGTATATATGAAACATTTTAACCTTAACACATTGCATACTGTTACATGTCAACTAATTTAAAATAGACTAATTTTAAAATAACTAATTTAAATGAATTTTAAATTAGTTAATGTGCCAATTTATGGAATTATAAATTCCATAAATCTATGAAATTTACAAATTTCAACTATGAGTAATTGTAATAGTATATCCATTAACTTAGTCATAAATTGCCACAGATGTTACATGAGAATAAAAGATGGATTTACACATCCTTCCTATTTAAGAACCAAGAAGGGCCAGACCATTTGTGAAGGTTGTGAGAATTATTAGGCTGCTGATGATCTTGGATGTGATCTTAAGAGTCATTTATTTACCTAGCTAAAGGGAATGCATCTGTTTTTACAAGTTGTATAAGTCTAATATATAGAAGGTGTCTTAGTCACAACTTTTTTGCTGTGATTAAAAACACCATGATCAAAAGCAACTTGAGGAGGAAAATATTTGCTTCATCTTATAGCTTATAGTTCATTATCCACAGAAATTAAGGTAGGAACTCAAGGCAGGAACTTATGCAGTGGCCCAGAGGAATTGCTATCTATAGATTGTTTTCCATGGCTTGCTCACCCTGCTTTCTTAAAACATGAAGGACAACTTGTCCAGGGGTACCACCACCCACAATGAACTGGGTGCCTCACATCAATGACCAATCAAGAAAATATACTGTAGGCTTGTCTAGAGGTTAATCCGACAGATGCATTTATCAATTAAGCTTCCCTTTCCCCAAATGACTCTTGCTTGTTTCAAGGTGACATAAAACTAGCCAGTACAGATATGTTGCAGATTGTTTTTTTACTAGAAATCACAATGTGACATCTTAATGAGTTTCTGTACTCAAATTAAACTAACCAAAAGACTTCTGTGACTACATGTCACAGAAGTTAAAAGTGACTGATGTCACTAGACATATTAAAGACAAGTTTAATTTTCATGGTTTTGTGAAAAAAATCAATAACTTCCCAGTCATATTCTTCAGATATTAAGTGAAAGAGAATTAATTATTTACCTCAGCATTTACCAGGAAAAAGTTTAGGAGTTAAAGACAGTTCTTGCTGTGCAATCATGACGACCTGAGTCCAGATCCCCAGCAATCATGTAAAAATTTTGGGCATGGCAGTGCATACTTGTATTCTTTGTGATGGGATGGTAGAGATGGGAGATAATAGGTGCTTGCCAGCTCAACCAGTAGAGTGAAATCACTGAGTTCCAGATTTACTCTAAGAGACCCTGTGTAAGAAGAAACCTATCTAAGAAAATAATGTAAGAGTGATAGAGGAAGGAATTCATTAGTAAGCTCAGACTTACTATTACACACACATGATATATATCTATATACATATGGGCACATCTATCTATCTATCTATCTATCTATCTATCTATCTATCTATTGATATCTATCTCTATCAGATAGATAGATAGATAGATAGATAGATAGATAATGAGGAAATTCACACTAGATAGATAGAGATTCATACAGAAATTCACACTGAACTAGATCAGTACAATTATTATTATTATCTTAACCTATATCAGTATTCTATAAACATTACTGAGTGGGAAAAAAAATAAAAAGGAAAGGACATGACTGCTCCTAGGTATGGTACAAGAAAAAGTTTATTATAGATATGTGAGATAGCTTAGCCTGAGGCATAGACATCTGAGGATTACCAGAGTAGATGTGACCCTGAACTATATGAGGAGAGTGTGAATGGGAAAAGAGAGGGAGAGAGGAGAACTAGGTACAGCAGCCAGGAGGCCCAAAAGAGAGTATATATAAAGGACCAGGTAACAAAAATGGTTAAATTATATAGGAAAGGACAGTGTGTGGAAAGTGGCCTAGCCCCAGGGCTGGAGAAATTTAGCATGTGGGACAGGGTATGTCAGCCAGAAGGACCCTCTAACATATAGGGACTGAGGGATGCAGGGAGAACATGGTGATTAGCATCTGCTTTGATTTGTTAAACAGGCACCTCAGCCATTTGTCCCAGGTTACAAATCTGACAGTTACCATGATTTCTCAGGTAATGTTCTCTGGACAAAGTTAAGTTCCTTTTCATGTTTATACAATCAAATTATAATGAAGACATTTACATGAACTAACAGAAATAATGTCACAGGTGTGATCAAAGGAGGCAGCACAACAGGAATCAAGAAGCCTGCTGTAAAAATCATTTGCTATACAGAAAGTAAGATTGGGTTAGAATTGAAGTTAAGAGTTACAAACTTATAGACAGATTGTAGATAGATAGATGTACACATGCACACACACACACTTACACACACACCCACACACACAGAAAGAGAGAAAGGAAGAGAGAGAGAGAGAGAGAGAGACAGAGACAGAGACAGAGAGAGAGAGACAGAGAGAGAGACACAGAGAGAGAGTTGGATTGATATAGAAACAAGCACAGATTTGTGGATGTGTAGGTGTATCCATTCATGCTTTCCCTGACTCTGCTAAGAAGTAAAGAAAGAAGGAGAATCCAACAACCATGAATGACTTAGTGATGAATGTTACAAAATTCAATATACTTCACAATTCTAAAAGGTAACAAGATGAGGTTAAAAGAAAACGTTCTACACTGAATAAATAGACACTAATAACTGACAACCCTGATTATATTCCATGATAAAAAAATGAAAGTTTACCTCCCCAGATATGCTTCTTGCCATCAACATTTCTGCTTCATATCACACTAAAAAATAGGTCAAAAGAAAATAAAAGAAGTAAGGA
Source organism: Grammomys surdaster (assembly GCF_004785775.1). NCBI lineage: Eukaryota > Metazoa > Chordata > Mammalia > Rodentia > Muridae > Grammomys > Grammomys surdaster. The sequence continues at coordinate 589,399 of NW_021620244.1, forward strand.
AGGGTAAAAATGAAAAAGAAAATTAACCAAAATTAACAATACCATTATACATATGATCTACATCTTACTTGTCCAAAGGAATCCTTATTTATAAGAATTACAAAGATATGACTCAGCCATAAAGAGTAATTGCTACTATTCCAGAGGAATTTGATAGATTCAAATTCCAGAAAACCACATGGAAGCTCAAAACCATCTGTGATTCCAATCCCAAGTGATATGACAGACTCTTCTAGTCTCTGTGGTCATCAGACATGTAATTGAGACACAGACATAGATGCAGACAAATGTCCATGCATACAAAAAATGAATTAAAATTCAAAAAAATTATAAATATAGCTGAGCAAATCCTAGGATAAAAATATTCAGTATACAAAAAGATCAATTTTATTTAAAAGTGACAGAGCATAAGGAGCACAACTTAAGATAAAGACATTTATTAGAAATACATTGCATTTCTAAAACCAAACCTGCCAGGTACAGATATGCTAGCTATCTACAGAGAAAAGCAGAGGACATTCTGAGGACAAAGCTAACCAACCTACCAACCAAACCCCCAGAAAACAGCCAAACAAATAACAGCAACAGAACCTGATGATACATACAATAGCTGTCAATTAGAAGAGTAAACTTTATGGTTAGTTTTCCTCATATTGATGATTAGATACAATGTAAACTTTACCAAAATCCTGGTGGGATTTCTGTTCCTGGGTGAACATCTGTTTCTAGTATTTAAATGGGCCAGCCAATAATACAGAGATATCATGTCACAAAAAAAAACAAAAAACAAACAAACAAAAAAACAAAACAACAACAAAACCTCAAAAACCCTACACTCATGTTCTTACTTTAGAAACATCTTTTATTTTTCCTTGTTCTTAAGGTGTTAAGAATCTGTTCACATCTAGTTTGAGCACTATGCTAATTACTTTTTATCAACTTGATACAAACTTGGAGGAAATGTGAGAAGAGGGAACTTAAAGAATTGTCTCCCTTAGATTGGTCTTCGGGCATATGTGTAGGGTATTTTCATGATTAGTGATTAATGTAGGAGGATCCACCCAGTTATGGGCCATGCTCTCTTGGGCTGGTGATCCTTGGTTGTATGAGAAAGTAGGTTGAACATGATATGGAGAACAGGTCAGAAGCATTGTTCCTCCACAGCCTCTGTGTGAGTTTGTCTCCAGGTTCCTGCTTTGGCTTGGAAAAGTAAGCCTTTATCTCCCTGTTTGAATGGAATGAGGAAGAGCTCAAATATGGATGGAGCAGAGGGAGATTATTAATGGGATTTTGTTTTCTATGTCTTGCCAATCCATATAAGAACAGTGGAGCCATTTGGAGAGCCCTTTACCACAAACTGACTAATATCCATCCCAACAGGATGAAGCTGAGGAACACCCATTCTTCCTGAGTGAAAACTGCTAGAAATTAACATATTTTGTTTAGGATAAAATCAGAAAAACCAAACTTAGACTTGTCCATCAGGGCTAGAAAAACAGAAAGGACCTGTGGTCTTCCTACAACATGGTCTCCCAGGTAACAATGTGCTCTGGAAGTTACTTTGGAAATTTGAAATGCTGCACAAAGATGACCTTTTCTAAATTGGAAAGCAAATAATGCACAGGATTTGATTTCACTGAAAAGGATACTTGAGATTTTCTGGAACTTTTTAAAACCTCTCCTGCTATTTTACTGTGTATAAGAAACAAAGTTGAGCTCCAGGTCACCAATGACCTAGAGAAAACCTTGGTTACAGAGTACGACTTTATCTCCATGAATAAAACTGCATTTCTATGCAGTCAATTTCCTCCATTTACATGCCTGCTTACAGCACCATACAATCTGCTCCAGAAATGGAATATTCATGACCATTGCAGATATAGTACTAAGAATTGGTAGTATCAGAATGTCAGAATGGGACACTTTTTAATTTGTATTAAAAGGATACCAAACATGAAAGTAAAATTTTATTTATTTATTTATATTTTTTACTTTATGTGTATGAGTATGTTGTCTGCATATGGGTACTGGCTAGAGGAGCAGTCAGCACTCTTAACCATTGAGCCATCTCTCTAGCCCAAAAATCAAAATTTAAATAAAAGTTGAATATTTGTCAATTGCTCATTGTGTGGCACTAAATTAAGTGTCTTAACTGATACTGAATGAAGTCCTCATAATAACTCAATGAGGTAGAAACTACAAATATATCATTTTGTAGCTAAATTGAAAAACTTGTACAGAATTTCTGTCGCATTTACTGGCAAGATACTTTATGTCATTTACTCAAGAACAAATACTGAAAAAACAATAGTATGTTGGGGATTGGATCTAATGCTTTGAATTAATCTGGCCCCAAATTGGGAATCTGTGTCCAAACACTGAAGTGCCTTGTCCCGAACTGGTTTTTGAGCAATCAATAAAGAGTCAAGGGACAATGGCTAGTCAGATAGATTGAGGTGGGATCTTTGGATTTGCATGGTCTAGGAGCTGGAAGGGAAAACAGGAAGGAAAGGTTTCTATGACAGGGAAGAAGAAAGATCAGACCTAAAATTGTGCCTACACATGAGAATCAGGCAAAGTGGCCACACGGGCCGCTTCCCCAATTATGTTTGGGGTAGCAAAGATGAACTCTAGATCTTAAAATATGTTAACTCAGAAGTATCAGAGGGGAGTGTTTGCTAGCAGTGGGAAGAATTACAACTTCCCAGCTTTTGAGCTAGTCAAGGCATTTAACATCAACTGGGGTGTGTGTGTGTGTGTGTGTGTGTGTGTGTGTGTGTGTGTGTCTTTCATTTGGGAATCTAGAGGGCTCTGGCATGTGGCTGGGAGTGTGACACATTGGGAATACAAAGAATTTTAACTAATTCACTGCTACAATAGTACATGATAAAAAAAGTTCCCAACCTTCTCATGGAGGTTATAGTCTGCAGCCCAACATAACAGATTAGTGAAGGAAAAATGGGGAACCTTTTAAGTACATGAAGACTATAGTAAGCAAATAGGAAAACCTTGGCTCAGAACAGTAAGGGTTGGAGAACAGGGATGGATAGAATTGAAATGAAGAACCTCTGATTCCCAGGCCAAGACCTTTTAGGACTTCATGAGCTAATGATCCACGAAGCTCCACTAGGAAAAGTCCTACTGGCCATTAGTACACCTGTGTTCCTAGGCTGCTGTGTTTGCTCAGAAAGCAGTTATAGTTAGTACTGATATGCTCCAGAGGATGGAGTATATCTACTTCAAGGTAGGATATAGTCACCTGTTCACACATATGCAGTTTGCCATTGTTTTGACATAAAGTCTCATATATGCCAGACGGACCTCAAATTTGAACTTGCTATGCAACTAAGAACGACCTTAAACTTCTGATCATCCTTCTTCTACATTGTAAATCCTGGGATTATAAATTATGGCCCTATGCTGGATTTACATGATCCCAGGAATGTAACCAAGGGCTTTTTGCATTCATGGAAATGACTGTCAACTGTCACATTCCCCAAGTGCCAAATTGTGACAATGATTGACATACAACACAAAACTTGACTTTGCAAATGAAAGCATGTTTAAGCTTTAAACATGACTTTTAAGTGCTATCTACTGACAGATTGCTGTGAGAGTAAAACTACCCTATAACTAGAATAAACTCTTTATTTTTAGTTCATTTAGTTTGCAATGAAAATACTATGAATTATATGGTACTAAAGATCTAGTCCTATCTTACTTTGTAGGGCAATCTGGAAAATCTGCTGAGTGTCATTCTAACCAGTTGTCCTGAGGGACCCTAAGGTCTTTTTCTAGTCCCACACCCTCCTTACAACTTCCCCCCTCCTGCCTGCAGTCAAGGCTAGGCCAAGTTCTATTCTCCACCCACAGGAACATTCTTATGTAAAAAATTCTCAGAATGTACTGACTAATAGTCATCTGACCCTCTAGAAAGTCCCAGGTAGAGTTCAAATATATGTCATGCTTGCTAGCCAATAGATTTAAAGGTCAATATACTTAGCTAATAAGTTTGAACTATAACCTTGCTGATGTAACCTTTGCCCCTAAAAAGTATAAAAACTACCTGTAACAGCTATTTGGGGTTCCCGTATCATCACTTGCCTGGAGGGACTGATTGAAAGTCAACTCCGATAAGCTGGAAAATAGATCTCTTGCTTTTGCATTAACTGCATCTCGATGTCTCACTCGGGAATTGTCTGGATGTGAGAAGTTGGTATGGGGTTGTCTTACTTATGTGATGTAAGTATCACTGACTGAGGGTTGGGGTCTTACAGTCTAGGGTAGCTAGCTGCCTTGAATGTGTTGGATGATAACCGGTTCCCTACAATGGCTTCCTTATTTTTTCTTGATGAAATTCCTAAGTTAAGCATAAAATTTCCAAAAGTTCCAGCAATCCCACTGTTTTATATATGCAATATAGTTGAAAAATGGATGTTATATAAAACTTGTACGTAAATATCCATGACATTCCTATTAATAATTGCCCAAAAGAAGTTATTAAAACATCCCTTAATTGATGTGAGATATAGTAGAATACTACTAAATAACAATAAAAATGAACACAGTATCTAGCTTTGTTTCTTTTTCTGTTACTGTGAAAAAATATACTAACAAAAATGACTTGGGGAAGGAAGGGTTTATTTGATGCACAGAAATTATAGTCAATATAGTGCAGAAGTCATTGCATCAGATGCTGAGGCAACTGGTTTCTCTAGCATATATGTTCAAGAAGCAGAATTTAGTTAATAATTGTGATCAGCTTACTTTATTTTTTATGGGGTCAAGGGAATGGTGCTACCAGAAGGAGTATGTAGCATGAATATTTTCAAAAATTTTCTGCATGGGGTTACTACCTGTGTCAATGTTTTATGTTCCCTAATGAAAGTCATTGCAGCCTTTATATTTTAACATGCCTTAAGCATCTCAATAGCTGGGGAACTGTCTAACCTCCATGCTCTTAGAATCTACTTTCTATCAGTAACTCCATTATTACTTACTACTTTCTATGTTCCATCTTGGCTTTTCTTGACCCAGTTGAGCAGCCCTTTGGGCTGCTTTCTCTTGGGCCTTTTACATGGTGGCTCTGGTTCTCCCTCCTGCAAGTTCTTCTTTTTCCATGGCCACTCTCTTCTCTCCTCTCCTGCACACTCTCCTAAAGTATGGCAGCTCTGCTTTCCCTTCTTCATGGTAGTCCCAAGTCTAGGAAACCTAAACCCTCACTTAAGTCTCTCCTCCCCAGCTATTGGCTGCTGCCATCTCAACTTCAACAGGGTAAGTCTTCCCACATTAATAAATCAAGATAATCTCTTAGAGGCATGCCTGGGGGGCTTGTCTACCAGGTAATCTAGACCTCATTAAGTCGACAGATGAAATTAGCCATCACAACAGCAGTACGTGCTACAGCATGGAGAAATATTAAAAGCATTATAGTAAGTAAAACAGGACTGACATGAAAGGTCACACATTATAAGGTTCCGTTTGTGTGCTATAACCACAATGGACAACTCCACAGAAATGGAAGCTGCTTCCCCTTACCTAGGCTAGAGAGAGAAAGGAAGGATGAGTACTAAGGACTATAGGGGACTAATGAGTATATAGGTTGGGTTATGATGGTATTTACAATAAAAAGGAATTGTGAAAAGAAAAAGCTATTACCTTAAATCTTTTGTTTCATACAGAAATCATGAATATGGTAAATATTTCATATACTTTTTCTCTCTAGAATAAATACAAAATTGAGGATACTGTGAAGTTATTCAGACCTAAAAATACTTTTAATTATAAATATGCAAGTGCTTTATACAACCATGATGTTTTCCCATTTTATTGTCTATCTTCTCTACTACATTACAATTTACATAGACAAACAAACAACTGTTAAATGCTATTTTATATTCTAAAGCAATACTTTCGACTAGACTTTTCTTTTTTTTTCTAATTGTATTTTTATAATTCTTCTGTATCAATCTGCACATTTTAAAACATCTCTTTTCACTGTTTTTAGATCCCATTTTTTGATTGTGCCATGAAAATATCCCTAACCTGCACTCTATTGAACTCTAGTGTTGGACATGTGTGTCCTCCCTCAGATCAGAGCCTCTTCTTGTTCTGTAGTATCAGGCACTTATCAGCCCTTTCATCTTCTGGATGTTGACCTGAGCATTTCCAACTCCTTTTGCCTGGCTGGGTCTGGAATTGTTAGTCAAACAAAAGAAGTCTGGGAAGAAGAACTGCTCAGAGGCTGCTTCCTGTTTGCACTGCTTGGTGTGGGCAGAGAGGAGGGCAAGGCCTCATTCTGCTTATGTCTATTTGAACAGAACAGAGGGGAGGCTGTTTTTGTCTCTTTTATGCCACAGCAGCACTCACTTGGAACTGCTTTCTTCATCCATCTGTGGTAAAATTTGAAAATGTGCTTCGCACAATTACACAAGCAAACACAATGTCCCAAGACAAATATGCTTTATTAGTAAGCAGGCCAGAACTGAAGTAAAAGCAGGTGTTTCCTATATTGAATCTGATCGACTACATGTGTGGATACTCTGAATTATTTCCTAATGACTCTGAGGAGTAATCTCCAGCAGAAAAAGGGAGACAGAAAAAAATCTCAGTGGTTTTGAGAGCTCCCTGATCTCTGCTGAGCTAAAACTTACAAGTTAAGTCTTATAATTAACTTATATTTTTTAGATCCACCATGACCAATTTTTCCTAACCCAGGAAATTATAAATACTAACTCTGAATTAGATTTCCTCTTCATGTTATCCCTGAAGGATCATGTGCCCAGGATTTTAATTTGATAGAGATGTTGCTTGACTGGATGCCACAACATTAATATGTAAAGTATTCCTGAATGGTAATGCACATTACAGTGTACAACTCTAAGAAGAATGAATTATATAGAAGGAAGTGTAATCTTAAGAGTGAGGGGACGTTCTGTCTTGTGTTATGAGCTGAATTATATTAACCAGCTCTAGAAAGCAGCTCATTTCTACCAAGTAGAAAAGATTGATGATCTTTATTTCTCAATGTCAGGATTTGACATAGAAAAGCAGAAGGGACAGCATTCAAAGCCAGAGTGGTCCTCAGTTATAGAGGATACAGAACACAGGAGAATTGAGCTTATTCTTAGCAACATTAAGCACCAAAGACCAAAAGGTGAAAAAAAACTGATAAATTACCTCTATTTTCAAACACAATACTGAAATGAAATTGGTCTCAGGAATATTTTAAAAAATCAGTATATTATAACTACTAAAAAACAGTATATAATCCCATATTATAAGCATTATTATTATTAAGGTGAGATCTAAGTGGGTAAGCTAAAGATAAGACAGGAAAACAGGGTGATTTTAGCAGGGCTAAAACTTGATGTTCCCATAATGTCATTAAGAGTTTTGTCCCAGCAGAAGATGACCAAAACTCCCATGCTGGACAAGTTGTCATTGATCAGGTAGATTCCCTGCAAGTCAGCTCTCGTAGCACTAAACTATGTTATGAAGGGTTGCTGGTAGATAAAAATTCATCAACAGTCTTATCAGATCTTAACTCTATGAACTACAGCAACAGTTAATGTGACAAGATATTTCCTTTAGTGCCATAGTGGCAACAACGTTATGGGGTAAGTAAATGCTTTCTTTTGGATTTAAGGCCCACTACACAAAGGGAATGTACTTGGTACTGTGAATCTGGACAAGAACTCATGCTTAGAGAGCTCACAGGTTCTACGTTGAACAAGTTGTAGTAGTTTTTTAAATATATATAATTACAAACTGCCCTCTAAATTTATATCTCTCTTCCCATGGATGAGTGCAATTCTCAGACCTCATTAGAGAAGATTCTTTGTGCAGTAAATGATAGTTAACATGCGAGCTCATTGTAAGTGACTACAGAATGCTTAGCCACAGATGAAAAGTTTATATCATGTGGATTACCCAAGGCTCACAGACCATCACAGAAGATATAGAAAGTTCTAATAGCTAAAGTTTGAAAAGGACCAGAACTAAACAGTATCTTCTGGACCTGATAGCAATGCTACAGTCATGAACTCAGAACAATTGTAATTGCGTACACAAGACATGCACAAGATCAAGTCAGTCAATATTCTGGCATGGTGTGTGAAGAAATTCATGAGTTGCTAACACTAAGGAACTATGGACAGTTTATGGCTTCTAGTTGAGGGAGATTCATTTTTCTTTAATGGTATAGTTGTAGTAAGTCAACCATGTACCAGTGGTACCAGTGGTGATCTACACCAATAAGTATATGGACATCACAGCCTGGGCTTTCAATTTGAAAAGTAAGACATGATGATGGGGTCTATAAAGATGGAGAAGTAGAGAAATGAGGAGGACCTATGAGAAATTAAGGAGAGGAACATGTTCAAAATAAAGTATATAAAATTGTCAAGGAACTAATAAGTATATTGATTATTAAAAAATAACTTTGGCAATGAACTTATTATTTTCCTACATCCTTAAGTTTTATTCAGTCATGAAACCTCTAAATTTGGTGAGCATTTCTCTAGATCAAAGTTTGTATGAAGGACTAGATAGAAAATGCTTCAGACTTTCTGACTCTTTCAGGTGTCATTTGCAACAACCCAAATACTGTAGTGTAGAACAAAAGCTGGCAGAGACAAAATCCAGATAAACTAGCATGACTACATTTCAATTAATTTAAATTAGACACAGAAATATCAGTTTTGAAGTATGTTCTTCTCTTGCATAATATTTGAATTTTTAATTATTTGGAAGTACAATAACTATTCATGGCTCATAGCTTGCAGAAAAAAAAAAGATTGATTGGCCATATTTGTCCCTTGGTTCAAAGTTTACTGGCTCTTGTTTACTGACCACAGGCTGGGTAGGAAACCCCACAGAAATGTAAAGCAGAAAGATTGATTTGGACAATTTTTTATAATGATAATTTCCTTTCATGTAAATATGTGTCATTCTTTATCAATCTGACACAGAAAAAAACTAAAGAAAAAGGAAAAAAAAGAAAAAAAAGAAAAAGGATGAAACTCACCAGGTTTCAAATCAAAATACAAGTTGTATGCCACAGAAAACCTGACTTCTCATCTTTCATGGCTTCCAAATAGAAAACGGTAACAATCCTTCGTGAGGTCAGGGGGACAAGACCATTCAGTCCTTCTTATGTATATATATACTGGACTTGAACTATTTCAAATTCCAGTTTCCTTTGAAAAATAAGATCTGACAATGTTATTCTAGCATTTTTGTACCTGTATATGAATAATGTCTCACTTTTTCATAATTCCAAACTCTTGTTATTGGATTATTTTTCTTCCAAATTTCACTTATTTTGATATATCTATATAGGAATGGTCCAGCTATGCTACATGTCCATAAAATCATTATGTACTCTTTGCCTCTAAGCATTAACACAAACGTATACACACACAGTTACACACACACATACACAAACTCATTACTGCTCAACAGCTTCTTTTCCATCATGAATAATGTTACAATGTATAGTGTGATTCTAGATGCTGATAATAATGAATAATAATAATAATAAATAATAATAGTACACATTCAACTCTCTTGGCACTTAAACTAAGTAAACATTATAAACAATCATGAATTTAAAAAATTGTGTGGAAAAGTGCTAAGCGAGCTGGAGAACATAAAGCAGAATGCAGGTCTCAGAAGTATGGATAGGCATCAGATTGCTGCTACCTGTATAAAGATAGGCTTTGCTGATAGACTGACAGTGGAGCAGACACTTGAGGGGAGCAGGAGAGGAAGACGTGTGGACATTGGGAAGACCAACTGCGCTAAGAGAAAAGACTGAACAAAGCCTTAGGGGAGTTTGTGGGATACAGAAGCAGACCATAGCAGCTAGAGTAATTCAATGGGTAAGTTTCAACAGTAAGAAATGATGAAACACTACTGAGAATCATGGAAATTTATTGGAAGCTTTTGAGTAGGGAGATGACATGATTTGACACATTTCTCAAGTGTATCATACTGGCTGCTGTATTGACGACAGACTAAAGCAGGTGGTCAAGGAGCAAACAAAGGGAGACTGACAGATGTTGGTTTTGTTCTTCAAATAATATTTATGTTGACTTAAGCTAGAGAAACATTAATGATCAAAAAACAAAGAAGAATGAAGAAGTTTGTGAGACCTAAGAAAACATCCACCATCTGTGAGGATCAATTTTATGTGAGAAGTGATGAAGAAGATCAAATTAAGAGGAACATTATCTATCATGCTATACAGATATCTTTGTGATACCCATCTAAATCCCTAATGGGACAGAAGCTCGAGAACTAGAAGAATATATCCATATTACTTATGATTTTATCACTAGTTAGTGGCATAGAGCACATATTACATCTTCTTAGGTAAGTTGATGAATAAAATAAACTGGGTACGTTAAAAACAAAGCTTGTAACCATGTATATTTGAAAGATAAGCCTTAAAACAATGGTCTTGACTTTCTTGAGGAAATTAACCAAATGGAGGAAGTGGTGCTGGGGAGTTTTAAACATCATTACTACTTTATGAGATTTTGGGTCTGGGAAACCTATGCAGAGGTCAAAATTATCATGGAAGGCAGGTCACAAAATGTCAACATATATAGGTATGTTTAACTTTTAAAGCAATGGTTCTTTTTAAAAAGGTTTTATTTTTTATGAAAAACTCACATAAAATTTAGGTTTCTATCCTCTACAATCTTCAAGAAGAATGCTAGTAGAAACTAAGTCCCATCCCAGAGTCATTAGGAAATATGTTGCCTCTCCTCCTGATCATCAGGTTCCTCATTATCCTTTGTTCACCAAATAAAGGAAAGTCCTCCTCTGTCACAGTTTTCTCATTTTTTTTCCGTTTCTGATTCAGGAGTCAGGGTGTTGTCAGCAGTGGCATCTCTTAAGTTCCAGCCTGCTCCATCCTCCTCTGATCTAGCTTTTACCAGCTGGAGAGCTCAGTATTATAATTCTTTCTTGTACTTATTTCATGAGCATACTAGTGCTATGCTTTGTTAGATACTGCAAGTGCAATGGCCTCTAACAAGGCCTAGGGATTTACCAGCACAAATCTTTAAGTATTAAAAACAAGACACAATAATTAAGAAAAAACTAACAGTTTTATGTTATGGCAAATGCCATCAAGAATGGACTATGTGCCAAGAGGCTCACATAAATGGGAAGTGGAACCTAAATAATGTGATCCAAAGAGGCATCAGTGAGATATTTCAGCTGTATTAGAAGCATATAAGAAGAGAGCTCGAAGAATCTGGATGACAAGGGTATTGAAGCACTGGTGAAAGGAGAATAAACTTGCTGGGGGAGTCTCAGTCAGAACAGAGAGCATGAGACAAAATTAGAATGCAGGCAAGCAAAGTCGAAGGACATTGCATGTTCTCTGAAAGTGCTTCTGTTTTCTTTTCAGTGCTGTGTAAAGACCACTGGGCATGTGATAGGTCTAACACAATCACCAAACCTCATCATCATTGAGAAAGGATTGGAAATCCTTCCATGTTAAACTAAACTAATAAGTAGAAAGTAACATGTCAGCTTTTTAGCAGAGGTGGATTTCTATGTTAATAATAGTCAAACATATAAGCAAGTTTGCTATGCCAAAATGAAATGTGTAAGCAGAACATATGGAGATTTGACTGTAAACTCTACCACCACTCAGTTGTGTAAGAAAGCAAATGTTTCAGAGAAATAGTTCCCAAGTTAGGAAGTAACCAGGCAGAGAAGGGAACACAAACTGAAGATGAATGTGTTTTTTAAATTGGGTTGTAGATACTATTTCAGCCTCTCTCTTACTCACAGGTCATGGATCTAGAAATGCTGGCTCTGATAAAAAGAAAATGGTTATTCATAGCTGGCATGGGCCTGACAAAGCCCCTGAATTAAGCTCAGACACATAAACCACTTCACTGGAGAGTGCTCCTAATTTTTAAAAATAACTTGCCAAAATCGGGTTTTTAAAAGAGAAATATCAGAATTAACAGTAAGAGTTTAAAAAGTTGACCACCCCAAGGTCATTTTGGTACAGTGAAGTCACTTCATGAACTTCATGATGGTACCTGTAGGATCAACAGTTCCACCTGTTTTGTTAATTTTCATAGTGATGACCCAGATGCACAGAAGTACTGCGAGTTACAGTGTAGACTAGAAACTGTTTTATAAAGTTTAAAAACTGGTCTTTTATAAGGAAGAGTGAAAAATCCCATGTAAGGATTTTTTTTATGAGATGATTTTCAAAAACTTGGATAATGAGGTTTATTAATTTAGTGAGCAAGTAAGGACTGCTTATCACAAATTCCTGTAGCAGACAAAACTCTATCCCCAAGGAACTGTTCATCTTAGGAGTATCAGCATGTGAGAGGTAAAGAAAGGTAGCTAATGGTATAAAATCACCAAGCTTTGAATCTGGTACATTTGCCTTGTGTGAAGTGTATTCTCTCTCTGACAGTGTTAGACAAGATAAAGCCTTAATTGCCTGTCTGCACAGTAAGGGAAAGGGTATATAAGAGGAAAAACCTTTCTCAGATGTTCCAATGAAGTCATCAATGTATTATATGCTTATCCTTGTTTAGTCTCCTCAAATGAGACTCTTAATTACTGTAATCATGTGGACATTTATTATCCTTGTGTTGTTATAAGTAACTTGGCTTTGTTTTCAAAGGTTATTTTATAGTTTGCCTGGGATGGAAATTATTTATTGGTCACTCTGTTTATGATAGCATCTAATTACTAAAAATGAGGCTTATATGAATAATTTTAGTTCACCATTACTTTTCTAGAAAACACTATTTTTCACTTCTGTTCACTCTTCAGAGATGGTCAAGGTACCCTTTTCTTGAAAATGATCTGGGCTTGACCGTTGTCTAATAGAGGTACAGAGTGTATTGTCCAAGACATGCCTGCTCCTTGGAGGTGGTATTTCAAATCATTCATCTTCAGGGTTGGCGTTCTTGCTGTGGCTTATAATACTATTCACTGTGCACCATTGTCATATGACTTTATTATTCTTTTAAAATTTATTTATTTTAATTGATTTTATTTTACCCTAAATCAACTTAAAAACAAAATTCATATCACTATCACAAGTGAAAAATTAGCATCAATTGTCATAAATAGAAGAAACCAATTAAATAAATGGTTTGTTGCTTTCCAAAATGGCTGTGAGCCAAATGCCTTCTTTGTTCAATTGGCAAAGAGATTAGCAACAATTTTAAAAGCGTCCTAGCTCTAGTGATTCTTGCTGATGGTCATTGAAAGGATACAAAGGCTGCTACATCTCTTATGGTTCAGTGTTAATTCAGAGTCAATGGGCTACCTGAAATAATTTCAATTGTTTTCTGCAGAATAGTTGAGAAATACAATAATTTTGAAAGGAATATAATCCACAAATTGATTATTTTAATAGTAAGAATTATGACACTGTGAGACGGCTGAACTGAAATATACAACTGCTCTGCTAAAACGATTGACAGTCAATACCAATATATCTTTTTAAAGGGTCATTCACTCTGGAATTAGGTTCCAATCTAGTCTGAGGACCTTACTCATGTCAGATCTCAGACGGAAATTTTAACCTCTCTGGCTTTGCCTTCCTTGGTTATTATGTGTGTCTCATAATGCCTCTTTCATATGACTGTTATCAAGATTTATAAAGTAACAATAATATGTCTGTCATATACTAGAGGCATAGGAATTGAGAGCTATTTTTTGAGGGAAACATACAGACAGCTGGCTGTGCTAGCCACAAGGCCTTGCCTTGTATTAATATTGGAACAAACAAAACATATTTTAAAAACTTAAGAAAGCCAAAATCATTTCTATGAATTTATATGGGAGAGAAATTTTGAAGAAAGTATCCAGATAATCCAGATCAAACCCTTTGCTGCTTAGTTCTACCCAACACCATAATGGCATGCTTTTATTTGCTTAGTTCTTTGTGGATGAAGACATCTGGACAGTTTACTAAACTGTATTTTCTGTGTTGTAGTGACAGCTTGAGTGGCTCCAACGTGAGAAAAGATTCACTGCTTAAGCATTTCTCCTATTAACATCAATGCACAAAAGCAATTAACTAAGTCTAGGGACTTGAGAGAGCCTGTGAATCCTAGCCATACACACTTTGGAAGAATTACCACATGCACGTTCAGCTGAACATGGCCACTGAACTCTTATCATTCAGTTATTGCGATATACCCACAACTGACATTTTACATTTTACACTGTGACATTCTTGATTTTACAAATAAATTGTATTTCTTTGAAATTCACCTTTATTTATACTCTTTTCTATAAGTATTATATTAAATGTCCCTGCACATCAGTGAACTAAGCATGTAGGCAAAATAAAGTTAATATGGAAAATATTCTTAGAGAGGGATTATCTTCCTACTTCTGTACTTCCTTACATAAACTTAATGACTTTGCTCAGTTCATGCCAGTAGGATTAAAATTGCATTCACATATACAAATAGTGGTGAAAATTAATAGGAAAAAATGTACTTATTTGGATTTTCTTCATGTCTTGTACATGTGGACAAGCACATTGGCACTCAACTGCATCCAAGCCCTCAATTGACATTTTTGATTCCCTACGCTGAGTTTAAAACTAAAAAAAATAACATTGAGGATCTTACTTTTATCATAACCTAAGAACTGCAACATAAACATGAAGAACAAACATAAATACCAGTAAGTTATATAATGACTAAAACTGAAAGTACCCATAAATGAAAACAACTATTTGGAGATAAAGAGATGACATACTGAAAGCTAACAAAGTAGAAAGATGATCAGAAGTGCATAGAAATGAGGTCCACAGGGAGGACTAAGAACTGTTATTTTTCCTCTCAAGTATGAGGTAGTAATTGATATAACTATGTATAAGTTGATTCAAATTAAAGATGTTCTTTTTCTTCGCTCTTTATTATAAGAATATAGATTTTAGTAAATAAACACTTTTATTTTTAAGTGGCACATGGTCCACGTAGGTGATAAACAAAAATTCTTTCAAGATCCCTGCTTCCCTGCATAAAACCGCATATCAAAGCTTGGCAAAGCAACTTTAGGAGGTAAAAGGTCCTGAAAGCAGGCAAAAAAGTCAGAGACCTGCCCACTCCCTATGTTAGGAGTTCAACAAGAATCACAAACTAAACAATCACAGTATATATACATAGGGCCTAGTGCAAATCCATGCAGGACCTGTGGTTGCCACTTCATTCTCTGTGAGCCGCTGTGAGCCCTGTTCAATTGATAAGTGGGTCATGTTCTCCTGGTATCCATAACCTCTCTAGCTCCTACGATTCTTCCTTTTCCTCATCTATGGGGTTCTCAGAGGTCTGCATAATGTTTGGCTATGGGTTTCTGCATCTTCTCCCATCGTTACTAGGCACTGATCTATGAGTATAGCAAAATATCATTAAAAATTGTTTCATTTATTTCGTTGACCTTTTAATTTTAATCAGTTGTGTATGGTTCTACCATAACTAAAATAATATTTTTGAAAGAAGGCAAGTAGATTCTCTTCACAAATCCAACCCAATGTTAGATATTTAATAAATATTCAGTGGTGAATGAATAAATGAATGAATGAATGGCTAAATGAATGAATGAAAATGCTCTTTTCACACAGCATCCATATGCCAGAGCGAAAAACAAAAAGTTACTTGCTTTCACTTTCCCATTTTAATTCAGTATAGCAAAGAATTGGAGAGCATCAAAACTCCAAGGGACCTTCTTAGAGAGCGTTACTTGAAAGCTTCGGTTCGTTTTGAATTAGGAATAAGAATTTAAAATTTATATCCTCCACATACAGATTAATATACTTTTCTGAAACATACTCAGTGTAGCAATGAGAACAATAACTTCACAATGGCTTTTGTTTCTAAGCTCACTTCAATTTCTCTAAGACACTTGACACTGGTCTCTCGTCTTTGTTCAGCCAGAATGGCCTTGGTTTTATCCTTTTTTCTTTATATATAGATGAGACATTCAAAATGAAATATCTGCCACTTGCATTTGGTGTGATGCAGAGCTGTTAAAGCTAGAGCAACTCCTTGTTGTAAATTTTTTCAAAGATGTGAGAAGGGTACAAATAACACGTAAGCCAGTTTAATTAGAATATCAAAGCAGAGCATCTTAGCGTACGCATGTGCAAACACTTACCAAAACACACATCTGAGGAAGAAGCAGTGATTTAAAAAAATAGGGCTTTATGTTTCTATAAATAAATATGCTATTTTGTCATAATTTTATATTTCCTTTTAAAACTGATAAATTTGAACAAGTTTGTCCAAGTAAACTCAAATTATTACTATTGTTTTAGTTTTAGACTCAAGAAAATGTAAAGTTTTTCCTTTCTCTACTTCCCTAACAAGCAGCATTAAAATTCTAAAGGAATATTGTGGTCTCTGTATGCATGTATGAATGTATACGTGTATTATTACGTATGTATGTGTATTTACAGTGTGTGTATGCATGCATACTCATGCTCATGTGTATGTGCATGTATCTATATGTGTACATGTGTGTGCACATATGTATATTTTATATGTACATTGTATATGTGTGTGCATATGCATACATACATGCTTCTAGGCATCTGTGTAAGTGCAATGGATCATTAAGCATTCTTTGTCTTTCATCAGCTACTTTTAAAATCATCTTTTGCGTTATTTGGAAATTAGCCTTTGTACTCAAAATTTCTGCTGCTTCCTGAAGTCCTAATTTGAGTTTGAATCTTCTGTTCATCTTTTTGCCATTCCCAAGATTCAGTTGGTAATGTACACCTCAACAGTCACCATGTTAACTGAAAGTCTAATAGAAATTCAAGAGGGCTTTTCATGCTTTCTCATGCCTAAGCTCATTTTTTTTTCCTCCCATGTCACTGTGCTCTGGAACAGAGAAGCAAATTGGAAGCCTGAGTTAGCACCTCTCTTTAGGTCTGCTATTCAGTCAATATGCTGAAGAGTGATTATTAAATTAACTGTATGGCTCCTCAAAAGATCCAGTGCTTATGATTTCTGGTTGTTGCTTACATGGAATTTTTTCTATCCTCAATCCTCTAAATGACAGGAAGCTCAGTCATTGTGCCTTGCAGTAGACTTTGGTCTGATGAGGACAGGAGCTGCAATTGCATACTTCCTTGGAAGTGTTACTTTTCTTCAAAATAACTCTCTTCTTGCTGGCCTAGGCAACCTCTGTTCTGTCTCTAGGATACAGCAATCTAGCTCTCCGTCTATCCTTTTTCCATTATGATGTTTATCACATCAACTGTATGCCTGGCTTCCTTTTGGGACTTGGCCTCTTGCAACCCAAAAAGAAAAAATATCTTGAATATCAATCAATATCCTTGACTTTGTAGATTCTGTGTCTGCAGTGAGGTATAAATTTTATTTTTAGAGATTCAAAGGCTGAACACTGCCTGCTTATTTTCTTTTTGTGTTCCTGGAATAAAGCCTGCATCTTCTGTGAAGTGTTACCTGCTGCTGACTGAACAGGAGAGGAGCCTGGGGAAATCTGGATAGTATCTCGAAATGTCATCTTTCCACACAACAAATGAGTATAGCCTATTCAGCCAATCCTGTCCACATGTTAAGAAGAAAGTAAAAAATTAGAGAGACTCAGTGGCTAAGGTTATTTAACATTCCAAGATCATTGCATGTTACAGTTCAAAACTCTGACCCAGAATTAGTCCTGTCTGAAAGAACTTCAGGGACAAAAATGGAGAAGAACCCAAGGAACAGGAGGTTCAGTGACAGGCCCAAATTGAGATGCAACTCAAGGGGAGGTGCCAAGGCCTGACACTGTCACTGATGCTATGGTGTGCTTACAAACAGGGGCCTATCATGACTGCGCTCCAAAAGGCCCAACAAGCAGCTGAAAGAGTCAGATATTTACACCCAAACAATGGACAGAAGTTAGTGACCCCTGTGATTGACTTAAAGAAAGGCTGGAAGAAGCTGAGGAAGAGGGTGGCCCTATAGGAAGACCTGGATCCCTGGGATCACTCAGACACTAAGCCACCAACCAGGCAGTGTACACCAGCAAATATGAGGCCCACAACGTATATACAGCAGAGAACTGCCGGGTCTGGACTTAGTCAGAGAAGATGCCCCAGAACAGACTTGAGGCCCCAGGGAGTGAGGAGATATAGTGGGGTAGAGGTAGTGGGTGGGGACATACTCTTGGATACATGGGGAGGGGGAGGAGGTATGGGATGTGGAACAGTCAGAGAGTGGACCAGGAGAGAGATAAAGTCTGGAGTGTACAAAAAGATTAAAGAATAAGGAAAAAAAAGATTCCAAGGTCATATAAACTGTAAAGTGGTTTGTAATAAAACAGAAGCTTAGTAGAAAATAGTTCTTGTGTCATGAAAAGTCAAGTTATGTTAACAACTGGCAGATGGGCTCCTTATGTAAATCAAGGAGAGATTTTATAATAAAGAAAACTTGATTTTTTGAACACTTAGAAATTATTTTGCCATGCTAAGTAGAAAACTTCATGCTAGCCAGCTTCCCTCCTTCCTTTACCAATGCTACATCCCAATCACCTCTCCTAGGTCACACATAGTGAAAAGACTAGTGCTCATTATTCAGAACAAAGATGGAAAAGAAAACCTAAGGAATGCTGGGAATTTTGAAAAATGATGAGGCTATGGACATTTACAAGGTAATGCCAAATTGGAAAGCTTAGGATTCCAGACTAAGAAATAGAATGTTTCTCAAGTGGAGAGAAGAGTGAAAGTTAGAGAGGGGATACACAGGTTAACAGAGACCATTGGAAGAATGATCAATTTGCAGCACCATTAATGCTGACAGCACTAGAGATCTAAAGAGCAGTCCAAAAGAACCCAGTTAGTGCTGGACAGTAAGAACATTCCTTCCTTCTGGTAAGAGGTAAGGAATTACATAAACCTTTAGATTTTAAATCTTTATCACTTCACTATTCATGCTTTGAATTTGCCACTAGGAGTCAGTATAGATGCTCAATTAAAGACCAATGGCTAAGTTAGTTTTGTTTTTGTTTTTTCTTTTGTTTTTAAGAACTTCTAATGTTGAGTTCTATATAAGTTCGGTGTTTTGGTTATGGAAATTAGGTCCAAAGATGACAGACCACAGGAACCATGCACAGCCAGTAGTGTCTAGTACTCATCATACATCCCAAAGGTGTTTGTGTAGTTATCTGTGTAGTTATCCAAGAATTTCCTTGGGATTTCAAAGAATTTCACCAATGAGGTTTTTTTTTTTTATACAGAAATTGAATCAAATACTGAAAACTTTGCCATCAACTATGAATGTAGATCACACTGGACCTGCTTTGGGAGCCACTAAGTGCAAATAAATGAAAATACCCACAATTTAGGAACAAAATAAAGTAAATCATATAAATTTGTTACAATAAAAACTTTGCTCCAGAACCTAGACAAAAGCCCAGATGTCAGGATTACTGAGCTGCAGATTCACTACACACTAGAATTAGCTGCTTCTGGGAAGCAGGGAGGAAATTGAACCTGCCAACTTTTGCCCTAGGCCTCTCAGCTCTGTCAGATTTCCCGTCTACCTAAGCTGCTAAACATCATATTGTTCACAAAGAAGAGAAACTGCAGACATCACTTTTGGTTGAATACACCTTTTCACTCTTGCTGTCATTTAAAATGATATTGCTAATAAACTGAATTTATTGGTGCTTATAAGTTCAGAATCCATTGTTAATTGAGATGGTTAATTGTAAATACCAACTTGAAAGAATCTAGAATCACATGGGAAGAGAGTTGCAATGAAGAATTTTCTATATTAGATTGTTCTTTGGGCATATGTACATGGGAATGCTTATCTTCATTGCATTAATCAAAGTGAGAAGATCCACCCACTCTTTGTAGCAACATTAACTAGGAGGAGGATTCCAAACTGTGTAAGAGGAGGGAAAATGATCAGGGTATATGCATACATATAGTATCTTGTTTCTCTCTGCTTCTTGATTGTAGGTGAAAGGTCCTGACATCTTGATTTCTTTACAATGATGGGCTGTAACCAAGAGCTGTAATTTGCTTTTATCACAGCAACAGATACAAATACACGACAACAGTGTTCTCAAGTTTGGGCTAAAGATATCTTAACCTTAAGAAATGCTTAAACCAACCTAAATTCTAGTTTTAAAAAAGTAGTAGCTCCCTTGCATATTTTTGTGAGACTAAGCCAATGTAAGATCTGTAGGAAGAGGAAGGATTGAGATATTAGTTAGTTTGTTTTTATTAGTACTACCAATTATCAGAGAGACAGAAAGAACTAGAATATCATTAGTTACCATTCTAAATGCCTAACAGCAAACCAGCAAAAACAAACAAACAAACAAACAAACAAACAAAAAACCATGCTACACAGATTTGTTGGCATGTCATTGTCTCAATACACCTAATTTCTGTAAGAACAGAAATGACATAAGCCAGAAACATAAGAACAGAGGACTTCCTCCTGCTGTAAGTCTCTCTAGTTACTCTTTCTGAATCCACAAAGGATAAGGTGGCTTGAACTTGTAACTCTTGTAGTTTTTTCTATGTGGCTCTGGTTCAACCAAGGGAAACAGTTCAATACCAGATTTACTTTTCCTTCACATTCATCTCTCATAAAGCCATTGAATCATTTGGAATATCGTTGAGGAACTAGGTGTTACAACACTCTGAGAGAATTTAAACAAGATCAGTACCCTACCAAAATTCAAAAGAGAATCCTGATAATTAAGAAGAAATCCTAATTTTTTCCCTGAAATATGTAAGAAATGAAAGTGTTCTTGAAATTGTTTGCTTCACTTCTTTCTGTGCATAATCTATGTTCATATATTGTGGAAAATCATAACGAGACGTCAGTTGTTAAGTGAATTTGATTCATGCATAACAATACACATTCCTAGATACCCAATGTACGAATTGTTTAACATGTTCTAAGTCACACAAATGAAATCATATTGGAATTCATGGCTAGAGCATCAGTATTTGAAAGCTACCAAATAACTGTACTATACAGACAGAAAATTAAATATATATGATTCAGGTTTAAAATATTTAGAAATGTATGGATTAGGTTGGCTGTTATATTTTTCTAAAATTGGACAGTTGCAAAGTTGCTACATTTCTTGAATCTCTCTACATAGGGCCAAAATTGGAGGCTACATTTAGTTAATGTAAACTATTGCATATATATTTTGTTATCTAGTTCTCCAAAATGTAAACACAATAAGAATGAAGTAGATGTACGGAGTGGTATCTGGGACATCATTCTCAGAGTGCCTGGCTAGTTGGAAGCAAATATTTCTTCTAATGATAAATATCCTATATCTAGCTGTGCACATTCTTCAGAAAAAAATATATCTTTCCATACAGATGCTAAATGTTTGATATTGACAAGCTCCAGAAATTATCATGATTTACATTTCTGCTTGTGCAAGGGACAGAGCCCTGTTCATAATACATGAGGAAATTCTTGCTTTCATTTTATGATCATCTTCTTAATTGGCTCTGGGGGAATCATACGTGTATAATTATTTTCTTTGAGGAATCATCCTATCTTTCCTCTGTGTTCACTGGTATTTTCTCTAATTTGTTTAGCCTAATGGTAGAAACTAACCTCAGGCTGCAGACTGTCCATTTGAAATGGAAGAAAATGAAAAAAAAAAAGGAGGGTGAAGTGAAACAAAACTAGAGAAAAAGAAGACAATAATGATTTAAACAGTCAAGGAGAAAGAGGAGGAGGAGGCTGAAGAGGAGGAGGAGGCTGAAGAGGAGGAGGAGGCTGAAGAGGAGGAGGAGGCTGAAGAGTAGGAGGAGCAAGAGCTCCTTCAGTATAGAAGGGGAAATCATGTGTAAGGGCTGTATATAGAGTTTCTTACCACCTTGGTGCATATTTGTTAAAGTTTCTATATTGCTGTTTCCTATGCCTAGGAGGGAAGAAAACAAGTGCTCCAAGCATAGAACACTACTGTGTAAATAACAAGCCATTTTAAAAATCACTGGCCTCTAGTGCTTTGCACAAAAATGACAAACAGATAGTCTTACTGAAGCAACAATGGACATTGATACCCACACACTCAAGTGGGCAGTGCTTCTAAAATTACTCTGAAATTGCTCTTAAGGAAGAACCCAAGATGTTGTGGTAGCCAGCCTTACTAGATACTTATGGTGTACCAAGCATTGTTCTAAATAATGTGCATTATTTAGTCACATCCAGTTTTCACAAATAGTATGGAGTATTATTTCTCCTGACTTACTAAGGAGGACACCACAATATCAGGAGCTGTCATAAGTAATGGTGCTGGTGAACAGAGAGAAAACTCCTCATTTCACTTCTCAGACTACTATACATCAATCAATTCTACTTGATGGAGCCTAGAACCATAACAGATCTGAGTTTAAGCTTTAATTCTGTCATATTAACTATGAGAACCCAGATGGCATGCCTTCCTTGACTTAGTTTACTTGTCTATAAAATGGGAAGAGAAATAATGTTGTGGCAGGACACTAATAGACGAAAGTCCTTACGAAAAATATAAATAATGTCTTTTGGCTGGGGCAGACACCTAGCTGGTCTGCTCCCATGAAGACACCATATCCATATCCTGAATCATCCTAGAGGAACCACTGCACCCAGAGAAGCTCAGGAACTACTGCATTCAGAGCAGCAGGATTTAAGGATCCCAGAGGCAACCTGAGTACTAGGAGCTCTTCCACCCAGGATCTCAGGATCACAGGATCACAGAAACAGCCGGCCTTTAACGAGTTCTGACACAACCAAGAGGAGAGACAGGCTCCAGTCAGAGACAGTGAATGCAGGTAGCACTAGAGATAACCAGATGGGAAAAGGCAAGCACAAGAATATAAGCAACAGAAACTAAGGTTATCTGTCATCATCAGAACCCAGTTCTCCCACCATAGCAAGTCCTGGACACCACAACACACAAGAAAAGCAGGATTTAAAATCACTTCTCATGATGATGATAGAGGACTTTAAGAGGGACATAAATAACTCCCTTAAAGAAGCACAGGGGAACACAGGTAAACAGGTCGAAGCCCTTAAAGAGGAAACACAAAAACCCCTTAAAGAATTCCAAGAAAACACAAACAAACAGGTGAAGTAATTAAGCAAAACCACCCAGGATATAAAAATGGAAGTAGAAATAATAAGGAAACCCAAAAGGGAAACTACCATGGAGATAGAAAACCTAGGAAAGAGATCAAGAGTCATAGACACAAGCATCACCAACAGAATACAAGAAACAGAAGAGAGAATCTCATGTGCAGAAAATATCATGGAAAACATTGACACAACTGTCAAAGAAAATGCAAAATGCAAAAAGTTCCAAACCCAACACATCCAGAAATCCAGGACACACTGAGAAGACCAAACCTAAGGATAATAGGTATAGATGAGAGTGAAGATTCCGAACTTAAAGGGCCAGTAAATACCTTAAACAAAATTACAGAAGAAAACTTCCCTAACCTAAGGAAAGAGATGTCCATAAACATACAAGAAGCCTACAGAAATCCAAATAGACTAAACCAGAAAAGAAATTCCTCCCATCACATAGTAATCAAAACATCAAATGCACAGAAAAAAGAAAAAAATACTAAAAGCAGTAAGGAGAAAAGGTCAAGGAAATAAAGGCAGATCTATCAGAATTACACCAGACTTCTCATCAGACACTATAAAAGCCAGAAGATCCTAGACTGATATCATACAGACCCTAAGAGAACACAAATGCCAGCCCAGACTACTATACTCAACAAAACTCTCAATCACTATAGATGGAGAAACCAAGATATTCCATTACAAAACCAAGTTTATATAATATGTTTCCACAAATCTAGCGCTTCAAAGGATACTAGATGGAAAACTACAACACAAGGAGGGAAACTATAACCCAGAAGAAGCAAGACAGTAATCTTCCAACAAACACAAGAGAAGATAGCTACACAAAAATAATTCCACCTCTAATAATTAAAATAATAGGAAGTAACAATCACTTCTCCTAATATTTCTTAACATCTATGGACTCAATTCCCCAATAAAAAGACATAGACTATCATACTGGATATATAAACAGGACCCAGAACTTTGCTGCATATAGTAATCTCACCTCAGTGACAAAGACAGATACTCCTTCAGAGTAAAACGATGGAAAACAATTTTCTAAGCAAATGGTCCCAAGAAACAAGCTGGAGTAGCCATTCTAATATCGAGTAAAATTGACTTTCAACCAAAAGTAATCCAAAAAGATAAAGAAGGACACTTCATATTCATCAAAGGAAAAATCAACCAAGATGAACTCTCAATTCTGGACATCAAGCTTCAAATGCAAGGGCACCCACATACATAAAAGAAACTTTACTAAAGTTCAAAGCACACATTGCACCTGTCACATTTGAGCACCCCACTCTCAGCAATGGACAGATCATGGATACAGAAACTAAACAGAGATAGAATGAAATTAACAGAAGTTATGAATAAAATGGATTTAACAGATATCTACAGAACATTTCATCCTAAAACAAAAGACTATACCTTTTTCTCAGCACCTTATGGTACCTTCTCCAAAATAGATCGTATAATTGGTCACAAAACAGTCCTCAACAGAAATAAAAAGATTGAAATAATCTCTTGCATCCTATCAGATCACCATGGACTAAGGCTGGTCTTCAATAACAAAAACAATGGAAAGCCCACATACACATGGAAACCAAACAACGCTCTACTCAATGATGACTTGGTGAAAAAAGAAATAAAGAAAGAAATTAAAGACTTCTTAGAATTTAATGAAAATAAAGGGTGTTCATACCAAAATTTATGGAACACAGTGAAAGCAGTGCTAAGAGGAAAACTCATAGCTCTAAGCGCCTAAAAAAGAAACTGGAGAGAGCATACACTAGCAACTTGGCAGCACACCTGAATGCTCTAGAACACAAAGAAGTAAATATACTCAAGAGAAGTAGACCAAAGAAAATATTCAAACTCAAGGCTGAAATCAACCAAGTAGAAACAGAACTATACAAAGAATCAACAAGACCAGGAGCTGGTTACTTGAGAAAATCAACAAGATAGATAAACCATTAGCCAGACTAACCAGAGGGCACAGAGAAAGTATCCAAATTAATAAAATCAGAACTGAAAGGGGAGCCATAACAACAGAAACTGAGGAAATTCAAAAAAACATCAGATCCTACTACAAAAGCCTATATTCAATATAACTGGAAAATCTGGATGAAATGGACAATTTTCCAGACAGATACCAGGTACCAAAGTTAAATCAGGAACAGATAAACCATCTAAACAGTCCCATAACACCTAAAGAAATAGCAGCAGTCATTAAAAGTCTCCCCACACACAAAAAAAAAAAATTGCTCAGGACCAGATGGTTTTAGTGCAGAATTCTATCAGATCTTCAAAGAAGACCTAGTACCGCTTATCTTCAAACTATACCACAAAATAGAAACAGAAGGAACACTACCTAATTCATTTAATGAAGCCACAATTACAATTACACTCATACATAAACCACACAAAGACACACAAAGAAAGAGAACTTCAGACTAATCTCCCTTATGAATATTGATACAAAAACACTCAATAAAATTCTTGCAATCCAAGAACACATCAAAACAATCATCCATCATGATCAAATAGACTTTATCCCAGGAATGCAGGGATGGTTCAATATTGGGAAACCCATAAATGTAATGCACTATAAAAACAAACTCAAAGAAAAAAATTACATGATCATCTCACTAGATGCTGAGAAAGCATTTAACAAAATTCAACATCCCTATACAGCAAGCCAGTAGCCAACATCAAACTAAATCGAGAGGAACTTGAAGCAATCCCACTAAAATGAGGGACTAGACAAGGCCACCCACTGTCTCCCTACCTATCCAATATAATACTCCAAGTTCTTGCCAGAGTAATTAGACAGCAAAAGGAGGTCAAAGGGATACAAATTGTAAAGAGAGAAGTCAAAGTATCACTATTTGCTGATAATATGATAGTATACTTAAATGACTCCAAAAATTCCACCAGAGAACTAAAACCCTGATAATGTCAACAAAGTGTGTGAATATAAAATTAATTCAAACAAATCAGTAGCCTTCTTCTACTCAAAAGATAAACAGGCTGAGAAAAAAATTAGGGAAATGACACCATTCACAATAGTCACCAATAACAAAAAAATACCTTGGTGTGAATCTAACCAAGCAAGTCCAAGATCTGTAATGACAAGAACTTCAAGTCTCTGAAGACAGAAATTGAAGATCTCAGAAGATGGAAAGATCTCCCATGCTCTTGGATTGGCAGCCTTAATATAGTAAAAATGGCCATCTTGCCAAAAGAAATCTATAGATTCAAAGCAATCCCCATTCAAATACTAACTCAATTCTTCACAGAGTTAGAAAGAGAAACTCTCAAATTTATTTGGAATGACACAAAACCCAGGATAGTGAGAACTATTCTCAACAATCAAAGAACTATGGGGGAATTACCATCCCTGACCTCAAACTGTGCTACAGAACAATAGTGTTAAAATCTGCATGGTATTGATAAAGAGACAGGCAGGAAGGTCAATGGAATAGAATTGAAGACCCAGAAATGAACCCACACGCCTATGGTCGCTTGATCTTTGACAAAGAAGCCAAAACTGTCCAGTGGGAAAAGGACAGCATTTTCAACAAATGGTGCTGGTTCAACTGGAGGTCAGCATGTAGAAGAATGCAAATCGATCCATTCTTATCTCCTTGTACAAAGCTCAAATCCAAGTGGATAATGGACCTTCACATCAAACCAGATACACTGAAACTAATAGAAGAAAAGTTGAGGAAAAACCTTGAATATTTCGGCTCAGGGGAAAAGTTTCTCAACAGAATATCAATGGCTTATGCTCTAAGATAAAGAATTGATAAATGGGACCTCATAAAATTACAAAGTTTCTGTAAGACAAAGGACATTGTTGATAGGACAAAATGGCACCGAACAGATTGGGAAAAAATCTTTACCAATCCTACATCCTATAGAGGGCTAATATCCAATATATACAAAGAACTCAAGAAATTAGACTCCAGAAAACAAAATAACCCTATTAAAAATAGGGTACAGAGCTAAACAAAGAATTCTCAACTGAGGAAACTGAAATGGCTGAGAAGCATCTAAAGAAATGTTCAACATCCTTAGTCATCAGGGAAATGCAAATCAAAACAACTCTAAGATTCCACCTCACACCAGTCAGAATGGCTAAGTTCAAAAACTCAGGTGATAGCAGATGCTGGCAAGGATGAGGAGAAAGAGGAACTCTCTTTTATTGTTGGTGGTGTTGGCAGGTGGTAAAACCACTCTTGAAATCAGTCTGGTGGTTCCTCCGAAAATTGGACATACCATTACCTGAGGACCCAGCTATGCCACTCCTGGGCACATATCCAGAAGATTCTCCAACATATAACAAGGACATATGTCCCACTATGTTCATAGTAGCCTTATTTATAATAGCCAGAAGCTGGAAAGAATCAGATGTCCTTCAACAGAGGAATGGATACAAAAAATGTAGTACATTTACACAATGGAGTATTGCTCAGCTATTAAAAACAATGAATTTGTGAAACTCTTAGGCAAATGGATGGAAATAGACAATATCATCCTGAGTGAGGTAACTCAATCACAAAAGAACACACATGGTATGCACTCACTGATAATTGGATATTAGCCCAAAAGCTCACAATACCCATGATACAACTCACAGACCACATGAAACTCCTCAGGCGTCTTACTAGCAGGCACCCATTCATTGGGGGAATCAAGAATAGAACAAAATATCATTTTTTCTTACCTTCCTCTATTAAATTCTGAAAATAATTGCTTATTATTTAAATAAATGCTATCCTTGAAAATTGCACTGAAATAGTATTAAACAAGCTGGGACAGATGGGCCTTCCATAACTTCTTATAATTGTTATTTGAAAAGTGTTTAGACTTTGATCCCAGACACAACAAGGAAGAAATAAAACCAGTACCAGAAAATCTCTATCCTGACCTGAGGGAAAAGAAGTTTTGTCATGAACACAAATCTTTTTTCTTTCTCCCCCAAATCCACACTTGAAGAATACTACTTTACTATAGTATTCTTGATGATCTTGGAAATGATTTTGAAGTTAAAATGGTCTTTTTAAAAATAATACCTTTACAGTTCATGGAGAAAACTGCTCAAAATCATCTCAACAAAGAGATCAGATATAGTATAGCAGTACCAGTAATTAGATGCATTGATTTCATATGCCTTTTAATACAAGGTGGTCGAAAACAATACAACATTGTATCCTGATGGAACTACACCATACCAACTTAATTATGAGAATCTTTTAAGTCAACCAAAATTGAGGAATGAGAACTAAGTATTACTTCTCAAAGTGTTAAGGTTATGAAAGAAAAAAGGAAATGTCTTAAAGCAGAGATATAACAACTAAAATGCAATGAGACAATCAACTGATTATCTCATAATAAAATGGTTATGTAGAACAATTGGAAACACTAGAAAAGAACTCTAGCTTAATTAACAGTATTGTACCAATGTCCTGTTTTAGCTAATTTTTATGTTAGTCCCACAATGTTTCTCTCTAAGAAAATTAAGTTAAAGGTATGTAAGAGCCCTGGTAACTAATTTTGAAGCTTTATGAAAGTCTAAAATCATAGTCTAAAATTATAAAATAGAGGTCTCACCTCTACACAAAAACTACAGGCAACTAAGGAATGCTGAGAGTGGGAGAAATAACCTTGTCTAGGGGAGAGTACAACAATTTGTTAATCGATACTAATTGGTCAATCCTGAAAAAATACAAGTATAACATTATACAGACTAAGCAAGTTATAATTAGGACTATAGCCTATATGCTTGCAACAATGATCAATGAAAACGATGCCATGAATTTGAAGAAAGTAAGGAGTGGTATATGGGATGTTTTAGAGGGAGGAAATGGAAGGAGAAATGATGTGATTATATTATAACCTCAAAAAAGAGATAATTTTTAAAGATTAAGAAAATATTTTCCCAAACACATGTTTTATACCATAGCCCAGGTGTTCTTAAAATGATTTAAATCTGTTAAAAATTCATATTACATCATGCAACTTAATTAATTCAACATTAATAATGTCTTTTAAATATCAAATGATGCCTAAATATGTGAACTGCAGGAAGGAAGATACTAAAAATGGGAAACTGATTTGTGAATTTTTTTATGCTCTATTTCTCACTAAAGAGTGATTATTGTTAACACTTCTAAATATGTTTTCTTTTTTTATTATAGCAACTGACCCAGTTACTTTGAGTAACTGACTTTACCTTATCTAATGATGTATCTACAAGTCAGTAAAGAATACTTTCCTCTCATTCAAAAAAACATCAGTATTGGTCACACAATCTATACCTGACAAATAACAATTCTAAACTTTCCCACTCAGGCACAGATGTGACATTTTTCTCTAGGTCTGTAGTATTGAAATTGGAGGGAGATTTTCTGTGGTTGGGGTAAAAGGCCTGAATGTCTAACATGTTTGTGTCATGAACTCAAATATTCTGGCCCTAAAAGTACTGAACATATGTATACTTCATACTTTAGAAGAACTTGAAAATTGAGCTATGAAAGTATAAGATTTCAGAGGTGGAGGGAGACAGGGAGAAACTGAGAGGAAAAGAATAATGGCAAGTGGTAGCCAAAGTGACAGCAAGAGGATTCACTGCTGTCATGTCTGTGGTCTCTGCTTCAGATCCTGCCTTGACTTCTGTTGATGCTAGACTACAACCAGTAAGCCAAATAAATCCTTTTCTCTTCCAAACTTCTTTTGGTAAATATTTTATCACAGCCACAGAGAAGCAATCTAGAAGAATGGGTGAAAATGCAAATGAATAACTGTTACGTAAATATAACATCAAACCAGGAGTAAAAAAAATTTTCAAACATCTTGTAAGGTTGAAACTCAGTAAGAGAAGAACAAAAGTCTTTATTTCACTCTTAAACCTTCTCCCATATACATAGATCAAAAATATAATTTGAAAGCAGCACCACAAGGAGCATAGTCTAGTCAACCATTAGTTGAGTAAGAAAAAAGAAAACAAATACTATTTAGACTCCTGTGACAAAACAGAATAAAGGCAAAATTCCTGCTTTGACAGAACAAAATTTGGCCAGCTATGCATGTGATATTTCATTCTGCATGCTGTATCATTTTAAAATTATATCATACCTGACTAATAGGGATGCAAGAACAATAAAAAGATAAGGAATATTTAATATAGAATAGAAAAGAAGTCATCAAGACATAATAATCTGTGTTTAAACAATGAAGATCTTGAGCTATCATAAAGAAGTCTGACTGAATTTGTCAGTATGGTCCTACAAAGCAAAATTAAAACCCGTGTCTCCACAAATAAAAACAAAAAAAACACAAAAAAAAAAACAATAAAAACCTTTGTAACTATTTGCACCAATTCAAACCAAAGCAGGACTTCTTTGGGAGACTACTGATTACCTAATACTAATATGTTAGGAAGATCATAAAAGAGTGTCATTTGGACAAAGGTTTGTTAACTATTATCAGTGCTTTTCAAAGTTTCATTATTTTAGAACCATCTAGAGCTGGATAAAAATACAGTAGTTTCTACAGTTCTGGTAAAGGCCTGGATTAGTCTAGTAAAGATCTAATTAGCTCCCAAGTGATACTTGCAATGCTGGCATGTAGACTACACTTTGGGAAGCAAAGAACCTGTTAGCTGACCTTCAGGGATAATAGCCAATAGTTCTCTGAGAGGAGCAGAGGAAGCAGAAAGGTAAGAATTTTACTTGAATACACTTGAGAACAAAGGCATTAGCAGCATTTTCTGGAAACAATGGATATGATAAAAGTCCACTCAGTAAATTCACATCTTTGAAGAATCTTTTCTAAAGAAAGTTCTTACTAAATGTTTACATATAAAATAAATGGAATGATCCATTTTCATTAGAAAAGGCCAGTTATTTTCAACAATTGAACTTAATACTGCTTACTAGTTCCATTTTAATAATTCTATATTAAATTCAAGAGTATAAGTATTGGTCTAATTTATTTTTAAAAAGCCCTTCAGAATTATTCATCTTCCCTCAAACATTTTTTTGTTCACAAGCTTTGCTTTGCTATTCTACCATTTATAGAGACCAGTTCTTTCCAACTAGCTGAATCATCAGTGTCCCTCTACCCTGGGGAATGCAAGGAAAGCAGCGTCTGTGACTAAACCAAGCAGAAAAAAGTTCTACCATGCCAATATTTATTTTAGCAACCTACTCCAAGCATACCCCTTTCTGTCATGTAGTAACAATCTCACCTGGCACAGTATCACTTGGTATCTCCAATATCAGTCTTTTCATATGTTAAATACTTCTAACACTTCTATTTGTGATAAAGCTGGCAATCTCCCTATTTTTCAATTTATACATTCAATATTGTTTTATACTGCTTTGTATATAAAATCAGGAGGATCCTTAATCTATAAATTTCCCCACATGGAATTATGATAGTTAATTTGACAAGGAAACATTATATCATTTTAGATCAAATAACCAAAGGCTATAATTTTTGACTGGTTTTAGAGTACTTCAGTCATTTCTGTCTTTACTTTATAAACATATTTCGTTCTAGGCAAAAGTATGAAAAATTTATACTGAAAAATGTATATATATATATATATATATATATATATATATATGCCATAATATAGACACAGTTCTGTATAGTGTCTGAATTATTCTCTTTTGTATACAAACTACTAAGCTCAAAATGTTATTAAAATACTTTATTGAAAATGACACATTAACTTCAAATATAAACTCAGATAAGTTGTCTTAATAGGATTATAGTAATTTATTGATTTTAAGTTATCTATATTTGATTTTCATATTATTAAAATATTGTATTTTATATTCTTATTATAACTGTATCCTGTAAGGAAATTATCTTCCATTAGTTCTACACACCAAGTACTCAAATTTCCTCCAGTGTGTCCCAATGTGCCACATAAATATCATTTCCTAGATTGAGAAACCCACTAATGAAATGTTGTTTCTAATATATATTCTATTCCAAAACGCCTTTTGTTTTAATTCCAGCATGTGGTAGTTATTACTCATAGAAAATATTTAAATATACATAATATTGGGAAATATGAAACTAAGTTATTTCCTTGCCATCCCTTTCTATTTATAAATAATATTGTGTTTGGCTACCCAGGCTGAACTGAAGCCATCACCCTCCCTCGACAGTCTTAATTATTTCTGAAAACTTTGGAATAGCATTATTCTAAGGCTGGAAATGTTTTTTTTCAGTATTATTCTAAGGCTGGAAATGTTTTTTTTTTTCAGTATTATTCCAAGGCTGGAAATGTTTTTTTTTTTATTTTTTGTCATTCAATTTGTAGTAAATAAATCGCATATTATGTCAGGCTGCATATTTAATTTTATAGTAGCATAAGTTTTTATAAAGTTGCTTTCTAAGGCCAAATAGAGGTCAAGATCCATAGGAACTTATTCCTTCTTTCACACTAACTTTACACTTATTACTTTTCCAAATATCCAATACGTTATTAACTGAATCACTGGGCAGTGGGAGCAGTCACAGTGGGCATGCCACAATAGAAACATGACTCTCTTCATTATCTGAATTATTCCCTAATCTATAAAAATTAGTGAGACCAAAATGTTACTAAAAACAATTTAAGGGCTAGAGAGACAACTGCAGCACAAATGAAAACCTGAGTTTAGATCCCAGTAACCAAGTCTTTGTTTGTTTGTTTGTTTGGTTGGTTGGTTGGTTTTTTGTTTTTTGTTTTTGTTTGTTTGTTTTCTTTTTAAAGAAGGCCCAAGGACAGAAACAGGGAGATCACTGGGGCTTGCTGACTGACAGCCTAGCCCAGTTCAGTGAGAGACTTTGTCTCAAAGGGAAATAAGACAAAAAGTGATAGAGCAGAACACCCAGCATTGTGTTCTGGCCTCTGAGCATACACACAGATATACACAAACACACATTCCCTCCTCCCCCACACACTTAGTACTACTGAACCCTCCGTCAAGTCTTGCCTCCTCTGCATATAATGGAGAATATCTCTTGCTTCTTTTCTCTCTTTGTTGTGCCCTTTCCCTGTAGCCTTCCTTTTCTTGCTTCATGTCATACACCTTCCCCTATCCTCTACTCCCACCTCCCTTAGTAGGTTAAAGAATCTTTTTCAGAAAAAAATACACCTCTCATTTTCTTTCCTTGCCATAGCAGTCGGATGAACAAGATGCACATAGTAACCATCATGACCGTCATCTGAGTCAGGTAAAAACACGTGCAATATAAAAATGATATAAAATAGCTTTCTCAACAACAACAACATTTGAATCATAAAAAAATAAGGAAGACTAAGAGACATGAATAAAAACTAACAGAGTGTACTTGATGTTGAGAAGCATGTATAATCGAAGATCACAAAATTAAAGATCCTTATAACGAAAATTGAGGAGAATGAATTTACTTATTTTGTGGCCCCAGAACTTTCTCATTTTGCCAGTATAAATGTTATAGTATGAAAATGACTCACAAACATCACCTTTAAATACCAATAATAATAATAATATAATAATAATAATTAATAATAATTAGTTACATATTATATTTCAAATTTTTTTCAAATTTTACAAATTACATGTAGAAAGCTAGAAAATATATAAAATATATAAATATATATATATTATTTTTTTATAAAGTGTTTTCTCAAATTTTCTAATTCACTATATTTTATTTTGCTGTTGAAAGGTGGGAAAGACCCAGGTCAAACAGAAAGCTGCTGAGAGCTGGCCAGAGCAGCATAGCAAAGACCTTTTCTGCTCAGAAGGCCAAAGGCTAAGTATACACTGTCACGGAAGCCCTAAGCTTGTCGCTGTCCAGACCTCGGTGCTGAATATTAAAGGCTTTGCTCTCAGCTGTCCAGACGGAGTCCATCAAGGCAGTGTGAAGGTAGTCTCAAAGGTGGGCATAGGGACCTTCTCTTATTCTCCCTCTAAGGACAATCTGTATTCTACAAAGATACATGCAGTATATTATGTGAAAGTACTGGAACAACTTCAAGGCAGAGCCAAAATTGAAATCTTCAGTGAGGGAAAAATAGGAAGTTCTGGGTTAATGAAACTTGCCCCTCCCTTCTCTGAGTCAATATAAAAGTCTTTGGGGGCTCTGAAACTCCTCGTTGAAATTTTAAAACATGTTTCTATTTTAAAAACTCATGTTGCTAATCAATCAATCAATCAATCAATCAATCAATTTTCTCTTACTCTTTTTTAATGCAAACACGGTAATGATGGTGGCGCTGGGCTCCAAATGGTCTGTAATCGAATTTTACAAACTGCTTTTGTGTGGTTCAGAAGCAAGGGAGGAGGAACTGCAAGTGATTTAAAACACACTATAGAAACATTGTTTCAACACTGTATAGAGGAAGTGCTTATTTTCTTAGGTGATATGAAGCAATGCATCAGGATAGCTGTCCTCCTCTGCTCCCAGCCTCTGAAAGATCAAAGCAGGAGTCCTAGGTTGTCTCTGTTTTACAGCAAATGCTGATATTCAAGAGCCATTATAAGATTCCTCATCACCAGGCACATTCATAGGAGATATAAACTAACACAGAGGAAATAGACGGAAGGCGGGGGTGGGAGGAAGGGGGTGAGGGGTAAGTGTTGTGCTTCCTGCCTTGGGATCTTGGTGGTTATATTCAAATGAGGGTATTCTCTTTGAAGAATGGAAATGTTTCTCTTACGTTATTTATGAACAGATAGCAGGACTGATTGATCCCACCAGTTTTGTTTTTTGTTTTGTTTTTCTTTTTCTTAATCCTTCCCTGCCTATTTTAGACGCTTCTCCACCCCGCCGGGAATACCATCCAGTTCTCAGTCCAGGTAGATCTGACGTCAAGGGATGGCTTTCGTCGATTTGACGTGTAAACACTCATTTCTATTCTGCCTGGGAAGACTGGGGCTCCACTCAGCCGGGAGACTAAAGCACTTCAGTGAGCGCTCGCTCGCTTGTCGCCGCCCAGCCTCTCCCAGCAAGCCTCTAGTAGAGCAACCCGGAGAGGTTCTGAGCTGCAGGGTGGATAGGTGGAGTCTAGCTGGTGTGTCTCTGATCTTGCTTCTTTTCTCTCAGTCCTTCCTACTTGTGTGAGAGCAAGGTTTTGAGCCATGGAGCAAAGAGGTTGGACTCTGCAGTGTACTGCTTTCGCCTTCTTTTGCGTTTGGTGTGCACTGAACAGTGTAAAAGCGAAGAGGCAGTTTGTCAATGAATGGGCGGCGGAGATCCCTGGAGGGCCAGAAGCTGCCTCTGCCATCGCCGAAGAACTGGGCTATGACCTCTTGGGTCAGGTAAGAGTTTCCACTTTCCAGAAACTTTCTGGGGTTTGAGGACGCTGGTAGGGCTGAAGTGCAGGCTCCCAAGTGGGAGCCGCAGATTGCGCTACCCGGCGCTCAGTGTTGCAAGCAGCTAGGAGAATCCCCCTCTAACTCCCCACCCCTCCCCGCGCGCTTTTAGAGGGGAAATGCTTGCATTATTTATTGTTTGGGCTGGGCGCCGCTAAACAAGAGGAAGCTGCCCCAGCTCAGCCGAGTCTGTTCTCTCTGTTGTCGGCTCTAGACTTAAAATCTGCTTCCTCGAGGTTTGGAAAAAAAAAAAAAACTACGTTTGTTCAGGGAACTTGTGGTGCACACAGGCTCTCGCCTTTCTTGGGAAAGGAAGTGCGCTCGGTCCCCTTGGGACACAGGCGGCTTGTGTCCAGAGCCGGCGCTTTCCTTCTTTTCAATATGGCAGCACCAGCTACCAGTTCTGAAAACAGGGGCCAGGCAGGCTTGGAGATGCCTGTGTGTAAGGGCACGCCCAGCTGCTGGGACTAGTGACTCCGAGGTCAGGTGATGGTGGTGGTAGTTTAGAGTCTGTAGGGGAAACTGGAAGGAAGGGCTTTAGGTAAGGGAAAGAGTCCAGTGGGGGAGTTCATGGTTTTTGCTGTTAACTTGTAAAGTCCAAGCTTCCTAACTTTGCATGGCCAATGTCTTAGAAGCCCAGTTGCAGAAATGACTGTGAAGAAAGGATCTCTTTCCATCTTGTTCCTCGGCCAAATGCACAAACATTTCCTGGGGTTTTCGGGCTATGAGATAATCTAATATTTGTCCAAGTGTATGCTGAATTAACAGACAGGTGGAGGTGGGAAGGGACGCGCAGAAGCCTTAAGTGGGAGCCTGCTTGGCAGAGCAGTCCCAAAGGGGGACTCACAGAGAGTGTGATTTCTAACCTGAGCCTTTCTTTCCCTTGAAATGGAGTCAAATCCCTGACCATGGTCAGAGAAATTGTCTACAGTTAAGCAGGGGGAGGAGGGAGTAAAGAGTTGTAAAACATTTTGGCGCGTTTTCTATTCTGGAGGTGATGACTGAGACTCTGAAGTCACAGATGAGTAATCAGTGTAGGCGGTGTCTATTCCATACATCAAATCCACTAGGAAATACGCCTTCTCTAGCCAGAGGCTTCATTCTTTAACTTTGTGAGCTAAATGGTCTTGAAAGGCCCAGCATGAAACTCAATAAAATTCCCAGAACCTTTCTGAACAGTTCCAGGCTGTGCCTTAGGGACTGAAGACGTGCTATGGACAGTAAATTAAAAATAAATAATCGTACCTGAATGTAATTTATGTAAGAGATGTTGTAGTTGGTGGTATAATGCAGCATTTTTTTTTTGATATAAGGAGGAAAAGGTAGAAGGGAATCTGAGGTGGGGGGGGGGGCATGAAAGAAAGCTACTGAAAACATCTACTTATACAAGAATCGAGAAAAGTCTGAGGCTTCCAGAAGAAAATGGTGAGTGAGACTGGAGAAGGCACTGCAGGCATCGAAAGTAGCTTACAGGGGAAACAGACACAAAGCTGCTTCATATTGTTTGATTATTGTGTGCAACTCTTGAGCATTTGGGGACCAAAGAGAGAGAGTAGTTTATGGAATTATCTGGGTGGGTAATATAAGCACCATGGAAATTTGTATGTCCTGGGTGGGAGAAGTGCTATTTAGTCAACAGCTTGGTATTTGTGACTGGAAAAGAAAGAAAACATAAGACTTTCCTCCCCAACATGTCACATGTCAGCATCATACACACATCTCCACCTAGACCACTAAGTATGAAAATTATTTTTCAAAATAAATTAACTTCCCTCTAGTCATTTTTTTGTTAAAATAACAAAAGTTTCAAAATTAATTTGTAAAAGACTACTGGTGCTTTCCTAGCTTTGCTTACTTTCCATTTTAGGGAGCATCTCTAAAACCACACTAAGACAAATATCTTAACATTACAGCCTCGTGACAGAGCTAGGAAGAGGGGAGAGACAAGGAGCAGAGCTGGCTGGTGGTAGAAACAGAGCTCTGCAACCCTAACCTTGTCCCATAGCTTCCACCATGTAGTCCCGGTCCCATTTAAGGCTCTCAGCAGATTCTCTGCCCAAGGCTCTGTTTTGGAAGCAAGCCTCAGAATTTCTACTGAAAACAGATTTCTTTGGTGATGAGAACTAACAACTTAAAGAACATCCATTGCTTTTGAAACACTACAATCATTTATTCTTTAATTTAAAAAAATAGGCATTAACTGATTTAGTCAATTTACATTTTGTACTATTTTATGTAAAAAGCAATATTAAACAATAGTTCTAAATGAACCTGAGGGTAACCACCAAAGAACTTTGATAACCACCAAAGAAGTACACATATCCAGAGGTGAGGCCTCTGTTTTAAATACAGTACACTCCTGAAAACATTGAACTTATAAACAGAATCACCAATAATGGCTGATAACATATATCACAATTGACTCAAACACTTTTTACCTACAATATCTTGTTTTAACTGAATGTTAAATTTATTTAACTAATAAACTGGACCGGATTTTCATGTATTCCAGAAATAATTGTTTCCTGACGCGATATGTTTGTTTAAATAGTCACTGAGAAATATTTATTCCAAGAAAATACAAGGTACTTCCTTAAAATATATGAAACAGAAGCATCACTATTCTCAAGCATGAAGCAAAAGTGAGATATATACCAAGGGTCATCTCAAATCTTCTGTGCCTTTCTCATAAGAAAAAAGTTAATTTCAGTGGATTTAATGGAAAATACTTTTATTAATAAAAGACAACTAGCTGTGTTAGTGGATTTTTTAAAAGAGTCTCTCTATATATTTTGAAGAAAGTGGATTGTTTTTTGATTTTTTTTAAATAGATTGGATCACTTGAAAATCACTATTTATTCAAACACAAAAATCATCCTCGAAGGTCCCGAAGGAGTGCTCTTCATATCACTAAGAGGTTATCTGATGATGATCGTGTAAGTGTGCATTTGTTCTTAAATTCTCAGCCTATCCAACTGTTTCTATATGACTCCCAACAGAAGCATTTGATCCTTTTGTATTGTGACCACGATTACTGATCTATAATGATCTACATGATTATTATTATTGCTTATTATTTCCTTCTGTGGAATTGTGCTCATAATATGCTTGGATTGAATTATGCTAACAAATGTTAATTTTATATATATGCTGAGTTATGTGTGCTCTATATTTACATATCTAAAGTTGAGTTCTGAGTGCAGAAAATCACAAAGAGGCCTTGATGAAATGATTGACTGTAGTCACTCAACAGCCTTCTATATGTTATGTAGCAAATATGAAATATTCCTTCTTGAAATCCTTCAACTCAGAATATGTAAAGATTATTTTAATATTTATTCAATGATGCCTACGAGATGTGTAGGCCTCATTTTTAATAACACTTCCATGTACACTTCCAGTGTACCTTTTGCACTGATAAAAAAAAATATTAGTACTTACAAGCAAGCTTCTACTCCACTTCTTTATGAGGTAAGTGCTTCAAAACATGTTATGTTTGTCAGTATCAGCTCTTTTTCATCCTGGTTTGTATACCAAGTCATAATTATTTTGTAACAGCTAAAAATATCTAGGATAAATATAGATAAATAGGGTAAAAAAATTGAATACATATTTAATATACCTATTGACTTGAGAGCCTAATTTCGAGATTAGCAGTTATGCTGTTAGAAAAGAATGAATACATTAGTAGTGTTGGAATACTGTATGACAGACAATGTTGTCCTTTTTTTCTGACTATGGCATTCCTGAAGAAATGCCTTCTAGTTGGATGAATGTCTATGTACAAGACTAATTTTGGTTAGGACACCTAGAGAATAACAGTGAGAAATATAAAGCATTGTTTCAACTTTGGGAGGGTGAAGATGATACAGAAAGGAGATGGCGACATAACCGTTGAAAATATATGGGATATAGGAAGCCTAGGAACCACTCTCTGGTTTGGCTTGCTCCTTGAATTATTTTTCTTTAATAAGAAAACAAATTTTGTAGGGTTCAAAAGTAGTACAACCTACCACATTGATACTACTTTATCAGGACCGAGAACCACAATCCTACAGTTTATGCTGGCCTTATTGCTAGCTCTTTATGTCAACCTATGGCTAGATGTAGCGGACAAAACTGGAAACCAGCAACCTTAATCAAAAATTTCTTTTGTCTAGTGAGATATTCTCTTATGCCCCTAACCAAAGTAGATGGCTTCCTGTATGTGGGCTCTAAAACGCAGACTAGCCTCCAGTATTCTAACTGGAGTAAAATCCTTGGACAAGGCAGAAAGAATCCCTTCTCTGCCTAAATAGATTCCCAATGTTAATATATGAGGAATTCAAACTGAAATCCCTTCTCATTTTCATGGAAGAACCTGCACAGAGTAGAGTGTTCCAGCTATTCTCATGCAAAGTGTTTCATGCAAATGAACAGATGGTTTAATTCTCCTCTTCAATTATTTCAGTTAATTTTGGGGGGAATCCCAAGATACAACAAAAGGATAATAATTACTTACCAATAAAAATTTATTACAAATAAGTTATATAATCTTACAAAAATTTTACCTCAGAATAATTTTACTTTAGGAGATATGTTGGAATCCTAGAAGCTTGCATTGGACAAGATGGCATTTAGTACTTTTTGCAGATCCAAAGAATTATTTACAATGAAATACATGATACTTTGTTGTGGATAGTCCTGGACTATTATGCACATAATCAGAAGGCACTGACAATTTTCTCCATTCCATTTAGTCTGCTCGTCTAGAGATTAATATGTAATTCTGGTTAATGATATTAATCACAGTGTGGTTTGCTACAATTGGATGTTTATCTGATCAAATGGTAATGCCACTTTTTTATGCCATTTTAAAAACCTGCTCTTGATTTTCACTTGCTGCACTTTGAATGGAGGAAAATATTCTCCAAAATATTTTAAATATAAATATTTTAAATATACTCCATGAAATGCACCAAAAAGTCCATCTTTACAGGCTGATGAAATTCTCAACTTTAAGAGGTCCCTTCCCACAAAGATTTATATGTGTCTCCTAGCAGCCAGCTTCCAAATACTAAGTTAGACAACAGGAAATGAATTTTAAGTAGTGTGGTATTTTAAGGCAAAACGATTGAGTCTGAAAATACAGGCACTTTAAAATAAATTATAGTGACTAATTGCTGGCTCTCCAGTCCCTCCTGATATTTATAATTGGCTTCCAATATACTTTCTAATTAAAAATTCAAGACATTCCTAGTGGATATCTTTGGTCTTCAGCTGAAAATTCGTTTTCAGTTTTTATTTTTGGATTTGACTCATAGAAATTCTCATATTAAACATATCCTACCTCACAGTGGACTGTCACCACATACATAACAGAAAAATTTTGTTTGGAGCAGGAAAGAGTCATGTTCCCCAGCAAAATAAGAAAATAGTATTATCTCATAATGATAATAACTACAAGATAGTCCTGTATTCTCTCCAGGCCTCAAGTATAATAAGATTATGCCACAGATGTGGGCCAGGTAGTTTTTGCCAGATCTGCTTGCATAATGTATGAGGCAGAATTAATGACAGGTGTGCCTGGTCAGTAATGCTAATTTATCACCTCAGGTCTTCAATCAGTTTCTCACATTAAATACTCTTAGGCAGGAGGTAGAAACACAGGGGAGCCAAAGTTTCAAATTTCACACATAGCACCATTCTTGCATAACACTTGAAATTTTTACCTTTGAGTGTGGAGAGTGAAATGAAGCAGCAAGAGTGCTGTAACAACAGTCCCTGAGGTGCCCCCCTCCCCTGGCTTGTTGACTCATCTACGAAAATGGACAAATTTGTATTGTGGCCTGTTTTCTGATGACAGCAGTCTGCAGGTCTATTCCAATTGTAAGCACAGTGGGAATAATCGGAAGGTCTCACTGCTGCATTTACTGCTTCTCCTCTTGCTAAGAGTACACTTTTACTATAATGGAGGAAACACTTGTTTCCTCAGTGGGCAATCTTTTCTTCTCCCTAGGCTGGGAGTTTGAGCTACAGTCAGACAAAAACATCACTATGATAAGTGAGTTTTGGGGAGGAGAGTCTCAGAGATAGGGGGGAGATAGTTATATCTAGGTAGAAACATGACTAATTTTCTTATAAAAATATTTGTAGGTGATATGGGCTGAACAACAGTACGGAAAAGAGAGAAGTAAACGTTCAGTTCAAAGAGACTCAGCATTGAATCTCTTCAATGATCCAATGTGGAATCAGCAGTGGTACTTGGTAAGTACTAAAAGGACCATTTAGGAACTAGGCTCTTTATACTGCTACATCATCTTCATGGTGGTTCTGTCTATCTGTGTATCTGTATTAGAGTTTCTCGAGAACAGAATTTATAGAAAAAACTATCTATATATCATCTACATCTGTCTATATTTATCATATATAAAGGAGATTTATTAGAATGGCTTATGAGCTGTGTTCCAGCTATTCCAACAATGGCCTTCTACCAATAGAAAGTCCAAGAACCCAGTAGTTGTTCATTTCTTGAGTCTGGAAGTCTCAGCTGGTCTTCTGTATATACTGAAATCATTAATGCCAGGAAAGGACTAGACTTGCTAATGAAAGCAAAAGGCAAAGAAAGAGCTAGCTTTTTTCTTCCATGTCCTCCTTATAGATACCTGCCAAAGGTATGGCCCAGCTTAAAAGTGTATCTTTCTACCTCAAAAGATCTGGATTAGAAGTAGATCTTCTCACTTCAAATATTTAATTAAGAAGAAAATCTGTCACAGGTGTGCCCAACCACTTACATTTTAATTAATTCCAAATGTACTTTAGTTGACAACCAAGAACAGTCATCACAATGTCTAATATACAATTTGGCAGAAGGATATACTATCTAAAAAGCAGCGCTGATGGAAGTTTCTTTGACCTGAATCTTTTGTTTTGCTGAATGGCTGTCTAAAACAAATCCAACTGTTAATGCTCCTTGTCTGTGTGTCTTCTTAAGTATAGCTGGTGTAAGTGCAGAGGAATCATGTCCTAGCCAGAAAGAATTTTCAGACACATCACTCATATTAAGACCACTATGGTTGTAGAATGTACTCTAGAGAATTCTCTAGATCACTCATAGACAATAGTCAAAACAATGTGCAGTTCAAACCAACAGTTCTTGGACATAATTCAAATAAGAATCTTTAAATGAGGCAAAAGGAAGAAATGCTAGGAAACTTTACTTAAAAATACTTAGATTTGCAAATCATTGTTCCTTTAAGGTGTTTAGGACGCCTTGACTGATGTATGAACGTGCCTTCAACAAGTTCTCTGATGTTGTAATGTCAAGCCTCTATAGTAGACGCATAGACTACTATAGAAGGATTTGTTGCTGGAAATAGAGTAAAAGATAATTTTCACAGCCACAAACTAAGGTTTTTGTTTCTATATTAGATATGGAAGGCCATCAGTTCCTCGTGCCATTCTTTTAAATTAAGGAATACTTGCTGATCCCAGCAGAAGACATGTGTCCACTAACATATTTTGTATATTGACTAAAAAAATCTTAAGTTGCATTCTAAGTATTTATACTAAAGTATAACTAACTCATTTTGTTTTACAACTATCTTATATTACTAAGATAGATAGAACTACTAATTTTAACCATATCAGTGATGAAGAACCAAAGACATTGCCAAGTTTAATAATTTATTTAAATCTTGTGGCCAGTACTAGGAGGATCATAATTCATGACTTCAGGGGCCATATTCTTAACAACTATACACTATAATTACTGTTAAAACTTACATGGGAGCCTTCTTCTCTACCATAGGCCTATCAAATTGTTATGTATTTCCAAGTCTCCTGATGCAGCCTCACAATTGCCTAATGAATCTTCCTCACTACTACATATTATGGGCTTTTTATTATGGTTATATAAATACTGCTTGCTGACTCCATCACCATGAAACTGGTACTGATTTACTACTTGTCTCATATGCTTAGGAATGTGTTCATATCTGTGTTATACTGTTGTCCAGCTCTCCTGTATAGTCCCACAGACTATATCAGGAAAATCACCTGAAAAGGAGAAGAATTACATAAATTCCATTTATGTAGAAAAAGTTTATTAAATTTCAATTTCTAGTAAGACTATAGTCTTCTAGCCATCCCATGTGCTTATTTCTCTCTTAGGAAAATATTTTTTCAAGAAACATAAGTGGTGAGTCCTCAGTGTGCCAATGAAGACTTCAGGGAGAAAAAAGCATTACCATCAGATAAAGCTTTAGTACAAGGAAAGCTTGTGCTTGTTACTACAACTAGAAAAAAAGAAAATATGTAGTTAAGATAAAAGAATAATTCATGTCTCATGATTTTTCCTTAGGACAACTAAAAGACTAGCATAAAATGGGTTATTTGGCTTGTGCCCTCAACTTTGTGCTTCCACTTTACCCAATTCCTTCCTTGTTATTCAAGGAAGAAGAAAAATAGCCTTAAGCAAGAAAGATCATAATTTTTCCCAATGTCTTTTGTTTTTCTTCAATAGCAAGATACCAGAATGACTGCAGTTCTTCCCAAGCTGGACCTTCATGTAATACCTGTTTGGCAAAAGGGTATTACTGGCAAAGGAGTTGTTATTACTGTACTGGACGATGGCTTGGAGTGGAATCACACAGACATTTATACCAATTATGTGAGTCTGAGCTGTCCTGTATCCATATCTGCAGACATGCAGGGCTTTTCTTTTCTTGAAGAGAGATGAGCTGCCCTAGAGTCAGTCTCTGGGTCTACTATCAGTCTGTCTAAACTTGTTTTATATTAGAAGGCATAAGAAGAATCCAGTAAACTCAAATATTACACATGACAATGAAACTGTTAAAAATCCCTTCAGACCAAAAGTTGTACTATATTTAGAGCTGAAATCAGTCAGACCAAGCTTAATGTCTGCAACCATTTTATTGGTTACTTTCTCAAATTCTTTATGGCTCAGTATCCCTTCAGCCTAAAGTTACATAAATGTAATTCTCACTACACAAAATCAAGATGAGCAGCACAACAAAAATGCCAAGCCAAGAATGGAAGAGTTTACTAGAAGTGGGAAGATGAATAATTGTCAATGTAGTTCCTAATAGAACAAGGACTCCATAATGGATCTTTTGTCTTTATAGCAGGATGTTGAATGTTCCATCTATCAAATTATCCTTTCTATTTCTCTTGTTCTTTTTACCTATTCAAAGTTCCTAAGCTATAATTTAAAGCTAAACAGCAAAAAAAAGAGGACAATGGGGAAGAGATTGAAACAATAACCCAGAGTAGAAATGAAGAATTATTAAAATATAGAAGAATAGTAACAGTGGTGACAGAGTATCTACATTAGAGGTGCTTAAATGCAGCACTAAGACTGAAAAAGAAGATAGGCAAGAAAAGCTTTCTTGAATTTCAAGTAAGTTTTCAGTAATTAAATTTCATGGCTTCTTACTTTCTT
Organism: Grammomys surdaster; assembly: GCF_004785775.1. NCBI lineage: Eukaryota > Metazoa > Chordata > Mammalia > Rodentia > Muridae > Grammomys > Grammomys surdaster. The sequence continues at coordinate 634,341 of NW_021620244.1, forward strand.
AAGAAGGCTAAAGAAAAGCATTACAGAAGTTAACACACCCCACAGCCACCTCTTTGCATCTTTGGTATGAAAGGATGTATATCACACATCAATAATTAGCCCTGTGGCCTTAAAAGTCATTCAATGTCTCTGAGCCAATTTGTTTCTGAAAAATGAGACAGCTGAACTATGGAATGCTGACTTTTTCAGCTTTATGAGCATCTTTGAAATATGAGTCTGATACAGTCATTGAGTGTTGGGTGCCTTGCTCATCATTGCTGCTGGTTTGTGAATATAATCAATGCTCAGTTAGGCTAAACAATCTCAATTCCATTCTTTGGAGCTATCTTTCAGGAAGGGCCAGACTCTAATAGTGCTGCCATTTATGACACTATGCTGTTATTCTTTTGTTGTTTCTTTAGGATCCAGAGGCTAGCTATGATTTTAATGATAATGATCATGATCCATTTCCCCGATATGATCCCACAAATGAAAACAAGTGAGTAAAGTGCATTCTGGAGAAATAAAGTTATGTACAATGCTTTCATCTTGTTTTGGAGACTTATGCTATATATAAATTTGGTCTAATTTCTAATCTTGGTAAATGTAAACCACTCTCTATAACATATTTCATTGCTTCTAAAGCAGGAACAAAAACCTGTTTTCATATTCCTTTTAATTTATAGAAACATATTTACTTAAATTTCTTATTTTATAAGATTGTCCTTCTTATATTATAAACTTAGCTCCTCAAGTGTAACTGAGTATTTGTAGCTTTAGGAAGAATATTAGGTATGTAATAGATATAAATTTTATTCTTCTCTTTCCACTTTTTCATGAAAAAGGAACAAAAAGAAATATCCACAACTCAATCCAACGCCCAACAAGTCTCCACTGTGGTAGCAAATATGCTTTGTAATCTAGGTCATGGCTAGACACCAGACAAGAAGATAACAGCTGAGGCTTCTTCTCTGCATCTATCTCAATCTCTAAGGTGTTGAAGCAGTCATGAACCTTCATGGGGAAAAAAGAAGAGAGCTCTTGATTCTTAAGCTAACAGCTTGCACCTTAGAGTCTCACAGTATAAGCGAAGATAAGAACTAGCCAGTCATTCTAAAGCTAGAGGCCAAAGAATGCCAGAAACCAAAGACTTTCAATCTCCTTTCCTAACCCTAGAGAAGCTTTACTCTAGAGACTTAGTCTGAAAGTGGCCATGCCCATTTGAGCACTGCCTTTTATCTCAGACTGATATTTTTTACAAGCTTCAAGAAGACATTCACACTTTACACTTTCTCCACATAGAAGAGACTTTCATCAAAGGAGATGAAATAGGAGTCAAACAAAATTGGAGCTTGTTGCTGTGAGGATAGGAACAATGTTGAAAGAAAGTACACATGAAACATGAAGTGGTTCCCTTTCCTCTGGGGCCCATATGTCTTGGGTAGTAAGGCTAATTTAAAGTTATTTTTTTGACCTGCCTAAGGAACTGCCCTGTCTGCCTTCTTGTGACATGTATGGTACACTTCTTTCATGTAAAGGAGCCTCAACTCACATGATGTCCCTCTCTACCTCAATCTTACTTCCAATGAGAACTCTTGTTTGCCCCATCCTTATCTCAGAAACCTAGACTTTCTCCCCAACTCCACTCCACTCACTCCAACTAGCTCTACACATTCTCATTAATTATATTCGGATACCTGGTCCCTTCTCTAGGCAAGCTACAAACAAGGACCACCTCTCAGGGGCACTTGACTCAGACTAGCAGTCACACTTACCCTTGACTTGACTATGACCCACAAGTCTACCATTCCAACATCTTTTCAGGTAAAGACCTAAGACATGCAGTGCCTACCTCAGCACCTATTACCTGAGGGTATGGCCTGAGACATTGTTCAGTCCCCTGAAGGTTGACTGTGAGGATCCTATAAATCTACAAAAGGTCTTTTTCTGGCCTGCTGATCCAGGACTACCCTTCTAGAAAGCTAACACAGAGCACAAAGAAAGAGCACAAGTGGGTCATATAGACTTGGCTTTCACTTTCAGGTGTCTGTTTCTTCCTTGAAGAAAAGGGAAGGCAGTGTAAGGTTTACATACGATTCTTTAGTAACATTTATCTGGCTTTGAGTAATGTCATTAACCACAAAGACACTTTGAAAACAGCATTCCAGTAACAATAAAATCGAAATGCTACTGGAGCCTCCTTGGGAGAAGTGCAGACATCTTGGAAATGACAGCAGGACTCACAGATAAGCTTTCATATATATTTCTCAATCAAGACAGATAGAAACAAAAGAAATACCAGTTCATTTGGAGCACTTCCATATGGGGTGACCCAGTTGGCAGTTGTATCTTTGCCAGTTACTGGAATAGACTAAGGGTAACCTTAGGGAAATCTCAATGCCTCTCCTTTTTTTCTATTTGCCACCTAAAACTGGCAAGAAGCTGCTTGCTGTCTATATTTCTGAAAGTTCTCGTGAAAGTGAGTAGTAGGTCCTTGAGAATAGGTATTACTTTATTAAAATGGTATGAAACAACATTCATTGTACCCCTAATTAAGACTAAGAGTAATTGGCTTGTAACCAAATGGTGAGTCTGGGGAGACTTAGTGAGAGAAGGCAGTGCACATCCACCTTATGTAGACTGTAGAGTTTGGCTATAGGATAACTATAGTTATCCTGAGTAACAACTTGTATAATGACACCCTGCCATTTCTCTGGTTTTGAGGACTCAGACCTTATATGAACCATATTTGCATTACTGTAACAAATAAAATGAACTCAACTTAGAAAGAGAAAATGTTTCCCTTAGATCACAGTCTCAAAGAATTCCACTGTCAGTTTTCTCTGCTGTTTGGATTTATGGTGGATGATGGTTCCACTGTGGTGGAACAAACTGCTCACCTATCAGTAGCAGGAAGCAGAGAGGAAAAGATCAATATCTCACAATCAACTTTTTAGTATATATCCTTAGTTACAGAAAATCTACCTTTTAAATGTTTAATCTCTTCCAATAGGAACTTTGGGAAACATTCCATATCCAAAATGATCTTCTTTGTTGTTCAAAGAGGTAGTTATGTTACCCTCATAGTGAGTTACAAAGACCCATGTAATAGTGTTGTTTATGTTCATTCTGAAAACCCTGGGTTTCCAGAGCCTTGGCCATCATGGGCCAATATATATATATATATAGTGTGTGTGTGTTTGTGTGTGTGTTTATGTATGTGTGTGTTTAGATCTTAGCATGTTTTGAAAAGGAATATTTTATAAAACTGTATTATTATGGAGAATGGATATTACACAAATATGTATATATTTGTGGACATTAATACAAAGAAATGTATCAATGTAAATAAGTGTTTACTGACATGAGTTTGATGATAAGGTCAATGATAGTGGTGTTGACAATGATGGCCTGGCCGTCAAGGTTTCTCACATAGCAACTGCGATGGACTGCATTTCATTAAGAAATCAGCATGACAAGAAGGGTATTAATTGATAGGAACAGAAGGAGAAACACATTTGGATTTTCATAGCCAATTCAGAATCTGTATCCGAAAATGAAACAATGAGAATATTTCTCAGAACACTCTTGACTAACAACCAGAAAGATAATATCCCAATTGTTTATTAAAAGCTACAATAAAAAGAAATACCTTCTAGCACATTGTCAGTCATAACATCCCTTAAGTTTAGAAAATGAATAGCCCCATTCTGTTCAGCAATTGGAGACTTCTTAGATCCCAATTCTATCAATATTATCTCTCTAAATTATTCTTATCCCTGCTCTTCATCATCACTACATAAGGAACCACATAGAGGCACAAAAGGGCATCCCTCTGCCCATCAAAAGAGGAATCACCAAATAATAAATCTTAAAATTGCAGCAACACTTACTATTAAGTTAGCATGAATCTGTATTCAGTATTTCAATAATTACAGATTATTTTTCTTGTCAAATAATTAGTGTGACAAGAATGTCTTAAGCAAAATAATATTCATTACCTTTTAAATTTTTAAATCAGTTTTTAAAATGTCAGTTACTACCACTATTTTAAGTTAGTAGAAGTTGTTTGTTTGTTTGAGCAACCAACCACATTTTGATTACATTCAAGGCCAGTTCTATGAGATGGAACCCATATGTGACACTGCTAAAGTGGCCATGAGCCCAAAACTGTATAGATTATGAACCTAGGAGAAAATTCAATACTATTGTTCTGCTAAAGGAGCATAACAATAAAATGATTCCTAATGATATATTGCTGTACCCGTAATAAGTTCCTCAGTGCTCTTCAGAGAAGCTTCTTCCAGTACATGGGTGCCAATACTGCTTTCATATATATTGTAGGCAGATTGCTGTTGTGGGTCACAGAACTTGTAGCTCAAAGATACTGATGATTACTTTTCTTTTTAGATAATATGCAGAGTACTTAACAGCACCATGAATACTAGTCAGAATATGGGTGAATTTTTGTAGTTGGCACCAGTTTCATTCTGTGTCTGATGATATAAATAAGAGGTGTTTTCAGCAATTATAGGACCTTGCCATCATGTTGTGGAATGTAACCAACACAAATGACTAAGAAACACTGAGAAAATGTTCAATATCCTTAGTCACCATGAAAATGGCAATTAAAAGTACTTTGAGATTTTATCTTACCCCAGTCAGAATGACCCAAGATAAATTAATCAAATGACAACATATGTTGACGAAAATATAGGAGATAGGGAACACTAATTCATTGCTGGTGAAGGAGCAAACTGTTACAGCCACTGTGGAAATTAGTGTGGATGTTTCCCCAAAAGCTGAAAATAGATCTATCTCAAGGTCAGTCTGTATCACTCTTGGGCATATACCCAAGACCTCTACATCTTCCTACTACTGCAACAGAGTTAGTTACTTGTCTGTCCATGTTTACTGTTGCTTTATTAACAATAACCAGAAATTAGAAACAGCCTAGATGCTCATCAACTGGTGAATGGATAATGACAATGTGTTACATTTACAAAATGGAATATTATTCAACTATTACGAAAAATTAAAATTTGAAAACGTCAGATAAATGGATGGAGCTAGAAACAATCATCTTGAGATAATCTAGAACCCAAGAGAAAAAATACTGCATGTTTTCTGTTAACTGTGGATGCTAGCCTTTAAGCTTTCAATATATGTACTTCAATCTAAGTAACCACAAAAGTTAGGGACCTAATTGGAGACCAGTAGGGAGGGACAGCTATTCCAGGGAAGGAGGAATAGAGTACCATGCTATAAAAAGATAAAGGGGAAACTAGAATAGGATTAAGTAAGACGAAGGTGAGGGAGATGAGTAAAGTAGGGAATATGTGGAGGGACATTAAACACTAAAGTCCTTATGAAAAACCATATGGACACCTATTATTGTACATACTTCTTAAGTATATACTCTGTGAAAGAAATTTAAGTATAATAAATTAATATAATAGGGGAGAGAATACCTCAACTAGACATCTTATACTACCAAGTAAAACCTCCCGTGACAAGCATAGGTTGAATCTTGTTGAGTTTGAACTGACATTATCTAACTGACACAATAATATAAGTTCTGAGTTTGACGTTTGGCCAAATTGTCTCAACATAGGCTATTATGAAGTATCTTTTAAATGTTCTGATTTGTACACATTCTCTAGAACATTTCAGGACAGCTTCATTGCATTTGAGATAATCCTAACTCTAAGGTAAAATGTAAAATGGGGATTTTAAAATCAGCAGCAGATGTTATAAGACCTTGTAAGTTGTGTCATACGTTCCCACACTACCATCTATTGTTAATGCTGCTTGCCTGCTTAACTTCATTCTCCATGGGGTCATGAGTGGCAACAAGATACACCTGACTTTCTTGTTCCCTCCTGTTTAACGATTATAAAAAAGGACTGTATTTTCTTCCCCCAAATCAGCATCAGTACTTGAAAGCTGACTGAGGAGAGGTGTGGTACTTCAGAGAAAAGAGTAAGCAGAACTGTCTTTATTGGCTCAGTAACTTCAGGAATTTTATTCTGCACAGGGAAGAATTACTCTATAGCTAGTGCAGTACTTTCTATAGGTATCTGGCTAGTGTTGCTATTAAAAGGAACTCTTCTTTTTTTCTTCATTTCAGCTTATCTGTCAGTGGCTCCTGTAAGTCACTAGCAGCTGTTGTACTACAGCCAGGTGTTTCTACAATAGATTCCCCTCAGCATTATCATCAGTTATGAGCCTTCCTGAGTCAGTCTGGTGGAAAATAAAAACAATTATTTCCTCCAGAATTTTAGAACTGATGCTTCAGTGCTAGAAATTAGTGTGTTCAAGGGTGGATAAATCCCACCAAATACTCTGAAATTATCAATTCCTTTCTTTGGCTGATTGGAAAGCAGCCTTTAGGAGAATGTCTCATTTCTCAGTCAGTAGTATCCCCAGAAAATCACATATTCTTCTTAGTAACAGGAAGTCATTGACTATTATAGTGTGATGCATAGTAAGGAGAACAAGGAACTAACAAGGGGACCCTAGTCTACTTAGTAGGGCTAATTGAGGACCACTAAATCCAAGGCCACTCTGACAACAGAAAGTAAGGAACAATTTCATGGCCAATATGAAAGGATCAAAAGACATTTTAGTGACACTGTCCTTAGGTGTTACCATATCCCCAATAATGTCAGAAATTACATTGGCTCAGTGGTTGTAGTGGCTGGGCTCTTAATATATGTTCTAAGTGCTTTGCATAAACAACTCACATGGTCTTCCAACAATCCTTTAAGGATAAGTTACCGATCCAAGACCACACCATTGGTTACTGGCAGAAGCTAGAATTTGAACTCACATGTTTTGACCCCACTATCCATAGCCTTCAGCTTTACATATTTCATTTAACTTCAATAGGAAGAACACAAGGAAGAAAGTTGATAAAGAGTTAATACCATGACTTTATGTAAAAACACAGTATTTCTGTTTTATAAGTTTTTACTCCTTTAATCTTTAGACACGGTACAAGATGTGCAGGAGAAATTGCCATGCAAGCAAATAATCACAAGTGTGGGGTTGGAGTTGCATACAATTCCAAAGTTGGAGGTAAGGCAGTCTTTTACTGTAATTTGGCACTTGAATTGGAGGCTTGTGTTTCCTGCTATAAAATGGGGGGAGGGGACTGTCTCCAACCAAGGAGAAGATGAGTTTCTTACAAAATTTGCTGCACAACTTGAGTGTGACTTGCAAGTAAATCAGTGGGCCTAGATTCCTTGAAGATGGATGGCTGAATATAGCCTAGACATCCTTGCAGGAAGAATAATGGAATAGTGAATGGCACTTGAATGAAATCTAATATTCTCTGTGCTCTGCTTTAGAAGGGATAGCTCTTAAGCTCTTTCTAAGAAGGAATAGACAAATTTAGGCAGATTGTCCATGCTTTTCATTTTATGTATATTCTTTAAGCAAAGAATAATTTTTAAAAATAATTTTTAAAACATGTTCTTGTTATATGAAGTAGGCAATGCTACCTTAAATGCCAAAAGAGGAGAATCATTAGCTGCTTTGTTCAGTATAGGGTAGAGGACATTTTAATAAAAAAAGCCATTTATGTAAATTAGAAGTGACAAAGAGGGGATTAATTAGAATAAGCAGAGGTTACTAGGCTCAAAGTAGCAAAGAAAAAGAGAGGACAGTAGAAAGTAAAGAGAGGAATCCATAGCCATAGAGAATTCCTGGGCAGGAGCTCTGGCTTCACATGTGTAAAAGGAGCTGCTTCCAAATAGAATTGAGGCAAGTGGGGGTGGGAGGACGAACACCACTTCTCTCTATGACCACCCTCCTACCCAGGCGGCATTTAACAGACGTCACAGGGAAGGCAAGAGAGCCTACTGGCAGAATTCATGTTCCAGTGAAGACCAGGGAGAGCAGATCTGTTAGGATGTAGAAAGAAAACCAAAAACTGTCTCCTGCATTCCACTCCCTACCTTGGGCTTTCACAACTGTGTAGTAGCTGTTGAGCTTAATTTGATTTTAAAACAAGGAAAACATTTGTATAGCATGTCATTACAATAAAATCACATTAATCTCTACATGGTTACGGTTTAAATTCGGCTATGGGTTTCTTTTTAAAAACCAAATAAGTACACATTGTGACATAGATATATGTGCATTTTTCACCAATGGAGGACACTCAGATTTTCAAACATCACTTCTGATTTTTTCTTTGCTTGTTTGATACTTCAAAATGCTGTTCTAATTTAAAGAAATGAATGCAGGTACAGATGTAATCAACTAAACAGAAAAAAAAAAAGAATTCACTTTTTAAGTACCTGTAAACCAAACACCTATGGATTTTAAAATAATGATCTGATCTTCATGGTTTGGAGAAGAATTGAAATCAGGTTCTTAAGGTAACCAATAACAGGCTGTGGCAACATCAAACTAGAATATAAAACTTCTGATCCTAAACCAATTATGCTAACATGCTATTATGCTAATAATATGCTACTATGCTAATATGTCATTATGCTAAACCTATTTTGCTCCAGTCTTTGGTAGTCCAGTACCCATTTGAAGAGCAATTTAGTGTATTAGATATCCACTATACACCAATTAAATATTATATATATTTGTTTTGTACAGTACATTATAGTACATGTCTCTGCAGTAGGCAATGTAGTTTTGGGTACCTTATTTGTGGAGTTCAAATCCTGGCTTCCTGCTTTCAAGCTCTGTGGTCTTAAACAAGCTCTCAGATATCAGTCTGTCCACCTATAAAATATGAGAATTATAGCACCAATCTGAAATAGTAGTTATAAAAAGATGAGTTTTTGTGTGTAATATGTATGGAATAGTGACTACATATAATTAAAGTGTGCTGTTATCATCACCTCCATTTTATACTTAATGAAAATGAGGCTTGGAGGGGTGAAATAGTTTCTTCAGTGTCAATACAGTTATAAAAAATGAGAGCTGAAATGTTTTTCTTCCAAACACACTTCAAAGGATTTTGTTATTGTTGTTTTTGTTGTTTTCAAAAAGGGTCTGTAACCCAGGCTGTCTTTGAACTCACTGTGCAGCCATCATTCGATCTTGGATTCTAGATCCCCGCTTTCCTCATCATTCAGCTGCTGGGATTGTAGATACTACCTCATTTAGCAAAGCAATTCTCAAAAAACTACTTGACTTTCTTTGATCATGTAAATTATGTATTCATTCCCCTCTGCTTCCTGGTAAATAATAGTGTGAGAACATAAAGCTAGACAGTCCACTGAATTATTAACCCAACACCTAGAATAACCAGGTATTTGTCTGTGTTGTTCAAATTGCTCTTTCTTTCTGGGTTCTTAGACTCATGAGTCTGATGATGGGTGACAGGGTGTTGGAAGGCACAGAGAGCTCTCTCCTGATGAAAAACAATCTTATTCAGCAGGAAAGTCTGTCACAATGATTTCATCCTTGAGATTATTTAGAAGAAAAAAAAAAGCATGTTTCTTGAAAATATTTCTCAGCAAGTATGTAAAATAGCCTCTGGGTTACATTTAATCCAAGCTTAGAAGCAACAGTTCCTTCTCTTTATTGGTTTCCTATTGTAGATGGATCTTTCCTGATCAGGGATTCAGTTTCTAATCAGGGTTCTTCTATAACATGTTGGCCCACAGCCATCATGGCAGAGTCAGGAGCAAGTGTATATTGATAGGGGGGCTTTTGGGTTTTATTTTTCCTTCTAAGAGTTCTCTGTTATCTGTCACTTTGTTTGGATGCTAGAAAGGAGACACTTTTAATGTTACAGAACTACTGTAACATTATAATGTTATAATACAGCTACTAACATTATAATGTTACAGTCTATAATTACAATATTACAGAAGTTCTGGCATTTCCTCTGGTGGTATGATGCCACTTACTTTGGATCTCAATATTACTGGCAACAGCTTTTAAGCATCAACAACAGTAACAAATCACAGCTGCTTTACAGTATGTAATATTAGCTCTAAAGTTCAGGCAAGAAAATTTACAGAGAAAGGATTCTACCCTTAGGTGCCATTAGGAACAACCTCACAACAAGTGTTGAACATCTAGTGACTACTTTGTGTATTTTTGTTGTTCTTCTGTTTAGTTTTGTTTTGCTTTGTTTTGTTTTGTTTTGTTTTGTTTTGTTGTTTCAGAAAGTCCCTTAAGACTGTGATTGCTAAGAGAATTTTATTTTTCTCTGTGGACACACTGACATTCCTGTTACATTCTTGTTGTTTTGCTTCTTTCTTTTACTTAGGCATAAGAATGCTGGATGGCATTGTAACTGATGCCATTGAGGCTAGTTCAATTGGATTCAACCCTGGCCATGTGGATATTTACAGTGCAAGCTGGGGCCCTAATGATGATGGGAAAACTGTGGAGGGGCCTGGCAGACTAGCCCAGAAGGCGTTTGAATATGGTGTCAAACAGGTGAGATGCTTAACACAGACTCACATGAAACACTGAAGAGGGGAGAACACTTAGGTTATAGGGAAAGATATGATAAACTTTGTAGAAAAGACTTTCACAACTTTAAATGAACTTAAACAACTAAATCGTTCTTCAGAGAGATGGATGTTCAAAATTAAGAACATTTCCATATGTGGATCCAACACGGTGAAAAGATTCATTACTTTTAGAATATTTATATTTAATATATTTCTTGAGGCTAGGGAGACAAAATGTCCTGGTTGCTTATCATGAAAATTTGAGTTTGAGCCTCAGCATCTTAGTATAAAACCAGGAATGATGGTGCTTACATTTCCAGAGCTGAGGCAGTGGAAACAGGCAAAGATCCCTAAAGTTCTCTGGCTTGCCAGTCTCTAATGAGAGACTTTGTCTCAAATAAACAAGATGAATTTTTTTTAAAGACTAAGTGGATAGTGCCTCAGGAATGACAGTCAATGCTGACCTCAAGACTCCACACATATACATACACACCAGCACACATACACATGTACACACACATGCACACATGGAAACATGCAGATGCACCAGCATACACACACACACACACACAGCTTTTGGACATAGTTCTCATTTTTCTTCAGTTTTTTAGTAGGTAATCTATCACCTAGCATTCTTCCAATTGCTGTTCATTCTTGAATGTAGCAACACCCTGCAGTCTACATTACTCGAGTACCTGGATCTTTTTACCCCTCATATGTTGCTCTTTCCGCTGAGCTAACTACATTGCTGGACAGGTTCTAAGACCTTGAACTATGCAGGATAAGACAAAAGTAAGAAGCTTTGGAGAGCACCAATTGAAATATCACAGAAAGAGTGGCCTTGACAAGTTCCATTCAAACCAAGAGTCTTTTTTTAATGCAGCTGCAAGCCAGATCTGAATAATGCCTGATTTTGTCATTCTATCAGTCAGCCAGACATTTCAAGCAGAAACAGAGGACATTCAAAGATTCAAGTCTAGTGACATAATGAAGAGTGAAAAAATAATTCATATGCTAAAGGCTGGATTATGAATCTAGGAATAAAGAAGAGAGGAAAAGCCTAGCTCAACCCTACTGCAGTGAGGGCCCTGAAAACAGGAAGCAGGAAGGAATACATTCTGCTTATGGTCTGTGATATACAATCTGACAACCCCTGAAACCTTGAAATTAAAGACAGATTCCAAAGAATTGTCTCTGAGAATATTGTGCATATATTTTCTGACAGTTTTGGAGGGCCTGCCAGTAACTGCAATTGATAATGATAGTTATACATTCTCTTTTCTTTCAGGGGAGACAAGGGAAAGGCTCCATCTTTGTCTGGGCTTCAGGGAATGGGGGTCGTCAGGGAGATAATTGTGACTGTGATGGCTACACAGACAGCATTTATACCATCTCTATCAGCAGTGCCTCCCAGCAAGGCCTGTCACCCTGGTATGCAGAGAAGTGTTCCTCCACGCTGGCCACCTCCTACAGCAGTGGTGATTACGAAGACCAGCGAATAGTAGGTTACTTTTTTTCTGTGTCTCTCTGAGGTAGAGAAGAACAGAGCAAGGCATACTTTCAGAATGATCCTGTTCCCTGACCTTTGAAAGAATTGATTTATTTCAACTTGATATATCCAGTTGGGGAGGCTCTTGCTTACTATCTTGAAAAACTGGCATATATTGGAAAGTTTCTCTAAGGGATAACAGCACTTCTGCCAAGATGACCTTCCCTGTCATTTTTTAACTCAGCTCTGAGAAGCCACGAAACCTGTCATTACATTCAGCAAACACTCCAAATGTCTTTTCTGCTTGTCTGATACCTCCTTGGAAACAGCCTGGAAGACGATTTCAGGGTCATAGGGCTTCATTGCCCTGTGTTTACTGATCCTCTAATAACAGGGATGTAATCTGACTCAACCATTAGCAACTGGTAAAAGTATAGACTCTATACCAGTAATATCTCCTAAGAACAGATAACCTACATGAAAAGATAAGTCTCAATTTTGCCTGGAGTGAACTACTCAGCCTCTGGAGAAAGCAGCTCAAGGAGTTATAGCGTTAGATCTCCAGCCCACACCTGCCTGTGCCTTAACTTCCATGAGTCATGAACAATTATTGGATTTCCCTTCAAGGGCATAATGAAGAACTGTTTGGAGGCTTTGAGAATAGAGAAGAGTACTTTTGAATTTTAAAACCTCAAATTTAACTAGGTTTATTTTATGTAGATCTTAATCTCAATAAAATAGAAGACTATGACTGAGTTAATAATTACCAGCCTTTGGGGGCTGCCAGTAACCCCATAGATTATGGTAGGATGTTATACATTTTGTTCTTTGTGGGAAAGAAAGGGCTTCATCATTGTCTGGTCTTCTGAGAATGGCGGTTCTGGAATATATGCATAATTCTAACTAACAACCCTAAAAACTAGGCAGCACCAATGTGTGGCTTGCACAGTATCAGCTCCTTCTGTACCTACATTAGGTATCAGAGCTCTGTAGTATCCACTGGAAGGTGCCAGCCTTCCTCTCATGTCGTATGTTCAATTACTTGAATAACACACAGACTGTGACACTCTAGTCAAGGATTCTTTCTAGTAGGCAAACTTTATAGCTTTAGAAAGGGACATAGCAGACACTTGTACATTGGTGTCAGAGCCCCTGGCTGTTTCTATTCCTGTGGCATCCAGAGCTGACTTCAGAAAATGGCCTGTTAATCATTTTAATATTATTACTGCATAGACTTCCCCCTCATCTGGAACCTCTTGCATTAAATTGGGGAGGAGATTTTTCACCTTTGTAGAAATTCATCCTTAGGTAAAGCAGTCCTGGCAGAGACAGCTGATGGAGTCTATTTGAGACAGTTGCAATAACATGCTTTTCTTACGTAAACGTTTTCCTCAGCATAGTCATCGCTAGGGATTTATTTATGTCGACAGGTATAAAGGGCAGCTTGGCTTGCACAGCGCCCTGAGAAACAAAGCCACCATACCTTGAGAAATCCAAGGACACTAAGTGGGAAACCAAAGGTGGTGATAATAGAACAAATTATTTTTTTACACCTCCCTCCTACACACTGAAACCTCTAGCTAAAACTGAAGTACTGAAGCCTGGATAGGTGTCTGGTTAGGAATCTTTGGCCCTGCTGTTTATTCAGCCAGCAAATTGACTAGAAGTCTTGGTGGTATTTCTGCGTATTTGTTATCTGTACATGGTATATCTCCATAGCCTCTTTATTATCCTAAAGCTAGTCTACACAGTTCCTTGCATGCAATAACACTATTCAGAAATGTTTTCACAAGGCATGCTCTCACTTATGTCTAGAATGAATCAGGAAATATAAATCCCACTCTGCTAATGTGAAGACCATCTAATGTGACTGTGGGTCACATCTAATACACAGTAGTTTTATAATCTGAACAGAGAACTAAATGTGGGTTAATTTTTTAACCTGACCAATCTTATCTAAGGACAAAAGACACAAACTTGTAGCTTTCCAATTAAGTTAATTCAAAATCTATTCTAAGTAAGTTTTGTTCAAATGTCACTAATCAAGATGTCATTATATTTTTCTATTACAGAGGCAGACAGATGTCAATCTGAAGGCCAAAGGGAATGCAGTTTGAGTTAGAATTTCTAAATATGCTCAACCATGCACAATGAACCTGATGATTAATGGGCTGGTATGATTCACAGTGACTTAGAAACAGATCCTTTTTTTATAGATACATTTTGTTTGGGAATCTCAGAAGAGAAAATATTCATAGTGGGAGTACTTCATCCCCAGAAAAGGCAACTTGATTCCAGAATTATAGACAAGTTGCACATAGAGGAGAGCAGACTAAAATATCAGCAGATGGCAAATATCTGCTTGTTGGTACTTGAGAAAAAGCAGCAGAAAATTGAATCTTGTGCTTCCTGGTCGTAGCAGATGCAGACTTCAGTCTGGCTACCCCTACCATGCTTTTCATGTCTCTACTTTTCTCTCCTTCCAGACAAGTGCCGACCTGCACAATGACTGCACAGAGACCCACACAGGTACCTCAGCTTCTGCACCCCTGGCTGCTGGCATCTTCGCTCTGGCCTTGGAAGCAAAGTAAGGCCCCAAAATCTCGTCAGATTGAGACAGCTTCTGATGTTGTTGGCTGAACATGTAATTATAGGAGAATTTTGAACAACTTCAAAAATAACAACAAAAATAACAAAATCCAGATAAATTCTGCCACTCTGAAATTATTATTATTGATGCCTCAATGTAGATTTAAGAAACATACATCTCATTGCACATTATTTTTTATTGGATATTTTCTTTATTTACATTTCAAATGTTATCCCCTTTCCCTGTTTCCCACACACACACTATTTTCTAATATATTTTATAATACTGTTTAATATATTAGTTTATAATATATTAGAAATATTGTCTCACATCTCAGTCAATATTCCTTGGCTTTCTAAATTCATATTCTTCCCTAGTCGTCTTCCTGGGCACCAAACCAGCCCCATCAGCCAGAATTCTCTCTAAATCATTTCCTTGGAGTGATACTGAGAACAAATGTGCTTTCTTCAGAAAATAAAACTTCATTCTGGAACTAATATAACTAGATAAGACATGATAATCGAAAATAGGACTTTTATCTTTTCATACAATTTTAAATTACAAATACAAATTTTGAAAAAGTCATCCAATCATGTCATTTATAAATATTGACATCTCTTATGTGTTCCTCAGGATGAACACCCAGATTTTGAGGGTTCTGAGCCAAAGAGATAGTGTGTTTTAATGATTCTGATGCATATGGATAAATTGTTTTCTTGAAGGCCACATCATATTATGTTCTCCTCAGGAGGATATGTGTGAAAGCTCCAGTTTCTAAAATAAGTATTGACACTGTTTACCTTTATATGTTTGCTGTGTGTAGGAAATGGCATCTCATTAATACTGTGGCTCATTACAGATGAGGCTCAGAATTTATGTCCTTTGGCAAGTTGCCCTCTGATACAGCTTCCTTATGGCCCTGTTTTTGTTTTATAATCTTGGCTTCAAAGATCCTTATCAGTTTGACATTTACATTCAGTTTTACTCACAGGTAACTTTAGTGTAATGAAGCTAATAAGTATACAGCAGTGTTTGCCACTCTATTTCTCTATAGCCTCTTTCTTTAACGTGCTCCCAAACCAGAATTAGATTAAAATTTGTGGAGTTATTTGTTTTGCTTTGTGTTTTGTTGTTTTGTTTTTTGCTTGTTTATTTTTTCTGTAGCTCCTTTACTATGCTTATGTTCTAAGTATCTCTGGCCTTTATTGTAGTATATGATGGTAAAAAGTGGATTTAGCAACATTTTTACATCATAACTATTGTTCAACATTCTAACACTTAACACAGAAGGAAAAAAAAAGCCCATGTACTCCACACCTGCTTCCACAGCTCACTTTTCTTTAGTCCTGTCTTTTGATGTTTGGTGACAAAAGGCTAACACAGCTAGAAGACAGCATAAGGCATTCCACATATACGGTAGACTGGACTCACTGAAACAGAACAGAAAACAGAAAACAAACAGAAAACAGAAAACAGAGCAGAACAGAACATGTTGTCCTTTGTGACACATGGAAAAGTTCTGAGAGGCTGGACCTTTGTCTCACAAAGCTCTAAGATTCCCAGGGTACTCTGAAGAGATGGAAGTAGAATTTCTGAGTATCAGTAATGATACCCAGCATAGCCCCTGTCCAAGCTCTCACCTAGTGTCTACCTATTGAGAAGAACTAGAAAGATGTTTGAGTAAGTTGGTCTTTTTCCTCCCTCTTTATACCTGTCAGAAGCGTATAAGCATAGGCCAAGCCCATTTTAGTTTGGTGACCAGATACATCAAAGGTATTCACTAAGATGAGTACTTGTAATGTTAATGTTATCTAAGAACTGAAATTTTAATTTTTATTTATATGTATTCATGTGTACCTTTTTTATGTTCACTACATGCCTGCAATGGCTCCGAGGGCCAAAAGAGGGCATCAAATCCCCTGGAACTGGAGTTTTAGGCAATTATGAGCTTCCTGATCAGGGTGCTGGCAATCAAATGCACATATTCTTCCTGAGCAACAAGCGTCTAAACCAATAGAGCCATCTCTCCAACCGCAGAACTGACATAAAGTCTGAACCTTTGTACCTTCATGGGAGGGATATTTTCTAAGAATGACATAGCCTAATTAATCTTATTTGTCTTCATGGGCTTTATCTAAAGAAAGAGCACTATTGCTATGGAATACATGCCTAATTTCCAAGTAGTCTGTGAATTTTTTTGCTCCTAAATGCATACTTGCTTAAGGGAGTACTTACGAAATATTTCTAGGGACTGGCTTGTGGGTTCTAGAAGACCCTCATGATTTAAAACATTGATAGTTTGTTGTTGCATGCAGTTTTATGCTACTTGCCTTAGCTCTGGGAAGTGGCCATGCTAACAGAGCCCTTCCAGTTTTCCTTGAATCCATGGATAAAGGCAGACACACAGTTGTTTGTTTTCATCTTGCCTTCTTGGCACAATTGCTTGGTGCTACTATCTTCCACTTGGAAAACATGTCCTTATCATTACTCTTAGCTTCAATCTTCCCTCCTGCCCTAACTTTAGTCAAATAGTTGAACCTAGTCTTGCTAAGCATCTCTGACCACCTGCCTATAGGAGCAGCCATAGCTCACTGCTCCTCCTGAGACCTCACATAGTGGTCTGGTTCTCCTCTCTCCAAGACATTGTGAACTCTACTCTCTTCTTCCTTGAGTCCTCCCTTTCTTCCAGAGACTAAGAAGTTCCACCTGTACCTTTTGTCCAGCAATTGGCCCATGGCTTTCTTTACTAGACATATCAAGAACCAATTGGGGAATAGGACCTCAACATCAGAACTACCCTTATAGTTTGTGAACCTTCGGGTGTAAAGAATTTAATCTCCACAAATTTGATTCTAATTTTCAGTACAATGAACTTGATCTGCCTAAGATTTATATCCACCCCGAAAAAGTATATATGTATTATTGAGATGTTTGTTCTCAATTGGGTGGCTTCTGCACCCTATTCAAAATGGTCTATACCAAGATTATATATATCAGGACATTTGAACGCTAGAATTTCTAAATAGGAGCCCAAGCCACACTGCAGACTGAATCATTCACTCCTCTCCACCTAAGGAACAATTACAGAGACTGAAAGACTTTTGACTAAACTTGTCAAGAATGACATTCAATGCTTATCAGGCTTTACTGTGGGCTAGACAGTGTGCTAAATGTTCACATATAACATTAGTTCTAATCCTTATGACAGATTTATTATACTGAAGTAGTAGTTACATTGCATTTTATAAATAAACAAACTAGGGGTAGAGGGGTCAAAAAGTATGACCAGTATCTCACAAAAAAAAAAAAAAAATTCAGGTCTCTATGCCCTGAAATGGTGCTACTCTGTGCAGCCTTCACAGCTGATAGGGAGAAAGGTGTTGACAAAAGCCAATCAATCATCCTACCAAACAAAGAAGGCCAGATACTGGGGCTGATATAAAGAACATATAAGGCTGAACTTACATATTCTTTACTTTGCTTCTAAGAGAGGGAGGTAGGAAACTGAATGAACAAAGAGAAGGAGAATGAGTAGTTTCTGGCTGAAACATCTACAAAGTAACACTTTCCTTCCTTAGCCAGTTACTCTTGAATACAGTAAAGCTCCAGGGTAGGTGATTTTCCATGTACATTCCCAAACCCCATTGCTAAAGATTCAGATTCTGAAGTATCTGCCCTAAAAGCCAGGTTTTAAGCAGGCAGCCAATGCTAGGAGTACTTTAATAAATTACCCTTAAAAACCATTTCCTAAGACTTCATCCAGCTGTGATTATGAGACTGTCCAATGGGGTACCAAATAAGCAAAACCTGGAGAAAGAAATTGTCTGCATAAATACCAGTGGCACCATAATTAGTGCACATTAAGTATACTTAAGGAAGCTTGCAGATGATCACCTCTCTCTTCAGAGGCAAGATCAGAAGATCTTGGGGTAGTTTGTAATAAGGAAAAAATTTTCAAGTGAACCATTGGATACAATCACACCTTTGCAAATATTCAACAAATAGATGAACCTTAAGCTATCTAATAAATAATAATAAAGTCCAAATAAACTATCAGTGTTGTACAAAGTCCTCTGAGGAACAACCCCTTACCGAATTCTTACAAAAATTCTGTTTTGGAAAGTTCAAGTCAGAAACTGTTCAACATCTAAATTCAAATAGATATAGTTAGAGACTAAACCACTTAGACTTCAAGATTTTTCACTATATAATTTTGTACCCAGACTTTTTTATCTGCATCTTTTCTAGTTAAAGAATGTTTATCTTCAATGTTAAGTTCTGTAGCTATTATTTTCAACAACATATTTCTGGTTAGAAACACAATGAAGTCTTGATATTTTAAATTAGTACAGATGCTGCTGTGTACTGTAAAGGAAGACTCTCCAGAATTAGTTCTATTGTTAGCAGCTCCTTTTCATTTATAACATGTAAGTACTCAGCTGAGGAATAATTGTTAAGAAATAAGACTTAATTTTTTAATTGCTTAACATGAATTTCCTTAAATATTTCTTAAACATTATATATAAATTTGAAAACAGAAAAAGCACTACAATTATATGTAAAACAAATGCTCTATCATAGGAATGTAAACAATGTATCCTTTGAATGTGATCACCAAACCATCCTTCCTTATATCCCTTACTCTCTGTTTTCTTCTCCCTTTACACATACCTGCAAACACTGATCAAACCAAACAAGAAATTTGTCCACTGACCATAGGCCACCTTGATAGGTGGCTTTTACTTTAAGATACTTTATTTTAAAGACCAGGATGAAGCAGGTACTTTAATAATATGCTTTAAGAACAGAAGAAGTTTGTATCTTGAGAATATAACCATTTCTGCCCAACTGGCTAATGATCCCTGAATATGTGATGGTCACAAAAACAAACAAGACAATAAGTACAAAGAGGTATTTCTAATGTTAAACTGACAAAAGATCTGAGTAGTAAAGTATTCTGGAAATTGTCACGTTCAACCTTCTCTCATATGACAGATGAGACAACTCAGGCCCCAGAGAAAGAAAGTAGTCATACGGAGGTCAAACCATTTATTGGAGCATAATACTATATAATGTGTTTTCTATTGCTCCCTCTTTGATGCCATGATTCAAAATGTCTTGTAATTGGCTTAACTGCTCTTATGCTTATAATCTTCCTACCAATTCCTATTATTTTTGGTACAATAGAAACTGGATAGATAGAGTTTTAAAAACATAAATAATCTTGCCCTATTTCTATTGGCAGAGTTGGATATTAGTCAGAGATCATTATTTATAAATGTAGTGAGTGATTATGATGCATGTAGCCTGAGATCCACTGGGAGTCACTAGACTAGACTCCTTTTCAAGCCTTTGTCAGTCATGCTGATGTTTAACAGTATACCTGGCAAGAACTCAGGCCAGCATAGTGAGAGTAAGTGAAATTTTCAGGTGTTGTTGGAGTAATGCATTACATAAACATGTCAAAATGAAAACATTTAGCCTTTAATGGTTTTAATGTTTGTTTGTTCTTTTAATTCCTGCAGTCATGGACCAGCATGGGAATGGGCTTGTATCATTTCTGGGAGAGCCCAAACAATAGGTCCTAGCAGTTTTATGAACCTTGGAGTTACATGTGTACTGGGAGCTTGAAAATGAATAAAATTAGGAAAGTGCTTTCAGGCTTTCTACCTGCTTATTCCACAGGAAATCTTGACAGAAGTACCTGAAGAAGACTTCTGAACAAGGTCTCCAACAGAGAAACTTGGGAGTAAAGGCACTCATTTTCAGGGGCTAAGAATGTACATATGGAAAGTGTAGGAGGGGACGGGGGCTGAAGACTTGACTGCAGCTCCCTTCACAGGCAATAGCACAATGGCTCTGTACCAGAGCTGGTTCAAACATAGGACTCTCTAGAAGTATCATCAATGGAAGTTTTTGTGGAAATGCCTAAAGAGTGACATACAGGTCTTTAACAAGTGCCCAGGGAATGGATTAACCAATACATTATTGGCTCTAGGAAGAAGGTACCAAATTGAGCTAGATTTCCATGATTCTGCAGCCAAATGGCAAGGAAGAAGTTTTGAAAAATATGCATTGTTTATTAAATAATGCTTGATTTGACTAGAGGAAAATAATGCAGTCTATAAAAAAGTAATAAAAAGCTTAAGGTGTTTTTGTTTGTTATTAATTTAATGATTTGTTTATACAAATTAGTAGATAACAAATTTACTTAATCTGCTATTAATCTAATGACTAATAACAGTAAACTTCAAAATTACATCAGAATATTTAACTTAGGCACCTTTGATCATTCATCAGCATTATTTCCATGTACTCTTCCTAAATATAACTTGTTCAGTCTGTATAATGTCATTGGACATATGTTTTAAGGCTGATGATTTACTATTACATAATTAATTGGTGTACTCTTCCCTGGGGAGCACTATTTCTCCCACTCTCAATATTCATTAGTTGCCTGCATTCTTCATATAGGACTAAAGCCTAATGAACTTTCTTTAGACCACTTTGACATGTCTATTGACCTTTTCCAGATCATGTTTAGGTAGTCATGTTGGTGAGACTTTATGGGTGTAGCTTAGACAATATTATATTCATTTAGAAAGCATTTGTGTGTGTGCACATGTATGTGCCACAGACGATACACATGTAGATGTTAAAGAATACCTTGTAAGAGTCAGTTCTCTCCTTCTACCAAACAGATGCTGTGGATAGCAGTTAGATCATCAGGTTTGATGTAAGGTGACCTTACTTGCTGGATACTTATCTATACTTTTGTATAATCTTGTGCTAGGCATACTTTTGTATGTTTGCTAAGCATCAGGGAATGAGATAAGTTTTCACTCCTTGTAGCTAAATTCTATCTTGAGAATCAGACAAGTAACACACACACACACGCACACACACACATGTTGTTTGTTATTTAATAAGGTGAAGAAAAGAGAATCATCAAAGCAAGATGTGAGTTCATAAGCATGTTGGTGAAAACTGGTCCAGACCATTTTCTGGATCAAAAATCCAGAACAATTTTCAAGGCCCAAACAGTACAGTTCAAACTCACTTTGTGACATTCAGCATCTTCAGACTTCTGGTTCAGTTCTCTGCAATGTCTCTTTCTGCCCTAGCATATACATTATAAACTAGCCCCAGCTGGTCTTCCACACCATGCTTCTGTTGCTCTGGTTGCTATGTGCTCCCTTTTAGAAGTTCTACTAACCCTTCAAAATTCACCTCATATACATCTTTCCAGTAAAGACTTTCAGACTTTCTTAAGTTATAAATGCAACATTCAGCATACATAGTTATATAGAACTGCACTGTCAGTTTCTTAAGAACCAGAAACACCTCCTTGAATATTCTAATAATATTTAACATAGTGTTCTTCAAGAGCAATCCCATGAAACCAAGAATTTCTTGAGAGTTTTGGTCTATTATCATTCCTCAATATCTGCCAATGATCAGGTCCAGAACCAGGATGCTCAGGTCTCTTATATGAAATGGTATAGTAATTTACAAATTTCTTAAAATGCCTAATGCAATGTAAATTCCATTGCACTGCACTGTTTAAGGAATGATAACAAGAAAAAGTATATACATACCAGTACAAATGCAAATTTTTCTTTTCAAGTATTTTTGATCTATGTTTGGTTAAATCCTAAGTATGTGGAACCTATGGCTATAAAGTTCGGACTACATTTTTTTTAAAAAGGTAAGATGTGTTGAGTAGGTTGCAAACTCTGTCTTTTACATCTGATACTTCCTATGATAAAAACAAGCTTCAATGAAGCTTCATAATGTTAAAATGTGGTAAAGTGTTCTACGAACAGAAGTAGAGACACAAAGGAAGTGTTATGTTTAAAAAACTGGCTTTAGATAAATATAAATAATTAGAGTCGGGGACAAAATTTCACACTTCAACAATTCTGAGGCTGGATTTTACTGATAGTAAAAGTTTAACTTATGTGCTATAGGTGAGAAATTTTAATAATATATTGTGAGTTCTAAATAAAAGAATATTACGTAATAGAGTATATATTTTAAAAAATGCACATAATAATCCCTAAAAAGGAGATGCTTATTTTTAGCACTTGATTTTTCAAGAATATTTCATTTTGTTTCTAAAAGATACGTTCGGTCACTTTCCCTCTAGCCCAGATCTTACCTGGCGAGATATGCAGCATCTAGTTGTCTGGACCTCTGAGTATGATCCATTGGCCAATAACCCAGGTTGGAAAAAGAATGGGGCAGGCTTGATGGTGAACAGCCGATTTGGATTTGGCTTGTTAAATGCCAAAGCTCTGGTGGATTTGGCTGATCCTAGGTCCTGGAGGAATGTGCCTGAGAAGAAAGAATGTGTTGTAAAAGACAGTAACTTTGAGCCTAGGTAAGTATCTCCCAGAATTTTAAACCACGTTATGCCCAAAACACTACTAGATTAAGGTGTTGTCACCCAAGTTTTTCTCAATACTTGTTCTTCTGAAATAGATGGGGACAGAGTTTGACAGGATCAATTTAGGATGAATTTTCTCCTAAGTAGGGCTCTTTATGAATTACCTCTGGCTCATCATAGATGGTCTTGGAAGTAGAATCTGCTATGACTATTATATAGTTTTTATCAAGGCAACCATAATGATGATAAAAACCCACTACCACAAAACCCCAGAGCCTGGAAAGCCTAGGAATATGCCTCAGAAAGACCTTATACACAAAATTAATTTTTTCATGAGAATCTTATTGATATTTCTGTCATTGACCACTTTTGTTTAATTGAAGACAAAGCTGTCTGAATTTGATTTTATAGACAATAGCATCATACTTATATATTTGTGGTTTTTATCAATTTCTCATACATTATATTCATCTATAGATAATTATGAATTAAACTCTACTGATAATCTTTTCGAATTATCTGGCCAAGATATCCATATTCAACTGGCACAAACAAACCAATGGATGGCAGGAGAGATAACTTTTCTTTAATTCTGCTTCTTTAATGTATGTAGAGCCCTGAAAGCTAATGGAGAAGTGATTGTTGAAATCCCAACAAGAGCTTGTGAAGGACAAGAAAATGCTATCAAGTCCCTG
Source organism: Grammomys surdaster (assembly GCF_004785775.1). Classification (NCBI taxonomy): domain Eukaryota; kingdom Metazoa; phylum Chordata; class Mammalia; order Rodentia; family Muridae; genus Grammomys; species Grammomys surdaster. Next base: position 657,922 of record NW_021620244.1, read on the forward strand.
GAACATGTACAATTTGAAGCAACAATCGAATATTCTCGTAGAGGAGACCTTCATGTCACACTCACTTCTGCTGCTGGTAAACTTCAGCAACCACTCAATGATCATAGAACCTAGTATCCTCAAAGGCATTATCATATATTAAAGCAAAATATTTTTGTTGATGGTAGATTTCTTCTTCCTGTTCATTCCCACTAGTTTCTGGATAGACAAAGGGATCTTTGCTTAAATGATGTTAATTAATAAGATTTTCTAAAATCACCTATTTTCAACCTTGTTCATTTCCCAAGATAAAAGACTTCTCTTAGGTGACAGAAAAAAAATTGAGTAATTCTCAAAACTTATAGATATGTCTGGAACACTGACGAAATCAATAGAAAAGTTAGCAATTGTGATTCATAAAGTTGAGAATAGTGATTAAATCTTCACAGCCATATGAATATGTGATAATATAAATTTTGCCATTTTGCTGAGAGAGTTCTAGTTAAGATGAGTTAAGGACTTTTGAGCCATAAACTACAACCCAACCAGAAATTGCCCTAACATATGTAAGTATGTTAATGGGTTGGTAAGATAAAAACAGATAAAGGCACCTGCTGCTAAGCTTAATGGCATGAGTTCCTTCTCAAGGACCAAGTGATAGAAGCAAATAACTGACACCCACAAGTTATCCTCTGAACTCCACATATGTGCCATGGGACACACATGTGCATGCACATTAGTGTGTGAGTACATGCAAATGAATAAATAAAAATATAGTAAAAAAAAACTTACTACAAAATCATGTAGTGTTTCAGTGGAGTAATTTCAGTTTCTATACATAATAGATAAGAAAAGATGAGCTGTCTAACTCTATTATCTCTTTCTAGCAAATGAAATCTTGAAGTTTTAGAGTAGGCTCTATTGATTACAGACTTATACTTTCTAGATGCCCTGGAGATTTTATGAAATACTACTGAAATTTCTACCCCCTTCCATTGATAGACTTAATCTCAACTTTCATTCACAGATATTAGATGCTAGAGTGAATCCAATGACCAGACTGTCATGTTAAGATATCACTAATTTATATTTGTTGTATGAAAATAGGAACCAGCACCATACTATTGGCTGAAAGGGAAAAGGATACATCCCCCAATGGTTTTAAGAATTGGGACTTCATGTCTGTTCATACATGGGGAGAGAATCCTGTAGGCACCTGGACACTGAAAATTACAGACATGGTAAGCATGAATAAAAAGACAAAAACAAAACAAAGATCACTTTTCAAACACTTGCAAGTACTTTAAATTGCGTCATTTCCCTAATTTCTTTCTCAACCTGCTTATCCTTTAAGTACAGGAAGGCTACTAATTTATTTGAGTTAATTTTATATCCAGCCACTTTGCTGAAGTTGTTTATCAGACTTAGGAGTTCTCTGATGGTAGTTTTGGGGTCATTTAAGTATACTATCATATCATCTGCAAAGAGTGATATTTGGACTTCTTGCTTTCCAATTTGTATCCCTTTGACCTCCTTGTGTTGTGTAATTGCCCTCGCTAGGACTTCCAGTACTATACTGAATAGGTAGGGAGAGAGTGGGCAGCCTTGTCTCGTTTCTGATTTTAGTGGGAGTGCTTCAAGTGTCTCTCTATTTAGTTTGATGTTGGCTATTGGTTTGCTGTAAATTGCTTTTACTATGTTTAGGTATGGGCCTTGAATTTCTGATCTTTCCAATACTTTTAGCATGAGGGGTGCTGAATTTGGTCAAATCCTTTCATAGCATCTAATGAGATGATCATGTGGTTTTTTTCTTTGAGTTTGTTTATATGGTGGATTATGTTGATGGATTTACACATACTGAACCATCCCTACATCCTATATGGCCTGTCATCCTTGGAATTATACATATTACAGACAGGAAGATGTGAGGCTAGCTTTGCTATCATACTTTGCTAGAGTCACAAGAAAGCATCCTCTGCTCTTTTTTTTATAATTTATTTTTGTTTTAAATCGTAATTTTTACTCATTAACACAAGGGTTATAAACACAAAAAGGCAGGACGTGGGGAAGGGGATGACACTGGAGTGTGGGTGTTCAGGGGGAATATAGATATCTTTCAGAACAAGGGATTGGCTGGGTGAAGGTTCAGGGGACAGGTCACTATGACTCTACCTATGATTCACTTGTCCTTATCTAAGTTGGTATTACCTGCCAATGCTACTTATTTACAAGGTCTATGACTACTCAGGCTGGTAAATTTCCACAAATGCTGCCTGTTTACAATAGCTTATAGACATCTGTTTCAATGTTTTTCCACAGAGACCCAAGACTTGGTGTTAGTATACATGTATGACAAGCCTATTGCTGATTTTAGGCCTATGGCTGATTTTAGTTCTTCAGTGTGTAAGCAGGGCTGCCCCTGACATCTCCTCCCTTCTCTAAGTATAGAAGGGCTGTGGTGATTCTAATCTTTCGAAGGCGGGGATAGAGGCCTGACCTCCAGTAATTGAAGGGGACCTTGTAACGGCTCTGGCACCCCTGTCGTTGTCCAGTGAGGCATGAGGGCCATACCCATCCCTATGTCTTTTTCCTGGAGAGGGGATACTTTTGACATCAACCCCTCCCTATGCAGTCAGGCTTGTCCCTCAGGGAACCCAGAGAGATATTTTTAACTTTTATTTATATTCCCTTGCTGTGTTTAGCCTCGCAGCCTAAGCAAGAATTCAGATCGCCAGTCAGAGGGGGTTCTGGGTGGCCTCTCTCTGCATGGTCTAGGGGCAGAAGTCTCCTCTTTTAGGTTGGGTGGAGAAGGGCTTTGGGAACACCCTGGATAGAGTAACAACCTCATCTTGAGTCTCGTGGTCCTCCATAGATACATATGATAATGTATCTGAATAGGTTTTGTCACCAAATTGTTTATCTGTTGTTTCACAGAGTTAGTTAGCCTATATGAGGCCCAGGGACCAGAAGAAACAAGCACAAATTGATTTACTTTATTACAATACAAAAGTCTGTGTACAGCTCTTTACTGTGTGCAGCCCTTAAAGAAGAATGTTGCCTTTTCCTAGACAAGACAGGGATGGTTAAAGAGAGCATGAAAAAGGTCAGAGAAGGCCCTAAGAAAAGTCAGAGATAGAAAGATAAAGATGAGTGCAGGTACAAGAATTTGTTTTCAGCCTCTCCATGGTTGTCAACCCTACTTCCTCCCATCTTGGGACCATTAATTGGGTTATTTGTACTTATTCCTCTGCTTTTTTCATTGAGTAGTATAATAGCTTCTTGTTTCAGGTTAGGCAAGACATCTTCTTTAAAACCTTTTTTTCTAATTTTAATCTCTCTTTCTCTCTCACACACACATACACAAAACAAACAACAATAACAACAGCAACAACAAAACCACACTACATTTTTTAAAAATTTCTAGAGCTCAATGATACTCAAAAATATTAGAATTGTAAAGTATCCTAGACTTTGGAAAATAGAGACACTCATCTGGTAAAGGCAGTATAAACACTCTAAGACTGGAAAGGTTTGAAATTCTTCTGATTCCTAGCATTTTAGACACTGGATCTGTTCTAATATTTTCTGGTATGCTTTAAAGGACAATGCCACAAGGATGAAGTGGCAGAACTGTGTCTGACATGAAGCCAAGTAGTTCAACTCTTTGTGCACCATCCCCATGCTTCTCTGATGTTGGGATGTAAATGGGTAGTGTTCCATCTCTGAGTTCTGAGAGAAAAGTGTAAGGATCATCAGTGCAGGATCTGACTGCCTAGATAATTTTGTTGTTGTTGTTGTTTTTCTAGACATAGTTTCTTTGTATAGCCTTGCCTGTCCTGGAACTCACTTTGTAGACCAGACTAGACTCAAACTCAAGAGATCTGTCTGCCTCTGCCTCCAGATTGCTGGAATTAAAGGCATGCACCACTACTACCTAGCTGCCTAGATAATTTCTTAAAAATAAATCAGTTTAAATTTCCAAAGATACCAATTAATACAAATTACATATTTTCTACCTTTTCTCAGAGAATAAGTTTCCCTACAGATCATTGAAATAGGACTGGCAAGATGACTTAATGGGCAAGGACAATTGCTTTCAAGCTGATTCTGACTTGACTTTGATCCTTAGACACCATATGGTCAATGGAGAGAACCAACTCACTCAAGTTCTGTCTGATCTTCAGACTTATGTGTTTCACAATGTATACGCTAACATATACACTTGAATCTAATTTTTAATTATAACTTATAAAATGAAGACTGAAGCAATTCTTGTTATAAGAAAAAAGCAGTATTATTACTTAATTAGTGGTATTCTTGAACTTTCCTTAGTTCTTAAAAAAATCAATATTGCATGTGGGTGGGTGTTGTACCCATATGTATGTATGTATATATATACCAAATTTGTGCTGGTACCCAAGGAGTTCAGAAAAAGACATTGGATCCTCTGGAAGTGAAGTTACAGAGGGTTTTGACTGCTGGGAATTGAACCTGGGTCCTCTGAAAGAGCAGCCATCAATCTTAACCACTGAGCCACCTTTCCAGCAGCCCCTCTTTAATTTTTTAGCTCAATTTCAGCTGCAAGAGTCTAAATAATTCTACTTGCCAAGACAAAGCCACTTCATATCAAATCTACACATTTGACTCCATCTTTTAGACCTTTGACTTATAGATGTTTAAGGAACAATCACCTATTCAAGAACAGAATCAATGTGACAAAATAAATTTACACAGAGATCTCAGCTTCTATAGTTTTAAAAAAAACTATATACTTGGTTGTAAGGCAATAAATCAGTTTTTTAAACTGTTTGGCTTATATAGTATTGAGTTTTATCAAAAGAGTAGATCTATCCAGCCTTTTCTTTTAAAATAAGTCTTTGAAAATAGAATACACAATATCTTAAAATTAAATTATGACTATGAGATTCTGTTGGCAATTTGAATAAATTTTTTATAGTTGAAACACAAACCAAAATAAATACATTTACGCTTGTTTTAACCAGTCTGGAAGAATGCAAAATGAAGGAAGGATTGTGAACTGGAAGTTGATTTTGCATGGGACATCTTCTCATCCAGAGCACATGAAACAGCCTCGTGTGTACACATCCTACAATACTGTCCAGAATGACAGGAGAGGAGTGGAAAAGATGGTAAATGTTGTGGAGGTCTGTATACCATGTTCTCTTTTAGACACTAGTGGGCAATAAGTGAGGAGAGATGCATATTATTTTTAGTAAGGGAAGAATTCACATATGCATAGAGAGAAAGGGCTTAGAAGAGAAAAACTGTTGGTTTCCAATTGGATGAGCCATTGCTTTTTTTTTTGTACTTAAATCTTGAGTTTATTAATAAAAGTTGATAAATTCCCTAACTTGAATAATATCTTTGTATGAAAGTATATTGCAAATCAAGCTGTCTTTTATACCTATTATAATATATTGTGTGTGATTATAATGCAGTGCATATTAAGAATGTTCAATCTTATCTCATTTTGATTGTAATCATTGTAACTTAGATAGTAGGGCCATATAAAGTAAGAAAATCAATGTTAGACAGTCACATCATGTAAGCTTATTACTAATTACTAATTTCTGCTTAGTAATTGGTACTTAGCTGACATGCTTTCTCATTATTAAGCAGAGCTATGAAATCATAATTTCTCTTGGAAAATTTCAGAGGGTAGCCAGTTGTGATCCTGGGTCCAGGAACTACTGACACTGTCCTTCTCAGAAGCCATAAAGAAATGGCATCTGTTTCCCCAAACACATGCATGTTACACAGTGCCTCTGTTGTAGGAAGGATTTTAGGATCTCTGGAATGATCTGTCCTAAAAGGGAGATCTCTGAACTAGGAGGTTTCAAGACATGACATTTACATGAGGAATTTATAAACTAGGTTTGAGAAAGCTTCAGCTAGGTCCTGTTCGTATTATATTAGCCAAAATCCAGGTACAGTTTCTCTACATCAACTGAGGAAAATCCACATCGTGAGTGTTTCTCCAAGCTTTTCTAAGTATTAGCAGGATTTTCACTTGTTAAAGTATTGAAATATGATCATCTCTTCATATGGTGGGCTCTAAATCCTTGTAGTCCACCAAGTTGAGTATGGATCAAAAGTATTTGAAACAACTGCCTCTGCACTGAACATGTACAGACTTACTTCCCTAAATCTAGGATGTATTTTCTGTAATTAATATATAAATATATCATTTCCCTTAAAAGTGCAGTATTTATATTGTGTTAAGCATTAACAGATGTCTTAGAGATGATACTGTATACCGGAGGATGTGTATAGGCCATTTACCTTTCAAGGGCTTGAGCATCCATAGATTTTTGTATCACAGAAAGTCCTAGAGAGCAACAGTATTTCCATAATACTTGACAAATAGCTATTTCTCAGATTTCCTAGTTCCTGCCCCATGACCTCTCTCCCCCAGGAGCTTCTCAGAATTCAGTAGATTCTAACAAGAGCAAGGGCAAGAGTTCTGTAGTCAGCTGCTTTTGTACATAACTACCAACTGGTACCTTACAAGCGAATGGTTAAATATTTAATATCATTTCTCCAAATGGATTCCACTATGGTAGACTTGAAAGTGAAGGAATACAGCACACTGAGTACATTCTTGCATAATCTCTATCTTCAAAAGCACCAGAAATTGAAGTGTTCTGATTTCTACTTTATAGCTGGAATTCTGGGAGACCAAAAAAGATGCCAAAGCTGAACCAGGAAGTAGAAAAATAAATGTTGAAATATAAAACCATATAACTCCAAGCCTTGTTTTTTCTCTACTCTCTAAATTGCTTCTCAAAGGACCTGTAGTAGGATTGAGTTAGGGCTGCAGCTAGCTTTTCTAGCTGTAAATAATGAGCTTTTTGCCTTTGTTGCATTTTGTATTTCAGGAGCACCCCACACAAAAGAGCCCAAATGGCAATCTCCTGGTACCCAATAGCTCCAGCAACAGCAGTGTGGAGGGCAGAAGGGATGAGCAGATGCAAGGAACTCCTTCGAAGGCCATGCTACTGCTCTTACAAAGTGCTTTCAGCAAGAACGTACTTTCAAAGCAATCACCAAAGAAGTCTCCAAGTGCAAAGCTCAGAATCCCTTATGAGAGTTTCTATGAAGCCCTGGAAAAGCTCAACAAACCCTCCCAGCTTGAAGACTCTGAAGACAGTCTGTACAGTGACTATGTTGATGTTTTCTATAACACAAAACCTTATAAGCATAGAGATGACAGGCTGCTGCAAGCTCTTGTGGACATTCTCAATAAGGAGAATTAAAATAAGTCTGTGGCCTCAGTTGGAAATCTTCATGCACCCTCCTTTTCCTTAGATTTTCCTGGGTCCAGGAATTGTTGTGTCCCTGGTTCCTATGCTTATAATGTCCTTCACTGTAATTTTACTTTTTCTCCTCAAACTGTTCTTTTGGAGTGAGTTCTAAAATGAAAGCCAACTTCATCATTAGTCTCACAGTTTAAGAATATATCTTCCCTGTCTATCCTGTCTATATAAGTGAAGCAACTTCTTTCTAAAGTCACTGTTGGGATACAGCCCTTTGCCACAGTAGAACAGCTCCTAAAGCCTCCCAATTTCATATCTCACAAGAATAGGACAAGAGTGGGAGATCCATTTTATTTGGAAAAGTAATTGACAAAGGTAGCTTGGGGACTACAGTTTATTCTGTTCCCCTATTTTTTGCAATGAGGTTCTTTGAATTTTGATAACAAAGTATTTATAAAGCATCTAATGAAAAAGTTCACAACTAGGTTCATACCCTAAGTCTTTCTACAACATATATTGCTCATGCTGAGGCTGATAATCTGACTATTTTGCAGAATCTAGAATAAACTGGATTACTTAAATTCAAAAACAGATCTTAAAATTTAATTAGCTAGAATAGTCATACAATGTACCTCTTGACTGGAGTAGAGGTCTCTGTGGGTTGAAAGGTAGCTGTGACCCATGTTGTATAAGACTTGGCCTTCTATTTCCCCTTTGTGCCTTGTATGTTTTCTTTTTGAGCTACAAACTTAAAACTCAAAGAAATAATTCATGCCATTTTCTCAGAACAAAATTATTCTTGAGTTTTGGCAAATTTGTTGTCATAGTTTTATTTAATAACATAGTTTTTGCTTAATAACAAGGAGTCACTCAAAAATATAGAGAACCAACAGTAATATAGAGTAATAACAGGGAAAATGTTGGTAAAGCAGAAAAGCAACAAGGAACATTTTGCAAGCTGCGTTCCTAGGACAGGTTCTTCTGTCTTTCTATGTGAGTGGTCATTTATAGACACCACAGGATCTTCTCTAGTCTGAGAGGACAGTATTTAAATTCTTACCAAAATGTTTCCATGTTTCAAATTAGGAAACAGGTGGACAACACTGAGGTCTTATTTGTACTTTCTATAAGTTATGCAGAATATTTCAGAAGTGTGAAGGACTGATGAAAGTATGAGATCACACATAAAACCTGATTCTCAGACCCATCTTCCATCACAGCAATAGCTAGCCAGAGATAACCCCTTCCAAGTTAAGATTCAAAGTCCAGCCTTCACTGGCTCACGTTATTTTTTCTGCAATAACCACTTTATTTGTTACTACGCATCATCCAATAGCCATTTATTCCTTTTTAATTATCATCTGTTAGTTGAAGGAAGTAAGGTTTCATTTTGACATTCTCATACACATGTGCTTGTACAATGTCTAGCCTGCATTAGCATCTCTTCTGTCTCTCCTTGCTTGTCCTCTTGCTCTTTACAAGTATTCCCACTTCCAAGTCCATGCATTTTATCTAGTCCAGATTCCATATATAAGAGAAAATGTGATGTTTGTCTTTCTATGCATATAACTTTGCCCACTCCTATACTAAGTGAATCTATATATGGTGTAAATGCATTAGGGAAAGTATTTCCTGCAATTATTTCCAAGAAGTCTCTGACATTAATAATTGAGTTTGCTATGAGCTAGTTAAATTGTTGCATTTATAAGTAAAAAGAGTACTTCAAATCCTAAAAATACCTCTGAAGTCTCCTTTAATATGAACACTTGATCTTATCTCACCTGGATGTTTATTTGTACTATTCATTAACTAGAGACCACTTCTCTTAATATGCCAACATACACTCTAGTTAACTCTGTGTCTGTGTTCTTCCACTGAGTTTCTGTTTGCAAATTTTCTACAAAGACTACACCCACTCCTAACATTGAACTAGCTCAAAAAGACAGTTTATTTGCCTTTGCTTTGAGTGGGATTAGTAGCACAAAATTTCACTTCCTGTTTCATCATTTGTATATAACAAAGCCCTCTTTAGAGCCTTGCCCTTGATACCTCTGTCTTTTAAAGTTTTGCATTGTGTTTACTATAAAGATTAAATGAAATGTTTACTATTATAGCACATTACAACTGAAAAAGACTTAAGAGTTATAACATTAAATTTCAGCTACTTAGAAAAGCCCTAAAGAATGATATCACTAATTGACAATTAATATGTGATTTAAAAAAAATAAAAGAGTTGGAGGTCAACCCCACCCTTTCTTGGTCCTTATGCTAAATTATGAAATTTTCTTCAGCCCTTTCTAATAATATATTTCCTCTCTAAGAACCCCAACCAACTCATGGGCTACAGCCAAAGGTTCACTTGGATAAGCTTTAATATTTAGACAATACCATGCTTGAATGTTTCCAACCTGAAGTATATATTGTCTAGACATAAAAAATATTTTTGTCAGTCTTTCTTAGTGCCTATGTGGATTTTTCTGAAAATGTTTAAAAAAAGGATAATTATATAATGTTACCCTTGGAATTTTAAGATATATTTTCTTTACAGGTATTTATAATGTACCAATGCTTTTATCAAACAGAATTTTTAAAAGCATAATAAATTATATTAAAGAACCAAAAGCTTTCATGAGAATAATAATGTTTCATCCAATAAAATAGCTTTGACAGGCATGTCCCCTTGTGAATGGAAAAGTGTATATATATATATATATATATATATATATATATATATATAAATTTGTGATACTAAAAGTTATGTTTATCTAATAGTCTAATACAATGTACAACTGAGTCTAACATGGTCTTAGAATTCTTCATGGAATTCCTATATTACACACTTGATGTATTAACCAGAATATGTAAATAAAGCAGAAGAATAAATGGTTCCTCACTAAGTCAAAAACGAAAACTTCATGTTTCCAACCAATGCAAGTTCTCTCTTTTTCCCAAAATGTTTCCCAATGGACTTTCAAAAAAACAGAATGTTTATGTTAAAATGTTGAGTAACTCATTTTCAGGAAACCAGGCTCTCCTAGAGGCAAATTAAGTACCTACTTCTGCAGGCATGTTTTATCTTCAGACCCAACCCAGGCTTTCATGATCATGACAACACAAGAAAACTATCTGACTGAGCCTTAACCAAGGTGCGGAAGAGGAGAAAAGGCAGGTAAATGGAAAGGATTCCCTATCTCAGAGAAATTATTTATGACAGTTTGGTTTATAGCCAATGTACAGCAGGAAGATGTGACTCCTTCTACTATGTCCCTTTATCAAACCTCCAGTTTCATCCTCAGGACACTTTGCTACCACACAAGCTACCACGCCTAGAGTTTCTACTAGCTTAGAAACTGATCCTTATGTCCCTGAGAGTGGGATTTCCTGGATAACCATGTTTTTTTCTCCTAAGAAGTCATTCATCTGAACTAAAATAATATTTCAAGTATTCTAGAGGGGTTTTCTAATTGGGCTTTGTCCTTCCAGTTTAGACATACTCCAAGTCTTCCCATTAGTGTTGGCCAGAGGCCTGGACATTTTCTGTCTGTGATACCAACATGATGTTTTAACATATATAAATATAGAAAAAATTATTGGTAACATGAAGTAAATTAACTTTCAGGCCCATCAGATGGTCATCACCCTCTCTTGATTTATGACAGGATTAATTCAACTGCAAACAATAAGATGGAACAGGCTGTAACTCTCATGCCAGATATTACATGACCACACTGGTTCACTTGTTTATCTTACATAGCTACAGTTCTGTACCCTTTCATTTCCTGTTTCCATCTCCGTAGGTTCAAATCCCCTTCTTCTCTGTAACGACTTTTCCATTCTTTGTAAACATCTGCTTATATGAGGTCATTGCAGGACTTTCTGTTTCAGTTGTTTTACTTGCTGTAATATTCTCCAGTTGGAACTATGTTGTTTCAACTATCAAGTTACCTTGTCCCTCTCTCTAGAGTATCTTTTTACATACTTCATTCTGGCCTGAAAATCATAATTCTGCTACCTCAGCCTCCTAAGTGCTGTTCTTGCAGGCATGAATGTCTTTAATATTTCATTTTTGCCTTTGTATATTTCATTTTATATATATACATAATTTCATTGGTATACCACAATATTATATATTACATATAACTTACATGCTATGATTTTTTAATCTACTTATGTTAGTGATCTTTGTTTCTTTTTGAACATCCACTTCATAAATATTGGATTAACCTTATGAAGACTGTAGAAGTTAAGAGAAATGTGGCTTTGCGCTATCTGGAATGTACCTGATGTGTCTTAGATTAATATGAAAGCACATCCCTGGAGTACACATCTGTTTTTGAAGCACCACATATCATTCTAGTAGTTTCAGATATTTATAGTTTGAGAGAAATTACTTAAGAAAACAGGTCAGATTTCCTCTGGTACTATTATTGGAAGTCAGAAGGCTGCAGCCTTGTCAAACTGAATCTATACCCCCAAGATATGGAAAAAGCCTATCCTTCCATGCTGATGTCATGGCTAAACATAGACTTCAACATTACTTTAAAATTTTTATTAAAATAAAATCTAAGCTAATATGTTTTGAAATGGAACCTCAGGCAATGACATGTATATCTGGTTTACTTATAATGTAATATCACATAACAAAAGTGAATCATGCATAACTCAAAGTAACACAGAAGTGTAATTAATAGGCATGTAGGCACATAAAACTTACAGGAGGCTAAAACAAATATCTCAGCTGATGCTGGCACTGGCCAAATTCAGAACAGACACATTGAACCAACAACTCTGCCTTGGCATTTCCATTACCTTCTGTCAGAACTTTGCTATAATCTTAGGGTAGACGGCTAAATGTGATTGACAGCGACTAAGTTCTCAACATTTACAAGAAAGGCAGCCATTACCATAGAGAAAATTCTGGTGTGAAAAATAACAAGTAATTTGTGTTCACCTTGAGATTTTGCTTCAAAATTAGGGAACATTTTCCATATCTTGTTATATAAAGTCATTTTGTAAGCATTTTTCTTAACAATGCATAGGCAAGGAGGTGACTATGGACACGTTATGTGCATCATTTTTATTGGATATTTTATTTACATTTCAGATGTTCTCCCCTTTCCCCATTTCCCCCTCCACCCAGAAATCCTCCTATCACATCCCCTCCTCCTGCTTCTATGAGGCTGTGCCCCCACTCCCCCACCCACTCCCACTTCCTCACCCTCAAATTCTTCCACATTGGGACATCCAGCCTTCATGGTAACAAGGACCTCCTCTCTCACCTATGCCCAACAAGGACATCTTCCCCTACCTATACAACTGGAGCCCTGTGTCCCTCCCTATGTGCTCACAGACTGGTGGTTTAAACCTTGGGAGCTCTGGTTGGTTGATATTGTTGCCCTCCCCATGAGGCAACAAACCCCTTGAGCTCCCACACTCTTTTCTTTAACTTCTCCATTAGGAACCTCATTGGTTCGTTGGTTAGCTGTGAGCATCTGCCTCTGCATATGTCAGACCTTGGCAGACCTCTAAGGAGACACTTCCTAGCATCCACATAAGCATTTTCCTTTGGTGAGTGCACATGGGATGGATACCCAGGTGGAGCAGTCTCCAGACAGCCCCTTCTTCAGTTTCTGTCTCATTCTCTGTCTTCATATTTGCTCCCATGAGTATTTTGTTACTCCTTCTAAGAAGTATCAAAGCACCCAGACTTTAGTCTTCCATCTTCATGAGCTTCATATAGTCTGTAAGTTATATCTTGAGAATTGTGAGCTTTTGAGCTAATATCCATTTACCAGTGAGTGAATACCATGTGTGGTCTTTTGTGATTGGGTTACCTCACTCAGGATGATATTTTGTCGTTTCATCCATTTGCTTAAGAATTTCACAAACTCATTGTTTTTAATACCTGAGTAATATTCCATTGTATAAATGTACCACATTTTCTGTATCCATTCCTCTGTTGAATGACATCTGGGTTCTTTCCAACTTCTGGCTATCATAAAGAAGGCTGCTATGAACATAGTGGAGCATGTGTCTTTGTTATATGTTAAGCATCTTCTGGGTATATACCTAGGAGTGATATAGCTGGGTCCTCAGGTGAATATTTTGAAGAACTACCAGACTGATTTCCAGAGTGATATAGCTGGGTCCTCAGGTGAATATTTTGAAGAACTACCAGACTGATTTCCAGAGTGGTTGTATCAGCTTGCAATCCCACAAAAAAATGGAGAATTCCTCTTTCTCCACATCCTCAACTGCATCTGCCATCACCTGAGTGTTTGACCTTAGCCATTCTGACTGGTGTGAGGTGGAATCTCAGGGTTGTTTTGATTTGCATTTCCCAGATGACTAAAGATGTTGAACATTTCCTTAGGTGCTTCTTGGCCTTTCAAGTTTCCTCAGTTGAGAATTCTTTGTTTAGCTCTGTACCTCATTTTTTAATAAGCTTATTTGGTTTCTGGAGTCTAATTTCTTAAATTCTTTGTATATATTGGATATTAGCCCTCTATCATATGTAAGATTGGTGAAGATCTTTTCCCAATCTCTTGGTTCCCATTTTGTCCTATTGACAGATCCCATTTGTCAACTCTTGATCTTAGAACATTGGTGTTCTGTTCAGGAACTTTCCCCCTGTGCCCAAGTATTCGAGGTTCTTCATTACCTTGTCTTCTATTCATTTCAGTGTATCTGGTTTTATGTGAAGGTCCTTTATCAACTTGTACAAGGAGATAAAAATGGATGGATTTGCATTCTTCTACATGCTGACCTCCAGTTGAACCAGGACCATTTGTTGACAATGCTGTCCTTTTTCCACTGGACAGTTTTAGCTCCTTTGTGAAAGATCAAGTGCCCATAGGTGTGTGGGTTCATTTCTGGGTCTTCAATTCTATTCCATTGATCTTCCTGCCTTTCTCTGAACCAATATCATGAAATTTTTATTACTATTACTCTGTAGTACAGCTTTAGGTAAGTAATGATGATTCCTCCAGAAGTTCTTTTGTTGTTGAGAATAGCTCTCACTATCCTGGGTTTTTCATACTACAAATGAATTTTCAAATTGTTATTTCTATATCTATGGAGAGTTGACTTGGAATTTGAATGGAGATTGCATTGAATCTGTAGACTGCTTATGGCAAGATGGCAATTTTTACTATATTAATCACAACAATCCATGAGCATGGAAGGTCTTTCCATCTTCTGAGATCTTTGATTTCTTTCTTCAGAAACCTGATGTTCTTGCCTCTGGAACTTTCACTTGCTTGGTTAGAGTCACATCAAGGTGTTTTATATTATTGGTGACTATTGTGAAGGGTGTCATTTCCCTAATTTCTTTCTCATCCTGTTTATCCTTTGAGTAGAGGAAGGCTACTGATTTGAGTTACTTTTATATCCAGCCACTGTGCTGAAGTTGATTATAAGGTTTTTTAGTTCTCTGGTGGAATTTTTGGGGTCATTTACTATATATCATCTGCAAATAATGATTCTTGCTTTCCAATTTATTTTCCTTTGAACTCCTTTTGTTGTGTAATTGCTCTGGCTAGGACTTTGAGTACTCTATTAAACAGAAAGGGAGAGACTGGGCAGCCTTATCTAGTCCCTGAGTTTAGTGAGATTGCTTCAAGTTTCTCTCCATTTAGCTTGATGTTGGCTATTGGTTTGATGTATATTGCTTTTATTATGTTTAATTATGGGCCTTGAATTCCTGATCTTTACAGATTTTTTTACCATGAAGTAGTGATAAACTTTGTCAAATGCTTTCTCAGCATCTAGTGAGATGATTATGTGTTTTTTTTCCCCTTTGATTTTGTTTATATAGTAGATTACATTGATGGATTTCCGGATATTGAACCATCTCTGCATTCCTGGGATAAAGCCTACTTGATCACAACTGATGATTGTTTTGGTGTGTTCTTGGATTTGGTTTGCAAGAATTTTATTGAGTATTTTTTTTTGCATTGATATTCATAAGGTAGGTTGATCTGAAGTTCTCTTTCTTTGTTGGGTCTTTGTGTGATTTAGGTATGAGTGTAATTGTGGCTTCATAGAATGAATTGGGTAGTGTTCCTTCTGTTTCTATTTTGTGGGATAGTTTGAAGAGAATTGGTATTAGGTCTTCCTTGAAGGTCTGATAGAATTCTGCACTAAAATCATCTGGTCCTGGGCTTTTTTTGGTGGGGAGACTTTTAAAGACTGCTCCTATTTCTTTAGGTGTTATTAGACTGTTTAGATGGTTTATCTGCTAATGATTTAACTGTGGCACCTCGTATCTGTCTAGAAAATTGTTCATTTCGTCCAGATTTTCCAGTTTTGTTCTTCCTAAACACCCTCTCCGCCTCATGGAGCCAGTGAAATTATGATTCTATAGTGGTTATCAACAGCTCAAGCTGTTACTCAGTGAGAAGCCCAGCCTTTGACCCCAGAACCCTGCATCTGAGACTGTGCCCTGGATTCCCATAAGTCTCTCTGAGTATAGGCTTCTGTAGTGGGATCTGATGATTTTTTTAATTTCCTCAGTTTCTGTTGGCTCCCTTTTCAGTTTTGATTTTATTAATTTGGATACTGTCTCTGTGCCCTCTGGTTAGTCTGGCTAATGATTTCTCTATCTTGTTGATTTTCTCAAAGAATCAGCTCATGGTTTTGTTGATTCTTTGTATAGTTCTTTTTGTTTCTACTTGTCTGATTTCAACCCTGAGTTTGATTATTTCCTGCCTTCTACTCCTCTTGGGTGTATTTGCTTCTTTCTGTTCTAGAGCTTTCAAGTGTGCTATCGAGTTGCTAGTGTATGCTCTCTCCAGTTTCTTTTTGTAGGCAGTTAGAGCTATGAGATTTCCTCTTAGCACTGCTTTCATTGTGTCCCATAAGTTTTGGTATGAAGAGCCTTCATTTTCAATAAATTCTAAAAAGTCTTTAATTTCTTCCTTTATTTTTTCCTTGACCAAATCATTATTGAGTAGAGCGTTGTTCAGTTTCCATGTGTGTGTGTACTTTCCATTGTTTTTGTTATTATTGAAGACCAGCCTTAGTCCATGGTGATCTGATAGGATGCAAGGGATTATTTCAATCTTTTTGTATCTGTTGAGGCCTGTTTTGTGACCAATTATGTGGTCTATTTTGGAGAAGGTACCATGAGGTGCTGAGAAAAAGGTATATTCTTTTGTTTTAGATTGAAATGTTCTATAGATACTAGTTAAATCCATTTGGTTCATAACTTCTGTTAATTTTAATGTGTCTCTGTTTAGTTTCTATTTCCATGATCTGTCTGTTGCTGAGAGTGGGGTGTTAAAGTTCCCCATTATTATTGTGTGAGGTACGATGTGTGCTTTGAGATTTAATAAAGTTTCTTTTATGAATGTGGGTGCTCTTGCATTTGGAGCAGAAGTGTTCAGAATAGAGAGTTCATCTTGGTAGAGTTTTCCTTTGATGAGTATGAAGTGTCCTTACTTATCTTTTTTGATAGCTTTAAGTTGAAAGTCGATTTTATTTTATATTACAATGGCTATTCCAGCTTGTTTCTTGGGACCATTTGCTTGGAAAATTGTTTTCCATCCTTTTACTCTGAAGAAGTATCTGTCTTTGTCATTGAGATGAGTTTCCTGTATGCAGCAAAATTCTGGGTCCTTTTTATGTATCCAGTCTGATAGTCTACGTCTTTTTATTGGAGAAATGAGTCCATTGATGTTAAGAGATATTAAGAAAAAATGATTGTTGCTTCCTGTTATTTTTATTATTAGAGGTGGGATTATGTTTGTGTAGCTATCTTTGTTTGGGTTTGTTGGAAGATTACTTTCTTGCTTCTCTTAGGTTATAGTTTCCCTCCTTTTGTTGTTACTCGTCTAGTATCTTTTGTTGGGATGGATTTGTGGAAAAATATTGTGCAAATTTGGTTTTGTCATGGAATATCTTGGTTTCTCCATCTATAGTGATTGGGAGTTTTGTTGGGTATAGTAGTTTCGACTGGCATTTGCATTCCCTTAGACTCATATTTGCTTTCTCTTAGGATCTTTATGATATCAGTCCAGGATCTTCTGGTTTTTATAGTGTCTGGTGAGAAGTCTGATGTAATTCTGAAAGGTCTGCCTTTATATATTACTTGACATTTTTCCCTTACTCTTTTTAATATTTTTTCTTTTTTCTGTGCATTTGATGTTTTGATTATTATGTGACAGGAGGTATTTCTTTTCTGGTCTAGTCTATTTGGAGTTCTGTAGGCTTCTTGGGCATGGGCATCTTTTTCCTTAGGTGAGGGAAGTTTTCCTCTATAATTTTGTTGAATATAATTATCTTCAGTAACTGGATTTTGGAGTTAGGAGCTTTTTGCATTTTACATTTTCTTTGACAGTTGTGTCAATGTTTTCCATGGTGTCTTCTGCACATGAGATTCTCTCTTCTACCTCTTGTAGTGATTCTTGAGTCTATGACTTCTGATCTCTTTCAGGTTTTCTATCTCCAGGGTAATTTCCCTTTGGGATTTCTTTATTGTTTCTACTTCCATTTTTAGATCCTGGATGGTTTTATTTAATTCCTTCACCTATTTGAGTTTTCTTGCAATTCTTTAAGGGATTTTTGTGTTTCTTGTTTAAAGGCATCTACCTGTTTACCTGTATTCTCCTGTATTTCCTTCTTAAAGTCCTCTATCATCATCATGAGAAGTGATTTTAAATCCTGCTTTTCTTGTGTGTTTGGGAGTTCAGGACTTGCTATGATGGGAGAATTGGGTTCTGATGACGACAGGTAACCTTAGTTTCTATTGCTTATATTCTTGTGCTTGCCTTTAGCCATCTGGCTATCTCTAGTGCTACCTGCATTCACTGTCTCTCCTCTTATCTAGCTTGTGTCAGAACTCCTTAAAGTCTAGCTGTCTCTGTGATCCTGTGATCCTGTGATCCTGAGATCCTGGGTGGAAGAGCTCTAGGACTCAAGCTGTCTCTGGGATCCTGAAATCCTATGATCCTGGGCATGTTAGAGCTCTTGAGAATCCTGCTTCATCAACTGCTCTGAGTGCATTGGTTCCTCCGCTGCTTTGAGCACAGTGTTTCCTCCTCTCCTCTGAGTACAGTTGTTCTTCTAGGATGGGTCAGGATATTTTGTCTTCAAGGGAGCAGACCAGCTAGGAGTCTGCCCCATCTATGTGCTCATTTTTTCATGCCGTTTTCCAGACAGAGACTCCATTCATGGTTTCTCTACCATGTGTATAATTCCAAGACAATTTTTCTGGAATATCACAAAACATTTAGTTTACCCTCACATACCCAGTGGGGTATCTCTATTGATCAAGTACCTGAAGACAAACCATGTCTTAATAGTAGTTTTGGTTTGTATTTTATTAATTGAATTATTTGATATTTATTTCCCAGCCCCATCATTGTCCCCTACTCTTTCTAAATTCTTGATATTCATAAATTTTTGTTTTGCTTCATGATTCACTGAATTTATTTGTTTGAAATTATCCATTGGAACTTGGTGAAGGTAATGACTTCACCTCTGCACAGTTTTTTAGTAGCCAGTAATTCATCAGGGATGGTGTCTTAGTTAGGATTTTATTGCTGTGAACAAACACCATGAGGCAATTCTTGTAAGAACAACATTTAATTGGAGCTGGCTTACAGGTTCAGAGGTTCAGTCCATTATCCTCAAGGAAGAAATATGGCAGCAACCAGGCAGGCATGGTGCAGGCAGAGCTGAGAGTTCTTTACCTTCATCTGAAGACTGCTAGCAGAATACTGATTTCCAGAGAGCTAGGATGAGGTTCTTAAAGCCCACACCTACAGTGCCATGCCTACTCCCAAAAGGCCACACCTACTTGAATAGGGCCACATCTTCTAATAATGTCACTCCCTGAGTTGAGTATTTATTTATAGGTATAAATTTAGATACTTAGAAAGACAGTTTGACATTATGCCAATTTAACTAAATTAAAGTAGTAAGTTCACATAGGTACACTTCATGTTTTGAGTTATTTATTTAAAATATTTAAAATATTTTTATTAATTACTGTACCTCTAGTCCTCAAACTATGTATCCTAATTATTTTTATTTAATAATTAATCAATTTCAATTTGTATTGTTCATATACTTCTTAGTGTAGTGACATCCCCTGGAGTGGAGTTGACCTAGTAGCCATACTCTCATAGAAAATTGACTCCTTCTCCCCCGAAGCTCCTTCAGTGGTGATAAGGGCTCCTCCCCTCCTCCTCCTCCTCCTCCTCCTTCTTCTTTTCTCTCTCTTCCTTCTCCTCCTCTCCCTCCCTCCTCCTCCTCCTCTCCCTCCCTCCTCCTCCTCTTTGACTTCCTCCTTTCCCTACTCCTTTCCCCTTCTCTTTCTCCTCTTTCTCCTCCTCCATTCCCCTCCTCCCTTTCTCTCCCACTCCCCCTTCCTCTTCCTCCTTTTCTTCCCTCTTCTTCTCCCCTTCCCCTCCTCTTCCCCTTTTCCCTCCCCTTCCTCCTCCTCTTTCCTATTTCCCTCCCCTTCCTCCTCCTCCTCCTCCCCCTTTCTCCTTCTTCCCTCCTCCCCTTCTCTGTTCTCCTCCTCTTTCTCCTGCTCTACTTCCCCCCTCCTTTTTTTCCTTCCCTCTCCTCTTTCTCCTCCTCCCTTCTCTCCTCCTCCTCTTATTCTTATTTTTTATTCTTATTCTTATTCCATGCTATAATGCTGAGTTTTTTATTTAAAATATTTTTATTAATTATTCTACCTCTAGTTCCCAAACTCTGTATCATCGTTATTTTTTATTATTGATTTTTATGCAGGTCTTGAGCAGGCCACCACAGTTGCTCTGCATTTATGAATGCAACAGGCCTCCCATGTCTAGGAGACACTCTTTGACACCAGTCTTGCCTAACCTTTGCTTCCTACAAACATTTTATTTCTTCTTCTGTTATAGTTCCTAGCCCTTGAAGAAAGGAGTTGTGTTGTAGTTGCTCCATTATGGCCACTTCATAGCACTTATTCTCTGCATCTCAGCCAGTTGTGAGTTTCTGTATTAACCACCATCTATTGCACCAAGACACTTCTCTGATGAGATCTAAGGCAGAAAAATATTAATTTAAAGAGGGTTTTATATTATTATGTCTATTTAGCAAAACAATAGGAATAGACTTACTCATAAAGCTATAAGTTTATAGGTGCAATGGTCCTGTCAAGTCTAAAAGGCACTAGTTCCCAAGAACATCTGGCTCTTACAATCTTTCTGCCCCCTTTTCCATACTGGCTCTGAATCTCAAGGAAAGGAGTATGGTGCTTCATTTGTGCCTTCCAACCTTGGGTTCTTAACCACATTTGCATTACCAATTATTTTTCCCATGAACCAGGCCTTAATCCTTCTTAAAGTGTTTGGTTATACTTATAGTACTTGTTCCACTCAAGGGAAACATTACGCTCAAGGGGATATTTTGTAATTTTAAGTGATGATTTAATTTTATAAAGCTATACAAATAATGTATGAATGCATCATTATCATATAAAATTTAAAATATGGAAGTATGCTCAATAAAAACTGACAATTCTTTGACAGATATCAGCCCCCTCCCAATCTAGTTTAAGGCATTTCCAAGCTAGCTAGCAGTTTAAATAAAATTTCTCTACAGTAATACAATAAAATTACAATATATAAAATTCTGTGTACAAATGAAATAAGGTTTGTAAACATGGTCCTTACTCTTCAGATGGTTATTACCCATTAACTCATATGCCCATCAACTGATAAATGGATAGTGAAAATATTTATAGATATTAATCATCTGGAATGAAAACTGAAGTCATAAAATTTTCATGTGGGTAGAGATGGAACTGGAAAAAAATTATACTGAGTGAAATCACTCAGGCCCCTAAAGCCAAATGTCATGTGTTCTTTCTCATACGACAATGCTAGCTTCAATTTTTTTTTGTTTTGTGTACTTAACATGAAAGTACTTAATGTGGAAGATGGGAATAAAGAAATACACATTGGCAGAGAAATGTGACAGAAGGTAGTAAAATATAAGTGAAATGAAACTAAAGATTGGAAACATAGGCAAAGGGGGTCTAACAGTAGTAATGGCGATGAGTAACTGGGGGCCAGATGAAGGCCTAAAAGAATGGAGAATAGGGTTGAAGAATAACTCAGCATTTAAAAGTTTTTGCGGTTGTATATGAGGACCAAAATTTGACCCAGCACCTGCATCAGACAGCTAACAAATCTCTAAGGAATCTGATGCCCCTTATGGACACACAGGGCACCTACACACACGTGTGTGGATACACACAGACTCAAAAAACATAAACAAATCTTTAGAAAAGTGAAGTGTACATTAAGAAGATATTTGGGGACTATGCTCTTGTAAGCCAAGTTTAAAAATTGCAATAAAATTGATAGTAGAAGAGATGTGATATGAAAAACATAGGAGAGTACTAGGGCTAAAAAAAAAAAAAATGCAGAGATGGGGACAAAGGATGGGGAAGCAAAGGATAAGGTGAGTTAACCATTAACCAAAACTAATGATGTCTGAAGAAACTTTATGAAACCCCACCAGTTTGTAAGCTAATTAAAAGTATAGAGTTTTAAAAAGGAGTTTGAATAGAAGTCCTCTACATGGTTGAACCATGCTCCTCCTAGAAGACATGGGTTATCAAAAGAACATCTAGGTGCATGACATGGATCACTCCCTTTGAGATCTTTTTCAGAGAAGCCCCAAAAGCAGCCAAAACAATATAAACTATTGCAGTCACCCACTGTAACTACAGAAGAAGACCCTATTTCTGAAGACACTATATATTTTGACTGCAGATCACAGAGAAATTAATGTTAAGCTGACCAGGAAAGTCCCCTCATTTCTAGTTTTCACAGTGCTAGGAGGTAGTGTGTGGGCTACTAAGGAAGAAAAGATATTGATGGTCTTATCAAGTACTTGATTCAGCATGCTACAATAATGACCTGCCAGCAACAATGCAGCAAAACTGTTTATAGGGTAGCCAACTATTCTCTTGATTGGCTTTAAGGCCTGTTCCACAGATAAACTTATTTATTATACTAAAAATATGATCAAAACCCATAGCTAGGGAGGCTATAAACCCTAAGGTAGTAATTATTTATTTTGTTTTTTATAAATGATCATATTGTCAAACTGCTTTCAAAATGTTTTTGTTTACATGCATAGATTAGTGCTGCTACTAACCTCAGTTAGAGAAGTGGTTAATCGTAGTGTATATTGACAAATGTTGAGACATGATTAAAGTGCTGAAAAGATTTTTCTGTGAGTGCTCAGCCATTGATAGAACATCTATGTCAACTCCTTCCTCTGAAGGCTCAGAGAATATCATGGAAGAGAGGGTGGCAAGGGTTAACCAGAGGATATCAATCTGAGACAAGATCAGTACAAGATTGAGCCAGATTAAACCTCCATCATGGATGGGCCAGGGCTCTGAACAACTGAAGCCTCACATGAGGAGCTACGGTAATGATGGAAAGTGACAGTTACTTTCATTTAGGATTAAGACTGCTAGTAGACTTCCCATACCCCATTGATGATCTCAAGCCCATGTGCATGTAGGCAGAACTAACTGGATTCAGGAGGGTTAAAATAAACCAACCAATAAAGGCTTTAAAAGCTCCCTGTTTTAGTAGTTGTCATTGTTAGCACAAAAATACATAGGATTTATTGTGGCATTGTCACATATTCTTTTTTTTTTTTTGGTTGATTCTCTAATGAATTCATAATTCTACTCTCTAAATCTAACAAAGGATAAAATGTCAGAATCAAAGTAGTAATATAAATACTGTGAAATATCTCTAGCTATGATATTGTCTTGGAAATTGTCATTCCTAGAAACTGTTTAATCATAGATAAATGTAAATTGTACTCCAGTGACAAGGAGTAGGAGGTAGAACTAATTTCCCAAGACCTAGAAGACCCAGAGGCAGTGATTGAAGAGAAATAACATAATGAAGAAAGGAAATATCTGCTTCATTTTGTATTATGCTTGATAACTTTTGCAGAAGAGTCATGGTGCCATTTCCAAACATAAAAAATGTATAAATCGTTAATAATCATGGGGAGCCATGAGTTCTTAACTTCACTCTCAGTACAGTACAATATTTAAATGAATTCTCTCAACAACTGTAAAACAAGTATAAAACAAATAATATTATTTCTGGGATGTACACTATAAAATTTAGTTATGGGGAAGTATTCTGGTTGGTTCAAAGTCACACAGATGCCTAATTGTGATTTTAATCTGCAGTAGTTCTAATCCCAGGATTTGTCTCACAATAGCAAGACAGAGGAAGCATGAATATTTTAGAAGACATTTGTATGATGAGAGTCAAGTTAGAATCAGTCTATAGTAAAAGCTAATTTATTATTATTTCAAATGATAGAAAAGCATTGATAATTTAAATCACTTATTTGCCATGTTCTAAGAATGCAAATTCCACATTTTCATAATGATTACATATTATTTCCTGAGAATATGTTATAGTGTTTAAAATATTTGTATTATCTTGCAAGTGTTTTTGAAATATAGAAGCAGAGAAAGATTAAGTCACTTAGCATACAGCTAAGCAAATATATTTAAACTGATCTCTCTGTGTTTTTACTTTTGAGACTTACTTCTCCTTTTTGTCTTGGTAAATAACTTCATGATTTTAAAAACAACTAGGTAGACTCTATCTTGTTTCATTAATTCAAAAGTTATAAATTTCAATAAAATTAAAAGAAAATCAGATGTCCTGTTACCTTTATCAGATTGGCCTGTGGGTGTACCTCTGTGGCATGTTCTTGACTGCTAATTGGCATAGGAGGACTCAGCCCACTGTGAACAGTAAATCTCTAGACAGGAGTGCCTAGGATGTTTAAAAAGCTAGCTGAGCAAACTAGTGGTCGTGAGCCAGTAAGTTGTGTTCCCTCTGGACTTCTGCTTCAAGCTCTTGCCTTGAGATCCTGCCTTGACATTGCTTAATAATGGACTATAATAATAATAATAATAATAATAATAATAATAATATATAATATATAATATATAATAATTATGGACTATAATAACTTGTGAACCAAACCAAATTTTTTTCTCCCCAAATTGCTTTTGGTCATAATGCTTGTCACAGCAGAAAAAAACAAAAACAAAACCAACAAGAACAACTTAAGTCTGTTTCAGTTTGTGTGCAGTTCACACACAGGACTTCCAGGTCATACTGACTCTTTATGTTTATAAAGTATTTTATGGTACTGTCCTTGGGGGTGGGGGTGGGGGAATCTTTGATTTTTGTTGTTGCTGTTGCTGGGTTTGTTGTTATTATTGTTTTCTGTCTTATACTTGCTTGATTTCATTGCAGGAGTTCTCAGAAATCCATTTCATAAAATAGTATTCACAATGAATATTTAAAATGCTACTGCCTTTCTCAGCATGTCTCTAGACAAAATTAGTTTTCCTGGAGCATCTGCCAGAATTGTCTCAACCTGAGACACTATCTTCCAGCCAGTCATGTCCAAATAATAACCCCCAAGCTTGAGTCTAGGTTCTAAAGAGTGAGTAAGGCTTACAGTCACCACATGCCTGATTATTTCTGGGATATTACAGCTCATGCTATTCCCTTGCCTCAGTAAGAAATGATGCACCACCAGCTGACAGAAAGCAGGTGCCAACTGTGGCCAATAAGGAACATGAGTCAGAGCCCATGAGGAGTAAGAAAGAGAGAGGAACCTACTTTCTGATGGGAGAGAACTCAGGTGTGTGTGTGTGTGTGTGTGTGTGTGTGTGTGTGTGTGTGTGTGTGACTGAGAGAGAGAAAAAAAGAGAGAGAGAGCCCACACTATCATATATTCATTGTAGCGTAGGTATTATACCAATTTGTTTAGGACACCTTTGATTTATTGTGTTTACATTAGCATAATTATGATCGCAAATGTATCTAGTCTGACAAGAATTATGTTCTGTTAATAGAACAAGGATTAAAGGCTTTCTTGTCTTGTAAATAATGAAATGCTTCTTGAAATGTTTTGTTAATACTACAATCATTAGGATTCAGAATTAGAACAATTGCCTATTTTTGACCAAGTTTCTCACACTTGAGAGAGATACTTCTCATTCATAGAGAGGTATAGATAGAAAAACACTGCTTGTTTCTCATCTCCATCACCCTGTGTCTTTATGGGATGTCAAGAACTTTGACAACCATTGAGGTATCTTACTGAGTACAACAATCATTTCTGAAAGAGCTCACTAATTTCATGTTTCTGGTCCCATAAAACCTGTATCGTCCTCTCTTTCATCTCTCTGCATTCATCCATGAAGTGTATGAATCTTTCAAGCCTGCCAGTTTCTCCATTATCACAGGTATTATGTGACTCAAACTGTGTCTTCAGCATCACTATGGTGGACAGAGTTCTTCCTGATCACCTTTCATCTTTGATGTTACCAATCTCATTATATCGCTCTCTTTTTGAAAATTCTCTGAACTTGGAATCAGACCAAATGATTCCTCTGGGTTAGAAACCCTGGAGAATTTGCCCATCATTCTGACTGCAGCTCATGGTTCTTACTAGACAATTCACATTTTGGGTTTAGCACACTAATCTTTTTCCAGCTACTCTGAATATCATTCTTAGGGACTCACTATTCTGCCAACACGCTTTTGCTAAACATTTTCCTAGATATTTCTTTTCTGTTTATCTTTGAGAACTCAGTTTACAAACTCTTATTGGAAAAGCCTTTCTTACAACTGGATCAGATTAGGTGAGAACTTCTGCTTTATGTTTTCATCTAAAATTTATCAGAGGTTTAATCACACACACAACTGTTTGATGTTTATCTCTGTGTCTGGCATGTAAACTCTATTACTATATCTCAAGTTTATTGCTATATCATAAAGAAAAGCAAAGTAACTAATATAAAAAGATGAATCCACAACAAACCTTTATAGAATGTTTGCTGAGCACTTACTTAGCTTAACACTGAAAGCTATAATTTGCTTTGTAAATTAGAAACTGAAAAATAAAATTCACCCTTCTCAAGTAGCATGAGTCATTAATTTGAGCAGAACATTTCTTCCTAGGGTAAATCCCTAGGATTTATAGGTACTGGTTCTGAACATACATTCCCCAGGTTAGCCAAGGTAAGCTTTGATTTATAATTTGTAACTACTGGGTCAATTGCTGAATTTGTGTTTGTTGAATTAACAATTAACACACAATAAAAAAATGTGTGTTTGTTGAATTAACTAATGCATATCTTTATTTTCCTCTAATGTGTGCAAATACCAATGGTGATTTTAATAGAAGGTTTACAGGAGGTAAGCAGAATGCAAAATCAACATGTGGACTGTGTCACATGTCCTTTGTTAGTCATAAAAATCCACTCGTTATTGTCTCCATTTTATTTAGAAAGAAACTGTAACACAAAATGTTGGACTTGTTTGGTCAAAATCACATAGCTAATAGGTGTGAATGCATGAGACAGATACTTTCAAAACAAGAACAGGACACTTAAATCCCATCAAACTCCAGCTGAGAGTCCTGGGTGCCAGGGAGGAAGATGAAAATGAAGAGAGAAATTCACAGCTCAGAAGAGAAAATGTGTAACACCAAAAAAAGAAACAGCAGGAAAACTTTGGTTCTCTGTTGTCCTCCAATTGCTTGGTTATCTAGTGGAGACTTCAGATACTTTTTTCCTTTACCAACCTTTATGTTAGATGTCAGGTAATAATAGATTCAACTATAACACATTATAGTTTTATGAAGTCTTCACTAAATATCAGTTGTAGCACTGACTATATATGCTATACAGTTTTGTATATTTTGATAAAGAAATGCACTTAAAACAATTGTAGTCTGCTGATTTTTCCTCAGGCTGATTTCAAGTGGCATAATAAAAGGCAAAAAGAAGAACAAGCCATATGCCAGATGGATTAAACATAAGGAAGCCAGATAGATGACTGGGATTTGAGATCAAAAAAGCCTATGTCATATGGCAAAGTAAACAGCTTCCCTGAGAGAACCAAAGCTTCGGTCGCTGGTTCACATCAGCAGTGAAGCACAAGGCCAAGGGCATGAGTCAAGTGTCCAGGAAGTGCCTCAAGCTTTGTTTACTTGGCAGTCTCTTACTCCATTACTTATTTATGTAACCTTTATCTGTTATAGTTCAGTTTTATATTTAAATCAGGAAGGCATCCTAATCTATTATTAAATGGTATGGCCTATAATGTCCACATGTAATATTACCTGAGAGTAATTTGTTAGGATAATGGTTCCTAAAACGTTTGGACCTACAACCTCTTCATACTCAACGTAATTATTTAGGACCTTAATGAGCATTTATGTATGTAGGCTTTGTCTATTCAAACTTTATGTTTAAAAGTCAAATTGCAAAAGTAAATATTTGTTAACCAATTCTTTGATTATTACAATCAATTAAACTTATATCAAAATAATTATTTACATGAAAATAACTTTATTTCTCAAAAAATGTTATTGAGAAAACTACTATCTTCTTTTTTTCTTTTTTTTATTGGATATTTTAAGTATTTACGTTTCCAATGTTATTCCCTTTCCCAGGTTCCCCTCTAGAACCCCATTTATCTGATCCTCCACACACACGCTTCTATGAGGGTGCTCTCCCTCCCACCCACCCACTCCCACCTCACTGCCCTCGAATTCCCCAACACTGGGGCATCGAGCCTTCATAGGGCCAAAGGCCTCTCTTCCTATTGATGCCAAACAACACCCTCCTCTGCTATACATGCAGCTGGATCCATGGGTCTCTCCATGTCTGTTCTTTGACTGGTGGTTTAGTCCCTGGGGGTTCTAGGGGATGTGGTTGGTTGATATTGTTGTTCTTCCTATGGTGTTACAAACCTCTTCAGCTCCTTCAGTCCTTTCTCTAACTCTTCCATTGAGGTCTCTGTGCTTAGTCCAATGGTTGGCTGTGAGCATTCATCTCTGTGTTTGTCAGGCTCAGTGAGAGCCTCTCAGGAGACAGCTATATCAGGCTCCTATCACCAAGCACTTCCAGGTATCCACAACAGTGTCTGCATTTGGTGACTGCACGTGGGATAGATCACCAGTTGAGGCTGTCCCCACACAGCCCCTCCTTCAGTCTCTGCTCCACACCATGTCTCCGTTTTTCCTCCCTTCAGTATTTTGTTACTCCTTCTATGAAGGACCAAAGAATCCACACTTTGGTCTTCCTTTTTCATGAGCTTCATGTGGTCTGTGAGTTGTATCTTGGATCTTGTGAGCTTTTGGGCTAATATCTACTTATCAGTGAGTGGATACTATGTGTGTTCTTTTGTGACTGGGTTACCTCACATAAGATGATATTTTCTAGTTCCATCCATTTGCCTAGGAATTTCATGGATTCATTGTATTAATGGCTGAGTAGTACTTTGTTGTATAAACATATCACATTTTCTGTATCTGTCCCTCTGTTGAGTGACATCTATGTTCTTTCCAACTTCTGTCTTTTATAAATAAGGCTGCTATGAACATAGTGGAGCATGTGACTTTGTTATATGTTGGAGTATCTTCTAGATATATGCAAAGGAGTGATATAGCTGGGTCCTCAGGTCCAATTTTCTGAGGAACGGCCAGACTGATTTCCAGAGTGGTTATATCATCTTGAAATCCCATCAGCAATCCTTACCAGCATCTACTGTCACCTGAGTTTTTGCTCTTAGCCATTCTGACTGGTGCGAGGTGGAATCTCAGAGTTGCTTTGATTTGCATTTTTCTCATGACTAAGGATATTGAACATCAGCATCTAGAGATGATCATGTGTTTTTTTTTTCCTTAGAGTTTGTTTATACAGTGGATTATGTTGATGAATTTCTGTATATTGAACCATCCCTGTATCTGTAGGATGAATCTTACTTGATCATGGTGAATAATTATTTTGATGTGGAAAACTGCAATTTTAATATATTTTTACAAATCTCTTTGAGGTCTGGCTCAAAGTTCTATGTATTCAGAGGTTTAATGTAGATTCTGAGGCCATATGTTGGAAGATTTGTGTCCTATTTTATTACAACCCACTGGCCTATCTTAGAGGAGTATTTATCTATGCACAGTTGTGTAGCATCACACATTGTTACCTAGACAACACTGATGCACTGAGTTGTGCATATCTGCCAGATATTTACACAGTCTATCACAAAATGCTTTAAAATCATATTAGTCAATGTCATCACCAATTTCTTTAAAAAGTCTTTAAGTATTTGGAAATTCAGTTTCTTAAAGGTAGAAATTAATTTTCCAAACATTTACTTTATTTGAAAGATAAATTCTACCATTAATAACAAATACTTTTTCAGTTGTGTGTCCTTGAAGTGGCAGGTACATTTTATTCATTTTCAAGAAATTTTTTTCCATATACTAGAGGAAAATAACCATAGTTCATTCATTTCTATAGTGGGTTGGCCTGATGTTGCTTGTATTATAATGCTAATTTGGGCCTCCAAAACTGGTTGCCCCAAAGAGTTCCCCCATTGAAGCTGGCTAAGTGACCCTGTTCTCAGTTAATTGTGATTGATAAGTAAAGATGCCAACATCCATTGGCTTGTCAGAAGAGACAAAGGTTGTGTTTAGGTTTCCTGACCTTGGAACCATAAGGAAGAAGAGCGTGCAGGAAAGGAGGAAAGAAAAGCCACCATGGGTTAAGGATCAAGAGAGTATGGCCCTGAGGGCTGCCCAATTAGAACTAAGAGCAGCTCAGATGGGACATACTAAATAGCAAGTAATAACTCAGGGTTATTAATAGGAAAGTAGATTCTAACAACATGGAAGGTAGGCAGATACTATTGTGCTGCTTAAGGCTTATTGTAAATACAAAGGCTGCAAGTGTATTTTTTTATCCAGGAATATAAATGGTCAAAGGTGGAATAGAAACCCCAAGCCAGGATTTTAATAATTTCTATGATGCATTTCATAATAGTAAAAGTTGTGTGTCATGAAGGCAGCCTCCAGTCTTCACATCAAGTGACTATACAAATGCTTCTCCTAAGACAATCCTACATGTGACTTGCAGAACAGTGCATCATGTAAGCTTTTCATTTAGTCACCTGATTTAAAAAGCACAAATTCAAGACTACATTTTAGTCCTGGCTTCAAAATGGCAGTTAAGGAGACTAGGTCTAAATCTCTGTTTCCAGAAATTAGACAAGTCCAGGCAAGTCTGTTACTAGAAATGAAAAAAAAAAAACAAAACAAAAAACAAAGATAAGACAAAACAAAAAACAACCCAGGCTCCAGTCCCCACACCCTGGTAATGATTTTTAGAATGCCTAGAGATAGAGTAAGACAAAGCCCATCTACCCGGAGATTTTCCTAACGTGCTTTAAATGGAACTTACAAGCTCACTTGATTGTCTATCTTGGAAACAGGAGACCCCAGCATGCTGAACTTCTCCAGAATAAAACACTCTTTGCATTTATATACTATGAGTATGTAAACTCATTCTTTGGTGAATCATGAAACCTTACAATGGCAAAGTCTCCATTCACCACTCCAAAAGCTGAGAATCACCAGCTTGATCTTTACTCACAGCATAATGATACTTTTTGTACCTGTGGTGCTAAAGACAAATTATCTCAGGATTCTTTAAAAGGTAGTTTGGCTCCCTTACAAGATGCTGGGATTTCCAGGATCATAGATGTATTTTGATTGCTTCTATATTAGGAAATGTTCAGTATTGAGCAATATTGTGTTCTCTAGGTAAATCCATGTTATTTAGATGAAAACCAAGAGCTGACACTAAAAGAGAGTGTCCTGATCAAGCAATGCTTAGCATTGGGGCGAGGCTGTTTTGTGCTCCCAAGGTTAATTAAGAAAAGACTAAATTTAAGCCACAGAATCCAACATCTAAATGTAAATATGTTCTCCAGAAAACAAAAGAATGTTCATCTTAAAACAACTTAAGTTCAATAAAGCCAGATTGCAGAGGATGGTCCCTGCATTTGGGAGGTCAGAACACTCAGATTTTGAGTGTAAGATCCTGTCTCAAAACAATAAAAATAAGCAAATAAAAGGTAAAATAAAAACAAGCAAAGTCTACTCATTGTGTTTTTTTCTGTTAACTCTTAGTCTTCTCGCCCTAGAAAGTTAGTAACTAAGCCATGGTTGGGGATAACTGTTCTTTGGTCCAGTTTATTTTTAACTACTCAGCTTTGGCTGCTAATCTATTTCCTGAACCATCTCAGCTGCTTCCCATTGAGCTAATGCAATGTGAGTTACTGGTAATAGTGAATTTAGCTCCAACATCAATATCATGGATACTTGTAAAATGTTCCTAATTGCACATTTATAATTCATCAACAATTAATATTTAAAGTGGATTGCTTGGTCAACTCTATCTTATTGCTAGATATTTGCCCTATGCAGCCATATATGTTAACGCAAACATAAGAAACTAGGAAATTTCTTCTTCTCCACAGTGATTGGGCTTATTAAAGCTCATTTCAAATGTCTCAGACACACAAATAGGGAGAGATTAAGAGAAAAAGGATAAAAAAATTTAAAAAGGAAGAAGTGGGATAGAATTGACCCTGTGGTTTGACTTTGTCATTCCACATGCCAGTGAGGTACCTACCCGCTGTATTTCTGATCCTGGTTTCTGTGACTCAGCATTCTATCTGCTCATTCATCTGTGCTACAAATGCAAATACAGAAACCATTTTCTTCCTTTTAGGGCTAAATAATATCCCATCCAGTTCATATCTACCTTTTAATTGATGGAAAGCTGCATACAATCAAAACGTAGAATTGTAGAGCCCAGTCCCAATATCAGGGTTCACAATGTGATCCAATATCTTGCAACACTGACATACAGAACAAATAAGGAATTCTAAGAATAAAAGAATTCATTTTTCTCGGGAAAGAGCATACTAACTGCTTATCCAATATCAAGTGGTCAATCCTGAACACATACATACAAGTAACATTATACAAACTGAGCAGGTTGTACTTATATATTTAAGGACTTATTTGTATTTTAAGAATCTTATTGGAATTCAAGGTACGGATGGCTTAGAGTAATATGAATGGGGGCCTTCAGGAGGCTGTCTCCATTACCATCCATACCCTTCCTGCTGTAAGCCTGAAGCATAGACATCACAACTTACATTTCCATTCAGGATGTTCTGATATTATGTTAAAATTTCCAGAACAGAGCATATATTCACAGGCAGATAAGGTTTTTACGCTAGGAGGTGTTTTAGTGTTAGGAAGTAAGGTGCTTTTCTTTATCAAGAATGTCCTTTTCTAAATGGCAAGCTTTTTTTCCTTTCCTTTCCTTTTCTCCTTCATTTTTCTTTTTTGAGCATGGCTCAGCTCTACATAATCATAAGTATGTCCTGCTGGTCATGCATTCTGTCATAACATCAACAATGAAATACAAAGAAGAAACATTTGAATCAAAAAACCTAGTATCTAGATTAGAGCATATTTGGTTCAAGTAAACATTGTTTTGGCTCTATGGAAATGCATATCTTTCAACCAACTATATTTGAACAGCTGGCAAATAACCAGTTTTGAATGGAGTGTAAAGTTTTCAACATAAGTACCCAATCGTAATGTTTTGTACATTCTTTATGCTAGCTTTGTGTGCTGAATGGAAGTAATGCCTGCTGTCTACAATCAGCAGAATGTGAGTTCTTTAAGACAAAAATAATCAGTTCTGGAAGACAGCAGAGAAATCAAACATTTTCTCTGGAATTCTGTTTCTCCACACTCATGCAGTGGGAAATGTAATCTGTCGAGATGATTTTTCTAGTGACCGAAAGAACAAGACTCTTGTTGATCCAACAGCTCAGAATCTGCCATTATGATGTCTTCTGTCCCATGTCCTGTGCTGTCCATGCCATGTTTTCAAACATTATAGTCTCATCTCAGATGGGAAGTTATTGACAACTCTGTTTGCAAAGGGGGATAGTTGTTTTTATTCCCCACTGAGAACCCACAGGGATGCAGTGCTTTCCAGCCATTAAGCAATTTTCTGAGTGTGCTACACCTTCCTAGTGGAAGAAAACAGGCTATTCTCAAAAAAAGAAAAGTGGTTACATTTACTCTGGAATACATTTGGCAAAAGGGGATAAGATTAAGTTGCTTTACTGGACATTAGACATAAAGAGTTCTATTGCATTTATGGACCTATTTGACAGAAAATAATAACACCTTGTTACAGAACCAAGGTTTTCATGCCCTACCCTGTGACTCACACAAAAAGCCTATTATCCATTATAAACTGTCCCTCTATGTACCCTGCCATCTCATTCTTGGCACACAGCAGAAATTATACTGAAGCCTTAATTGCTTTTCATAGGTCACCATTCTTGTCATCCCATGTCCTTTGGAAGCACAGAACATTACATTGCATATAATGTAATTAGGTGGCAGGGTGGTCAGCTTCTTCTTGTAAGATAACTCTACCTGTCAAATAGAGACAAAAGATTTGTGTACCTGTTTAGTAGATGCTAAAGTTTCTCTCAAGAGAATGAATTAGTACTGCCTTTCTTAGCTGTGCCTGGACATCAGACTGAATACAGTCAAAATTAAATGTCAAGACCAATGAAGTAAGCTATGCTGTGGTTCATTGTGGGAGCCTGAGGTGAAGAACAAATTGAAGAGAGTGATCATAGGCTAAAAGTAAGAGTGTGGAGTTTCAGTGATGGTGAGTGACTAGGAGGAGCCATTGGTATACTAAGAGTACCAGGAGCAATATGCTATGGCTGGAGCATTGTTTTCCCAAACTGAGCAAATGCACAAACTCTAATGACATATTCAAGGCTCTGTTTGCTGGGTTAATTCCTAACTTGACCTGAAAGCCATCCAGAAGATGATCCTCTAAGAAGGGGTTGTCTTCAATCTTACTGATGTTGACTCTAACTAAGAGTGCCCACAAAGCAAGAGCAAAGGATTACAGAATAGTAAGGAAACAGAACATGTCTGCCAAAGCACAACTTTCAGAAGGGCAGAAACCTGGCAAGCTTAAGTTAGGAGGGTGTGAGGGAAGCCTGGGCAAATTGTATTTTTGTTGCAGAAAAAGAGATGTTTAAATCCAGAAATTGACATGGCCTTCTAAATACCAAAAACCTGGGTACTCAAAATCACTGATCCTCGGCCCAGGTCCTAAAGGATCCACGTTTGAGGACATATCCTGGAGAGTTCTTGGCTCTTTATTTACATCTAGCTATTTTCTTGGATTACTAAGCATGCCTTCTCAGTGTTGTCTGCCTGCAGGTTCCCGTGGCTTCTGAGGACAACTACCACAGAATCCAAGGAATGCAGAAGAAAACCATTGAATATTTAATAAACAGTGTGTGGAAATAATCAAATAAACATCAGTTTCATGCTCATATATTTGATTAAAACTTAGGGAAAAACTGTTAGCTCTTAGACTTCTCCCATTTACAAATTAAGAATGATTTCTTATTCACTGAATTTATAGACTAAAACAGATGCAAATTATCTTGACACAGTATCAGTAATTAATGTTACTTTCAAAAAGAAAATCAAATGAAGTATATTGGGTAGAAAACTCAGAAAATAAGCTACAGTGTTTTATCCATGGTTTACAGAACTTGATCATTTGTGCTGCCTTAGTAATAGGAGTGGAGATGCCTTTTACAGCCTCTGTATGCTTTTATATCAATCATAAATACCACCACAACATTCCTTTGTCTTTGATACACAGTGCTTCTGTATAGCCCAGGTTGACCTCAAACTTTTAATGTCCCTGCCTCTGACAACTACTCCTGGGATTGCAGGTATGTTCTGTAATAGTTTTGACTATTGACCCAAAGTATTTTCTTGCTTTGCTTTTTCATGTGCCTGTGCCATATGCATGGATATCTGTATGCATGTTCACAGGTACATTTACACATACATTTGCATGCATGTGGATGTGATGACCAAGGACTAGCATTGGATGTCTTCCTCTTTTGCTCCCTGCTTTACTTGCTAAGGCAGGCCCTGAATATATAGTGCACTGATTTGGATAGTCTAGCAGGGATTCCCTTCTCTTCCTCTCAAACATTGGAGTGTAATGGTAGGCTGCCACATCTATATGGCTCTTATATAAGTAATGAGAAATCTAACTCTAGTCTTCATACCTCCAAATCAATAACCATATCCACTAAGCCATCTCCCCATTCTGTTTGGTTTGTTTGTTTTCTGATTCTACATCCTCCTGGCTGTCCTGGAACACACAGTATAGACCAGACTGGCTGTCCATTCATAGTAACTCTGCTTCTACCTCCTAAGGTCTGGAATTATAGATATGCCCTTTAGATCTCAAACAGACTTGTCATCTAGGCTCTAGCCCAAAATTCCTGAGGAATGTGGCTTATCTATAATTCAGCCACCTGGCATATGTAGAGTACCTGCTATGTGATAGATGTTATAATAGGCAATAAGAACTCAATCCCCAGAATGGTTTTTCTTCCCTGCCATTTACAGTTCAGTGACAGAAAGCCATTCTGCCTACTAGAAGATAAACATAACAGTAATACTATTTTTTACCTTTTAGAGTCTAATCACCTTATGAAATACTTTACCTGATACCACTGGTTGTCAATGTATGTGAAAGAAAAAAAAAAAGACCACATTTTCTATCTGAAAATGCAGTAGGTTGTGGATACACCATGCTGTTCCCTCATAACTAATGAAAGTTTGACCGCAATCCCAGCATTTCTATACTTCGCCTCAAGCTGCTGCAGGATTAGTACAATATTGCTGGGGATTTATTGAGCAGAGTTTTCTCTGAAGGCCTTCCTGGAAACGTTGCCTGAACCTCTGACGTCCTCCCTCCTTTTACAGCACTCTTGCTTTATCAGCTTCTCTACATAACAACCTATGGAAATGAGCCAACAAGGAAAATGGCTCCATTTACTTTGCTCTGAGCTACAGATGGCATGGTGAACACTGAGCTAATGGAAAACTGACACTTGCTAGCTCAGGTCAACACCTGTTTACACTGTAGCTGTGGCTTGAGAGACAGTGTATTTCAGTCTCTAGGGGAGGACTGCCATCTGCTCAGAGTGTGTTCTATATTTCCTTTAAAATGAAGATGGATACCAGGAATTGGAAGTGAGTCAGTGTATTGTAGGGGCTTCTTCCTATAGGCCTGCATGGTTAGGGAAGCTGACTGGTGGTATTTCCAGATAGATTTTTATGATAGCTACTCAAGCCTTCTTCTTTTTTTTCTTTTGGTTTTTCAAGACAGGGTTTCTCTGTGTAGCCCTGGCTGTCCTGGAACTCACTCTGTAGACCAGGCTGGCCTTGAACTCAGAAATCCGTCTGCCTCTGCCTCCCAAGTGCTGGAATTAAAGGCATGCGCCACCACTGCCCGGCAGCTACTCAAGCCTTCTTTTGATTTTTCTATAAGGAAAATTGGAAATTATGTTTTACTTTTGTTGTTCTGACTGTAGGTCTGTTTTATGATTCCACCATATTCAACCTCTCTAAGTAAGAAGTGCACCTTATAGTCAGAGAAGTCTGCACCCTGCTGTGACATATCCCAGTCCTAGAATAAAGAGGAGAGATAGAATGAAGCTCCCATGCTCTACCTGCTGGACCAACCCTTTACTGTGAAGCAGCACTCCTTTCCCGTAGACGGTGGAGATTCTGTATAAGGAAATTGCATACAGTTGGGGATAAGGCAAGAATTAAAACACTAACAGTAGACCTGAAGGAGCATTTGCAGGTCCATGTATTTGCTTTTCTTTATAAATTTATTTATTTATTCACTTTACATCCCCATATCAGCCTCCTCCCTTTCCTCCCAGTACATCCTCATCCAGATCCTTTGCCCATTCCTCCCTACACTTCTTCTCTGAGAAGGGACAGCACCACTCTAGGTATAACTCCTGCCCCCCCCTCCCGAGCACATAAAGTCACTGCAGGACTAGGCAGAGTTGCTACAACTGAGACCAGACAAGGCAACCCAGTTAGGAAACAGAATCCACAAGCAGGCAACAGATTCAGAGACAGCCCCCATCAGTGGTTGGGCAACCTGTATGAAGACCAAACTGCACATCTGCTACATATGTCTTCACACTTTCGTTACATTAAAAAGTTTCATACTACATCAACTTCAGTTTGGGGCCTTTAGTTGAAATTGCAAGAAATGTAGACTAATTCTATTTAATTTTCTGGAGGATCTGCATGCTTGTTTCATCTTTCTTATGCCCAGAACTGCTTAGCCATCAACTTTAGTCATCATTTATATTGTGGCTGTTTTGTTTTTTTTCCAAGAGCTGATAATAGTTCTTTGTACATGTAAGACTCTAGTACTGGTTCTACAATTGTCCAGTATTGTATCATCTTGGGGAAGTCACAGAATTATTTAGTATTTTTGGGCTTGTGCTTACTAGTTATAAAATTACTTTTATACAATATATTATAAAAGATATCAATGTCTCCTATAATCTGTTCTTTGTCACAGAGAAAGTAGCTGTAACTCTTAGGCACTCAGGTTCTTTTCTATTTGGCATGAACTACATGAAACTGGTGTTTTATAACTAAAATAGGTAAAGAAGCAGAAATTACATGTGGGAAGCATCTACCTTAATTCATTCCATAATTGTTTTAATTGAATACTACCATCTGAAAGGCTTCATTTTCAGACTTTGTGACTCTAACAGTGAAGAAAAAGACCTAGCTTCAATATAATCTCATCGCTTAACCAGAGACAATAAAAAATAAATAAATTAGCAGATGAAAATGTAAGGAGATGTGGTGAAGAAACTTTGTATGGTAATTAAATAAGATAGAAAGAAATATTAAATGGGGGTGGTCTCCTAAGAAGGACAGTGAGTAGAATTTGTCCTGAACATTGAGGTTCTCAGATATTTCTCTCTGTTTGGGTGTCTGGTTTCTGTCAGAGGGTAGACTCTGCAGTGCCAGGGAAGTATTAGTGAACATCTCCCCCCCCCCGAAAAAAAGACAGGAGCTGATCTGATAGAAATCACAACAGGGTGATTTGAGCTAGATTGGGCCCTCAGCCCAATGCTGATATTCAGGACAGTTTTGGAGGAGAGGAGCCCCAAATATCTACTAGGAAAAGGCTTTATAGAAAGAACTAAGTGGGAGCTGAGTGTTTCTAGCCAGGCAAGCGTCTTATTGGAAAGCTACTATATGGCCTTTAACATAATTGGCTGGTGCTAGGAATCAAACTATAAACTTAACTTCTGCTTCCATCTTCATTGCTGGTCGTTAGGCCAGGGGTAGGGTTGGTGGAAATTAACCTAAAAACATTGGATTGTCGGGGGGAGATTATCCTGGAGGTGCTGTTCTGTTGGATTAGCCTAGAAACTGGAGATAGGCTCAGGTTTTGTTGGGGGATAACTTGGAAGCTAATGCTAGGTACTAGCCTGTTAGCTTATTTGAGTTCATGTTTTCTAAAATGAAGTCTGAATTTAAAAGATTTGGTCTCTCAATTCAACATTAGAAAGGAGAGCATGACATTCCTCTATGAGTATTATCTCATTAGAAAAAAGTCTGAAGGAACTGATACCGGGCTTCCAGTGACAGACAGCTGAAGCCTGCCAGCAACTTTAGGAAAAACCCTGCCCTGAAGGTAGAGGAATGAAGTAACAACCAACAACCTAGAAGAAAAAGTCTTCACAAAAAGAAACTCCAAAACAAGATTATATCTACATAGAGAGAAGAAACAGAGACAAGTATTTAAAAATAAAGTCACATGATAAAACTGATTATAAGAAAAATAAACTGAAAAAACCTTTAATAGTATTACACAATAAAATTACACACAAACACACATACATACATATAGATGTATATGCAAAATATATACAGAAGTGAGCAAATATGAAAAACACTAAGCTTTATGTGTATGTGTGCATGTACATGTACTTGTGTCATACATGTATATTCATGTGCATAGGAGTACACATACATATTTGTGCAAGTATGGAGGCCAAAAAACTATCCCAACTATGAACTCATCAAGCATCATCCACTTTTTTTTTTTTAAAGAAAGAGTCTTTCACATGCAAGCAAGGTGAGGTATTCAATGAGCCTCTGATATTCTCCTGTCTCCTCCACTTTGTCAGTTCTAGCATTATAAGTGGGTGCTGTCACCCTTCTGCCCCTCGCTTGGTCCTTTTGGCTGGAGCAGACACCTAGCTGGTTTGCTCCCATGAAGACATAATATCCCAAGACATTCTAGGTGAGCCACTGCACTCAGAGCAGCACGTAAAAGCCCCCTCCAACTACCCTATGCCCCAGAGCTGCAACTGGAAGCCTGGGGCACTCAGGACCCATCAGCCACCCAAATCCTACCCTTCTGGAATACCACACCCCTTCAATCCCTCACTTGGTCCTTTTGGCTGGGGCAAACACCTAGCTTGTCTGCTCCTGTGAAGACACCATATCCTGAGCCATCCTAGAGGAATCACTGTACTCAGAGCAGCAGGATTTCAGGATCCCAGAGGTAGCCTGAGTCCCAGGAGTTCTTCCACCCAGGAGCTCAGGATCACAGGATCACAGAGGCATCTGGACTCTGAGTTCTCACACAAGAAAGATAACTGGAAAGACAGGCTCCAGTCAGAGACACTTACTGCAGGAAGCACTAGAGTTAACCACTTGGCAAAAGGCAAGTGCACGAACATAAGCAACAGAAACCAAAGTTACTTGGCATCATCGGAAGTGAGTTCACCCACCACAGCAAGCCCAAGACACTCCAATCACACTGAAAAGCAGGATTTAGAATTAAAGTCACTTCTCATGATGATGATTGAGGACATTAAGAGGGACATAAATAGCTCCCTTAAAGAAGTACAGGAGAACACAGGTAAACAGGTAGAAGCCCTTAAAGAGAAAACACAAAAATCCCTTAAAGAATTGCAAGAAAACACAAACAGGTGAAGGAATTAAACAAAACCATCCAGGATCTAAAAATGGAAGGAAAAACAATAAAGGAATCTCAAAGGACAACTACCCTGGAGATAGAAAACCTAGGAAAGAAATCAGGAGTCACAGACACAAGCATTACCAACAGAATACAAGAGGTAGAAGAGAGAATCTCAGGTGCAGAAGACACCATGGAAAACATTGACACAACTGTCAAAGAAAATGCAAAATGTAAAAAGCTCCTAACCCAAAACATCCAGGAAATCCAGGACAAAATGAGAAGACCAAACCCAAGGATAATAGGTATAGATGAGTGTGAAGATTCCCAAATTAAAGGGCCAGTAAATATCTTCAACAAAATTATAGAGGAAAACTTCCCTAACCTAAAGAAAGAGATGTCCATGAACATACAAGAAGCCTACAGAACTCCAAATACACTAGACCAGAAAAGAAATTCCTCACATCACATAATAATCAAAACATCAAATGCACAGAAAAAAATATTAAAAGCAGCAAGAGAAAAAGGTCAAGGAACATATGAAGGCAGACCTATCAGAATTACATAAGACTTCTCACCAGAGACTATAAAAGCTAGAAGATCCAAGACTGATATTATACAGACCCTAAGAGAAGACAAATGCCAACCCAGACTACCATATCCAGCAAAACTCTCAATCACTACAGATGGAAAAACCAAGATATTCCATGACAAAACCAAATTTACACTTTATCTTCCCACAAATTTAGCACTTCAAAGGACACTAGATGGAAAACTCCAACACAAGGAGGGAAACTATAACCTAGAAGAAGCAAAAAAGCAATCTTCCATCAAACCCAAAAGAAGATAGCTACACAAGCATAATTTAAATTCTAATAATTAAAATAACAGGAAGCAACAATCTTTTTTCCTTAATATCTCTTAACATCAATGGACTCATTTCTCCAATAAAAAGACGTAGACTATCAGACTGGATACATAAACAGGACCCAGAATTTTGCTGCATACAGGAAACTCATCTCAGGGACAAAGACAGATACTTCTTCAGAGTAAAAGGATGGAAAACAATTTTCCAAGCAAATGGTCCCAAGAAACAAGCTGGAACAGCCATTGTAATATCAAATAAAATCGACTTTTAACTTAAAGCTATCAAAAAAGATGAGGAAGGACACTTCATACCAATCAAAGGAAAACTCTACCAAGATGAACTCTCTATTCTGAACATCTATCCTCCAAATGCAAGAGTACCTACATACATAAAAGAAACATTACTAAAGCTCAAAACACACATCGTACCTCACACAATAATAGTGGGGGATTTCAACACCCCACTCTCAGCAATGGACAGATCATGGAAACAGAATCTAATCAGAGACACAGTGAAATTAACAGAAGTTATGAACCAAATGGATTTAACTAATATCTATAGAACATGTTATTCTAAAACAAACTAGTATACCCTTTTCTCAGCACCTCATGGTACCTTCTCCAAAATAGATCATATATATAATTGGTCACAAAACAGGCCTCAACAGATACAAAAGGATTGAAATAATTCCTTGCATCCTATCAGATCATCATGGACTAAGGATGGTCTTATATAATGACAAAAACAATGGAAAGTCCATATACACATAGAAACTGAACAACACTCTACTCAATGATGACTTGGTCAAGGAAAAAATGAAGAAAGAAATTAAAGACATTTTAAAATTCAATGACAATGAGGACACAGAGAAAGTATCCAAATTAATAAATCAGAACTGAAAAGTGAGACATAACAGAAACTGAGGAAATTCAAAAAATCATCAGACCCTACTACAAAAGCCTATACTCAACAAAATAGAAAAACAACCTGGATGACATGGACAATTTTCTAGACATATACCAGGTACTAAAGTTAAATCATTAGCAGATAAACCATCTAAACAGTCTCATAACCCTTACAGAAATAGCAGCAGTCATTAAAAGTCTCCCTACCTAAAGAAGCCCAGGACCAGATGGTTTTAATGCCGAATTCTAACAGACCTTCAGGGAGTAGCCAATACCAATTCTCTTCAAACTATTCTACAAAAAAGAAACAGAAGGAACACTACCTAATTCGTTCTATGAAGCTACAATCATGCTCATACCTAAACCACAAAAAGACACAACAAAGAAAGAAAACTTCAGACCCATCTCCCTTATGAATATTGATGCAAAAATACTCAATAAAATTCTCACAAATCAAATATAAGAACAGATCAAAACAGTCATTCATCATGATCAAGTAGACTTTATCCCAGGAATGCAAGGATGGTTTAATATTTGGAAATTCATCAATGTAATCCACTATACAAACAAACTCAAAAAACAAAAACAAATGATCATCTCATTAGATGCTGAGAAAGCATTTGAACAAAATTAAACTTCCCATCATGGTAAAAGTCTTGGGACAATCAGGAATTCAAGGCCCATACCTAAACATAGTAAAAGCAATATACAACAAACCAATGGCCAACATCCAACTAAATGGAGAGAAACTTGAAGCAATTCCACTAAGATCAGGAACTAGACAAGGCTCCCCACTCTTTCTCTATATATTCAACATAGTACTGGAACTCCTGGCTAGAGCAATAAGACAACAAAAAGAAGTCAAAGTGACACAAATAGGAAAGGGAGAAGTCAAAATATCACTATTTGCAAATGAAATGATAGTATGCTTAAGTGATCTCAAAACTTACACCAGAGAACTGTTATACCTGATTAAAAAAAAAAACACTTCAGCGAAGTGGTTGGATATAAAACAACTCAAACAAATCAGTAGCCTTCCTCTACTCAATAGGCTGAGAAAGAAATTAGGGAAGTGACACTCTTCACAATAGTCACAAATAATATAAAACACCTTGGTGTAAATCTAACCAAGCAAGTGAAAGATCTGTATGACAAGAATTTCAAGTTTCTGAAGAAAGAAAGAAGATGGAAAGATCTTCCATGCTCATGGATTGGCAGGATTAATATAGTAAAAATGGCCATCTTGTCAAAAGCAATCTACAGATTCATAGCAATCCTCATTCAAATCCCAACTGAATTCTTCGCAGAGTTAGAAAGAGAAATTCTCAAATTCATTTAGAATAATAAAAACCCAGGATAGTGAAAACTATTCTCAACAATAAAAGAACTTCTGGAGGAATCCCATCTCTGACCTCAAGCTATACTATAGAGCAATAGTGATAAAAACTGCATGTTATTATTACAGAGACAGGCAGAAAGATCAGTGGAATAGAATTGAAGACCCAGAAATGAACCCAAACACCTATGATCACTTGATCTTTGACAAAGGAGCTAAAACTGTCCAATGGAAAAAGGACAGCATTTTCAACAAATGGTGCTGGTTCAACTGGAGGACAACATGTAGAAAAATGCTCATTGATTCATTCTTATCTCCTTGTACAAAGTTCAAGTCCAAGTGGATCAAGGACCTCCACATAAAACCAGATACACTGAAACTAATAGAAGAGAAGGTGGGGAAGAGCCTCGAATACCTGGGCACAGGGGAAAATTTCCTGACCAGCATACCAATGGCTTATGTTCTAAGATCAAGAATTGACAAATGAAACTTCATAAGGCAAAGGACATTGTCAATAGAACAAAAAGGCAACCAACAAATTGGGAAAAAATCTTTAACAATCCCACATCTGAAAGAGGGCTAATATCCAATATATACAAAGAACTCAAGAAATTAGACTCCAGACAACCAAATAACCCTATTAAAAATGGGATATAGAGCTAAACAAAGAATTCTCAACTGAGGAAATTAAAATGGCCGAGAAACACCTAAAGAAATGTCCAGCATCCTTAGTCATCAGGGAAATGCAAATCAAAACAACCCTAAGATTCCACCTCACACCAGTCAGAATGGCTAAGGTCAAAATCTCAGCTGATAGCAGATGCTGGCAAGGATGTGGAGAAAGAGGAACACTCCTCCATTGTTGGTGGGATTGCAAAATGGTGCAACCACTCTGGAAATCAGTCTGGTGGTTCCTCATAAAATTGGACATAGCATTACCTGAGGATCCAGCTATACCACTCCTGGGCATATACCCAGAAGATGCTCTAACATATAACAAGAACATATGTTCCACTATGTTTATA
Organism: Grammomys surdaster; assembly: GCF_004785775.1. Taxonomy (NCBI): domain Eukaryota; kingdom Metazoa; phylum Chordata; class Mammalia; order Rodentia; family Muridae; genus Grammomys; species Grammomys surdaster. Next base: position 702,139 of record NW_021620244.1, read on the forward strand.
GCAGCCTTATTTTTAATAACTAGAAGCTGGAAAGAACCCAGATGTTCTTCAACAGAATTGATCCAAAAAATGTGGTATATTTACACAAAGGAGTATTACTCAGCAATTACAAACAATGAATTTGAGAAATTCTTAGGTAAATGGATGGAACTAGAAAATATCATCCTGAATGAGGTAATACAATCACAAAAGAACACACATGGTATTCAGTCACTGATAATTGGATATTAGCCCAGAAGCTTGAAATAACGAAGATTCAACTCACATACCACATGAAGCTGATGAAGAAGGAAGACCAAGTAGGGGTGATTCGGTCCTTCTTGGAAGGAGTAACAAAATACTCAAGGGAGCAAATATGGAGACAAAGTGTGGGACAGAAACTGAAGGAAGGGCTGTCTGGAGACCATTCCACCTGAGTATCCATCCCATGTGCAGTCTTCAACGGTAGATGCTAATGTGGATGTCAGGAAGTACATGCTGGCAGGAGATTGATATGGCTGTCTCCTTAGAGGTTGGCCAGAGTCTGACATATTCAGAGGCAGATGCTCACAGCTAACCATTGGACTGATCATGGGGTTCCCAATGGAGGAGTGAGAGAGAAGACTTTAGGAGCTGAAAAGATTTGTGGCCCCATGAGGACAGCAACAATACCAACCAACCACAGCTCCCAGGGTCTAAACCACCAACCTGGGAGCACTTAGGGAGGAACCCATGGCTCCAGCTGTATATGTAAGGGAGGATGGCCCTGTTGGGCATAGATGGGAGAGGAGATCCTTGGTTCCATGAAGGCTGGATGCCGAGTGTGGGGGAATTCTAGGGTAGGGAGGTGAGAGTGTGGTGTAGGTGGAGGCACGTCCTCATAGAAGCAGGAGGAGGAGGGATGGGATAAGTGGTTTCTGGGCAGGTGGGGGGGCAGGGAATGGGGTAAGGGGATAACATCTGAAATGTAAATATAATATCCAATAATTTAAAAAAAGTGGATGTTGTCACACCAACTTGTTTTTGGTTTGTTTCCTTGGTTGCTTGCATTGTTTGTTTTGTTTTGGCCATAGATCCTGTGGATCAAACTCACGTCCTCATGCTTGCAAGGCCCTTTACCAGCTGATCTGTCTCTCCAGCCCACACTATCAACTTTTTAAAGTAAGAATCTGAAAAAAGAAGAGATTGTTGAAGGCAGGGATGAATCCATTAATTAAATACTTTGAGAGCTTTTTTTGGGCTGGGGCAGACACAGAGTCGGTCTGCTCCTGTACTGTGGAGATACTGAATTCTGAGTCATCCTAGAAGAACCACTGCACTCAGAGCAGCCGGTAAGAACTCCATCTCATTCCCTAAGCCCCAGAGATACATCTGGGAGCCAGGGCACAGCAGCTACCCAAACCCCTCCCCTCCAGAATTCCACTTCCCTTCTGTCCCAGCCTGGTTCTTTGGGCTGGGGCAGACACAGAGTTGGTCTGCTCCTGTCCTGTGGAGATACTGAACACTGAGTCATCGAGAAGCCACTGCACTCAGAGCAGAAGGATTTCCAGATCCAAGAGGTGGCCTGAGTCCCAGGAGTTCTTCCACACAGGAGATTAGGATCATAAGACCACAGAGACATCTGAGGAGTTCTGCAACAAGCAAGATAACTGGAAATACAGACTCCAGTCTTACACAGTGAGGGCAGGTAACACTAGAGTTAACCAGATGGCGAAAAGCAAGCGCAAGAACATAAGAAACAGAAACCAAAGTTTCTTGGCATCATCAGTACCCAGTTCTCCCAATATAACATGCCCTGGACACCCCATCACACCTGAAAAGCAGGATTCAGAGTTAAAATCACTTCTCATGATGATGATAGAGGATTATAAGAAGGAATTAAGTAACTCCCTTAAAGAAATACAGGAGAGTACAAGTAAACAGATAGAAGCCCTTAAAGAGGAATCACAGAAATCCCTTAAAGAAATGCAAGAAAACACAAAGAAGGAATTAAACAAAAACATCCAGGATCTGAAAATGGAAATAGAAACAATAAAGAAAGTTCAAAGGGAGACAACCATGGAGATAGAAAACCTAAGAAAGAGATCAGGAGTCATAGATGCAAGCATCACCAACCGAATACAAGAGATAGGAGAGAGAATCTCAAATGCAGAAGATACAGTGGAAAATATTGACACAGTTGTCAAAGAAAATGCAAAATGCAAAAAACTCCTAACTCAAAACATCCAGGAAATCCAGGACACAATGAGAAGACCAAACCTAAGGATAATAGGTATAGATGAGAATGAAGATTCCCAACTTAAAGGGCCAGTAAATATCTTCAACAAAGTTATTGAGGAAAACTTCCCTAACCTAAAGAACAAGATGCCCATAAACATACAAGAAGCCTACAGAACACCAAAGAGGCTAGACCAGAAAAGAAATACCTCCCGTCACATAATAATCAAAACATCAGATGCACAAAACAAAGAAAAAATACTAAAAGCAGTAAGGGAAAAAGGTCAAGTAACATACAAAGGCAGATCTATAAAAATTACACCGGACTTCTCACCAGAGACTATAAAAGCCAGAAGAGCCTGGACTGACATCATACAGACCCTAAGAGAACACAGTTGCCAGCCTAGATTACTATACCCAGCAAAACTCTCAATCACTATAGATGGTCAAACCAAGACATTCCATGACAAAACCAAATTTGCACAATATCTTCCCACAAACCCAGCACTTCAAAGGATAATTGATGGAAATTGCCAACACAAGGAGGGAAACTACAACCTAGAAAAAGCAAGGAAGTAATCTTCCAACAACCCCAAAAGAAGATAACTATACAAACATAATTCTACCTCTAATAACAAAAATAACAGGAAGCCACAATCATTTTTCCTTAATATCTCTTAACATCAATGGTCTCATGTAACCGCCGTTTCTTCTGTAATGGCCGTCAGGTTCTGTTACTTTGTAAAGTCCAGCCGGTTCTGCTGCTCCGGTCCGCAGGTCAGGGTCTAGCAAGAGAGAGAGTGGGGACAGAGGAAGGGGGAAAAAAGGGCGAGAGACACAAAAGATAGATACAAGACAGAGTCAGGTGGAGTCTCTTCAAGTCTCTTCTTTATTCTCCTCTCTTCTTCTATATTCTCCTCACTCCTTCTGTCTCCTGACACCTCTCACTTTCTCACTCCTTCCACCTTCTACCTTCTACCTTCTACCTCCTACCTCCTTTCTTCCTTCTACCTCCTACACATAGAAAGGAAATCCTGGGTATTTATACCCTTTACCACGTGACTTGCCCTCGTGGACAAGCTCAACTGAAGCCACTATGTCACGTGCCTTGTAGCCATGGATACCAGGAGCACCTTGCAGCTGGGGGCACTAAACAGTGTAACAAGATGTTCATCAGAGTGCGCTCAGCTATTGCAGGCTGTTGAAAACAAGTCTCTTGTCAGGGTATATGGCTTGAGATGGCTGTAAAGATGATAGCCACTTTCGGCTAAGAGTCAGCTCCCAACAGTCTCAATTCCCCAATAAAAAGACGCAGACTATCAGACTGGATACACAAACAAGACCCAGAATTTTGCTGCATACAAGAAATGCACCTCAGTGACAAAGACAGACACTACCTCAGAATAAAAGGGTGGAAAACAATTTTCCAAGCCAATGGTCCCAAGAAACAAGCTGGAGTAGCTATTCTAATGTCAAATAAAATCAACTTTCATCTAAAATTAATCAAAAAAGATAAGGAAGGACACTTCATACACATCAAGGGAAAAATCTACCAAGGTGAACTCTCAATTCTGAACATCTATGCTCCAAATGCAAGGGCACCTACATACATAAAAGAAACTTTACTAAAGCTCAAAACACACATTACACCTCACACAATAATAGTGGGGAATTTCAACACCCCACTCTCAGCAATGGACAGATCATGGAAACAGAAACTAAACCGAGACACTTTGACATTAACAGAAGTTATGAACCAAATGGACTTAACAGACATCTATAGAACATTTCATTCTAAAACAAAAGAATATACCTTTTTCTCAGCACCTCATGGTACCTTCTCCAAAATAGACCATATAATTGGTCACAAAACAAGCCTCTACAGATACAAAAAGATTGAAATAATCCCTTGCATCTTATCAGATCACCACGGACTAAGACTGGTCTGTAATAATGACAAAACCAATGGAAAACCCACGTGCACATGGAAACTGAACAACTCTCTACTCAATGATGACTTGGTCAAGGAAGAAATAAAGAAAGAAATTAAAGACTTTTTAGAATTCAATGAAAATGAGGACACATCATACCAAAACTTGTGGGACTCCATGAAGGCAGTGCTAAGAGGAAAACTCAGAGCTCTAAGTGCCTACAAAAAGAAACTGGAGAGAGCACACACTAACAACTTGACTGCACAACTAAAAGCTCTAGAACAAAAAGAAGCAAATACACCCAGGAGGAGTAGAAGGCAGGAAATAATCAAACTCAGGGCTGAAATCAACCAAATAGAAACAGAAAGAAAAATACAAAATATCAATAAAACCAGGAGCTGATTCTTTGAGAAAATCAACAAGATAGATAAACTGTTAGCCAGATTAACCAGAGGGCACAGAGACAGTATCCAAATTAATAAAATCAGAACTGAAAAGGGAGACATAACAACAGAAACTGAAGAAATTCAAAAAATCATCAGATCCTACTACAAAGGCCTATACTCAACAAAACTGGAAAACCTGGATGAAATGGACAATTTCCTAGACAGATACCAGGTACCAAAGTTAAACCAGGAGCAGATAAACCATCTAAATAGTCCCATAACCCCTCAGGAAATAGCAGCAGTCATTAAAAGTCTCCCCACTAAAAAACCCCAGGACCAGATGGTTTTAGTGCTGAATTCTATCAGACCTTCAAGGAAGACTTAATACCAATTCTCTTCAAAGTAGTCCACAAAATAGAAACAGAAGGAACACTACCCAGTTCATTCTATCAAGCTACAATTACACTCATACCCAAACCCCACAAGGACCCGACAAAGAAAGAGAACTTCAGACCAATCTCCCTTATGAACATTGATGCAAAAATACTCAATGAAATTCTTGCAAACCGAATCCAAGACCACATCAAAACAATCATCCATCATGATCAAGTAGGCTTTATCCCAGGAATGCAGGGGTGGTTCAATATTCGGAAATCCATCAATGTAATCCACTATATAAACAAACTTAAAGAAAAAAATCACATGATCATCTCACTAGATGCTGAAAAAGATTTGACAAAATTCAACATCCCTTCATGACAAAAGTCTTGGAAAGATTAGGAATTCAAGGCCCCTACCTAAACATAGTAAAAGCAATTTACAGCAAACCAGTAGCCAACATCAAGCTAAATGGAGAGAAACTTGAAGCAATCCCACTAAGATCAGGGACTAGACAAGGCTGCCCACTCTTCCGCTACCTATTCAATATAGTACTGGAAGTCCTAGCCAGAGCAATTAGACCACAAAAAGAAGTCAAAGGGATACAAATAGGAAAGGAAGAAGTCAAAATATCACTATTTGCAGATGATATGATAGTATACTTAAGTGACCCCCAAACTTCCACCAGAGAACTCCTAAACCTGATAAACAACTTCAGCAAAGTGGCTGGTTATAAAATCAACTCAAACAAATCAGTAGCCTTCCTCTACATGAAAGATAAACAGACTGAAAAAGTAATTAGGGAAATGACACCCTTCACAATAGTTGCAAATAATATAAAATACCTTGGTGTGAATCTAACCAAGCAAGTGAAAGACATGTATGACAAGAACTTCAAGTCCCTGAAGAAAGAAATCGAAGAAGATCTCAGAAGATGGAAAGATCTCCCATGCTCATGGATTGGCAGGATTAATATAATAAAAATGGCCATCTTGCCAAAAGCAATCTACAGATTCAATGCAATCCCCATTAAAATCCCAACTCAATTCTTCACAGCGTTAGAAAAGGAAATTCTCAAATTCATATGGAATAACAAAAAACCCAGGATAGCGAAAACTATTCTCAACAATAAAAGAACTTCTGGAGGAATCACCGTCCCTGACCTCAAGCTGTACTACAGAGCAATAGTGATAAAAACTACCTGGTATTGGTACAGAGACAGGCAGGAAGATCAATGGAATAGAATTGAAGACCCAGAAATGAACCTACACACCTATGGTCACTTGATCTTTGACAAAGGAGCTAAAACTGTCCAGTGGATAAAGGACAGCATTTTCAACAAATGGTGCTGGTGCAACTGGAAGACAACATGTAGAAGAATGAAAATTGATCCATTCTTATCCCCTTGTACAAAGCTCAAGTCTAAGTGGATAAAGGACCTCCACATAAAACCAGATACACTGAAACTAATAGAAGAGAAGGTGGGGAAGAGCCTCGAATACTTGGGCACAGGGGAAAAGTTCCTGAACAGAGCACCAATGGCATATGCTCTAAGATCAAGAATTGACAAATGGGACTTCATAAAATTGCAAAGTTTCTGTAAGGCAAAGGACTCTGTCAATAGGACAAAATGACAACCAACAAATTGGGAAAAGATCTTTACCAATCCTTCATCTTATAGAGGGCTAATATCCAATATATACAAAGAACTCAAGAAATGAGACTCCAGACAACCAAATAACCCTAATAAAAAATGGGGTATAGACCTTAACAAAGAATTTTCAACGGAGGAAACTCGAATGGCCGAGAAGCACCTAAAGAAATGTTCAGTATCCTTAGTCATCAGGAAAATGCATATCAAAACGACCCTGAGATTCCATCTCACACCAGTCAGAATGGCTAAGATTAAAACTCAGTTGATAGTAGATGCTGGGGAGGGTGTGGAGAAAGAGGAACACTCCTCCATTGTTGGTGGGACTGCAAGATGGTGCAACCACTTTGGAAATCAGTGTCGTGGTTCCTCAGAAAATTGGACATAGCATTACCTGAGGATCCAGCTATACGACTCCTGGGCATATATCCAGAAGATGCTCAAACATATAACAAGGACATATGCTCAACTATGTTCATAGCTGCCTTATTTATAATAGCCAGGAGCTGGAAAGAACTCAGATGTCCTTTAACTGAGGAATGGATTCAAAAAATGTGATATATTTACACAATGGAATATTAATCTGTTATTAAAAACAATGAATTCGAAAGTTTCCTAGGTAAATGGATGGAACTAGAAATTATCATCCTGAGTGAGGTAATACAATCACAAAAGAACACACATGGTATTGACTCACTGATTATTGGATATTAGCCCAGAACTTTGAAATGCCCAAGATGCAACTCATAGGCCACATGAAGCTCATAAAGAAGGAAGACCAAGTGGGGGTGATTCGGTCCTTCTTAGAAGGAGCAACAAAATACTCAAGGGAGCAATATGGAGACAAAGTGAGGGACAGAAACTGAAGGAGAGGCCGTCTGAAGACCATTCCACCTGAGTATCCATCCCATGTCAGTCACCAAAGGTAGATGCTGATGTAGAAGTCAGGAAGTGCATGCTGATAAGAGCCTGATATGGATGTCTCCTCAGAGGTCTTCAAGAGTCTTACATATTCAGAGGCAGATGCTCATAACTAGCCATTGAACTGATAATGGGGTTTCTCAATAGAGGAGTTAGTGTGAAGACTGAAGGAGCTGAAAGGATTTGTGGCACCATGAGGAGAGCAACAATACCAACCAACCACAGCTCCCAGGGTCTAAACCACCAGCCTGGGAGCACTTAGGGAGGGATCCAGAGCTTCAGCTGAATAAGTAAGAGTGGAGGACCCTGCTGGGCATAGGTGGAAGAAGAGAACCTTGACCTCATGAAGGCTGGATGCCCCAGGGGGTGGGAATTGTGAGGGTGGGGAGGTAGGATTGGGGAGGTGGTTGATAGAGGTTACATCCACAAAGAAGAAGGAGGAGGGGTGAGGGGATAGGGGGTTCCTGGGTGGGTGGGGGATGGGGTAAGGGGACAACATATGAAATGTAAATAAAACATCCAATAAAAAAATTTAAAAAAATACTTTGAGAAGTTATTTACAATGTATTATGATTTTTCTAAATGCTTGTGGATTGCCCTGGTGCTGTTTGTATTTTGATGCTAAATTCTGCTTCCTTTAAGAGGAGCTGCCTCAAGGAGGAGTGGATCACACATCAGGTGATTTTATGTGAACCTTCTCCCCATTTTAACTGGTCAAACAAAGGCTAGAGTCTGTGATTGAGCAGTGGAAGGGAAAGGTAGACCTGGAGGTTTTAGAGAGGAGAGAGAAGGAGAAAGGGAAGACAAGGAGATCAGACAGAGGAAAGAATTTGGAAGAAGAGGAGGTAGGAGGAAGATGAAGCAGAACCAAAAGTTGCAAGGGATCTCATAGCTGGGAAATAGAGTACTGTAGTGGTAAATCTACCTAATCTAGGTGTGCAGCTTTAAATATTATAACTGAGCTGTATATGTTTTGAACAGGCTTATTGGGGTTAAAGATTTACCACAACAAATACTAACCACAAAACACAAAACACTTCTTGGGAAAGGAAAAAGGAAATTTTAAAATGACAATTGGACTTAGAAGAAAATGGAGTGACACTTTCAAAGCACCAGCAGAAAGAGGGCACTGGTGTAACTCTGGGAGTCTGGAGGCCTGAGATACAGGGATTGAGATTCTTCCATGGGCAGAGATGGATGTCCCAAAGGTAGAATGCACAACAGATTACCTTCCTCATCTTTTTGTTCAATTAAGATCTTTAATATGTGGGAGAGACTGCTGGTAGTGGTCAGTACAGGTATCTATTTACTCTGCAGATTCAGTGTTTGTTTCTTTTTAAAATATCCTCATGAAAACACCTAGAATCCCAGACATCCCAAAGCCAGTCAATATGACATGTAAAATTAATCACCACATCAGGAAGATCAACTGTACAAGTGGTCACATATGCTTGAATTTGTCATTTGCGAAGGCAAATTACACATGTCTGGAACTTGGGTCTAGCTAAACTAATAATGAAGTATGTTTTATTTCTTCATTTTTCTGCCTACCTTACTAAATGTTGTCTTTCTGTTTTGCTCATGAGCTTTTTCAAAAACCATTCTTAAAGTATTTATTTTTAAAAACAATACATTATTTCAAATATTTTTTTTCTCTCTGAAGTTGTTAGAATATGCTTCCCGTGGGATAACATACCTGTTTAGAAAATGTTACTACTACTTACCAAGATTCTGGTTCCTGTAGGTAGAAATGAGTTAGTGCTGTTCTGGATTATGTTAAAATAGATGTACTCATTAAAGTTATGGAAGCAGGGAAGCTGGAGTTGCCTGCACCAGACCTGCACAAAATCAAGCCTCTAAACATTGCAGAAGAGAGTGAGAAAAGGCTGAGAAGCTTTGGTAACTAACGGCTGCTGGGGAGAATCAATTATCTTGTGGGGAGCTATGGCCCGTGATAAGTTGCCTATGCTTCTGAGGATGGTGCCTGTAAGAGTTTGAATCAGCATGTACCCTGTACATTCAGATGTTTGAATACTTGGTCTCCAGTTGGTAACACTGTTTGTGTAGGTTTAAGAGGTGTGTCTTAGCTGCAGAAAGCAAGTCACTAGGGGTGAGCTTTGAAGTTTTAAAACCACTAGCCATTTTCAGTTTATCCATTTGGCTTTGATTGTGGGTGAAGATGTAAACCCTCATCTTCTGCTTAGCTGCCACACTTGCCACTTGCTCTTTCTGTTCAGCCAACACAGGCTCTACACCTCAGGAATTATAAGCCCAAATAAACTCTTTTATAAGCTATGTTGGTCATTGGACACTAAAAGAACTGATATAGCTCTATGCCCATACATATGCAGGTGGTAATAACTAGACTCTGATGTTTTATCTCTTTAAAACAGTGGTTCTCAACCTGTAGGTTTCACAAGAGTCACCAAAGACCACCAGGAAACACAGATATTTACATATCTACTTAAAACTGTAGAAAAAAATACAGTTGTGAGGTAGCAAGGAAAATAATTTTATGGTTGGGGGGCACCACAACATGGAGAAATGTATTAAAGGGTCAAAGCATTAGGAAGGTTGAGAATGACTTGTTTAAAAGGACATGAAGTTAGGAAGGAAACTTGGTGATGTTTAGAAAGAGGATGAAGAAAGAAGGGTAGATATGATCAAAACATATTTACATGCATGTAAGAAATTATCAAAGAATAATTAAATTATTTTTGAAGAAGAGATGTTCTGAACCTGCTGGTGGTCACAGGTACTTTCTATGTGGGAGAAATTAAAGCCAGATCAAGCCTTCTAAGCCCCTGGAATACAAGTGTCTAAAACATTTCTGGTCAGGGACATTATATTCACTTTTACACACACACACACATACACACACACACACACACACACACACACACACACAAATTAACAAAAACAAATTTCATGGCTCATATGAGACAACCCGTTCTTAATTTATTTAAGAGAACATCACAGTACTCTTTCAATAGACTTTTAACCCCACACCACACATTTCTCTGTGGAAAATACTCTTCCTAAAGACAATGGTATTCCTTTCTAATCACAAAATATATGTGAATGAAGTAAAGTGCTAATAAGCACTTGGGAGGACCTTCAAGTTGCAGCCAAAGTTTTATAGTTCACCTTACCTGCCTCATTGGTGACTTGTGAATCTGGAAGACACATCTAGTGTTGTCTGTGTCATGATTGTACTCAAAGAAGTGATCACAGGAATTGAAATGATGAGTCACAAAACCTTACTCACCAGCTGTGTTGTTCTGGAATTAAAGGCATTTCTGCTCATTTACTTTTTGATGGTTTAAGAAAACCTGGAGAGAACTTTCAACTTGTTTGTACACTTAATATTTTGTGCTTCCAATTCTTCCACTCCCTTCCTTTAATCTGAATCACTTAAAATACTTGATGATTTTTATAGAAGCATATAGTTAAACATAAAAGAGCAAGAGTATTTTCATCTGCTGCGAGTGACAATTTAAAGACTATTTTCCACCAAAATTTTCTTTTTACACCCACACTTCCTGTCCCTCAATATTTCTTTCTTGTAAAAATATTCCAAACATAATGCAGGTGTTCAATAGATATATATACCCTTCATCAATCAAAACAGGTTGATTTGATTACACTGGTGATAAACAACACCAAATTGCAGTAGCTTAAAGCAACATGGATTTCTTGCTTGTGATACAGCTAGTTTCCTCCTGTTTTAGCTGAATGTGTTAGTTTATCACCACCTAAGGACCCAAACTGAGAAAGCAGCCTGTATTCACATTGGTCACAGATGAAATAGAGAGTAGAAAAAGCATAGCAAAATACAGTGATGAGCTCATTATACATACTAAATTGTAGTTATAGTTTCATAATAAATTGTGATTTCATAATAAAATTCATAGAAAGAGAAGAAATATCTGTTAGTGCTCCCCACAGGTTGTTTGAAAGGCATATCAAAAAACAGAGATTCAAAGTCCCAAGCCATTGTCTCAACCTTGGCTATCTATGTTTGGTTAAAAGCTACTTGTGTCATGTTTTGTAGATTTATAAAAGGTCATCATCTCTTTACTGGCTATGTTTCAGACCATGGACAATGTGTGGCATGATTATCTAGGTTCTTCATTTACAACAAGGGCCTGAAACCAAGAGCCAGTTTTAGCTGGAAGACCCTATCCTACATTTGGTTGTGCAATGTGACTGTACTTGGTTTCCTCCCTCCCCCTATCTTACAGAACCAGGAGAGATGTCATTTCTTTACATAAAAACACTGCACAGCACAGAAAAATACCAACTTACCTTGATATCATACCTGTATTGTACTTGGAGTCATTTTTACAAGAAATAAACTTTGGGGAATTGAACTGGAGGCAATAGTGAAAAATAATGAGGTTGGGGATTATGAACTTTCCATTATAACTTGCAAACTAAGCAATGTAATCAGTTGCCAACTCAGCCTGGCTGTTTGTTCTAGGGATAGGGACCTTTCTACTGTCCTTGCTCATCTGTGTCAGTGTCAGACTATGCACAGCTTTCTGCTTTTTTTTATCTCTAACTTCTTTTTCTCCAAACTTTAACTTCTACCTAGCCGTCAAATTTGTCTTATTTAAGTCCAAGTTTGCTTTGTCTAAAAGGAATCTCCCAGATCCCTACTGTTTACAAAATGGAGTCCACTACTGCAATATGACCTTCTCTGTACAATCTGAGATGAAACTTCCTTTCAGTCTTGATTTCTCAATGTGCCTCTTCAGTTTTAATGAATATTTCTAAGCTACAATCATGCTGTTACTTTGAAGCTTACAAATATATCTACTTTTCCCCATGCATGTATACATATGCAAATATATATGCATATACAAATACACATACTCATATACATCATACACACACAATATGATTCCAAGCTGTATTTGATAGACTCAAAGAAACAGTGTACCTCCATGATGGCAATAAAAATGTTAAACAAAGAAGTTTATAATCAGACTGGAGAGATAGCTCAGAAGTTAAAAGCACTGACTGCTTCTCCAGAAGTCCTGAGTTCAATCCCCAGCAACCGTATGGGTATCATCTGTAATTGGATCTGATGCCCTTTTCTGGTGTGTCTGAAGACAGCAAAAGTGTACTCACACATATAAAAATAAATAAATCTTTTTTTCAAAGTTTATAATCAAGTTTTGAGTGATTACATATGCCCCATTCAAAGATAAAGTGTTGCTCTTTAAAAAATTAAAACAAGACATTCATATATTTTGATAATATATAATTAAAATTATAGCAACAGTGAATTTTATTGTCTAAACATGAATGTGTTCTTGAAAGCAATAGCTCAGTTTTGACCAGAAGTAAAAAAATTTAATTTCTATTCAGACTTACTTATTTAATGTTTATGTGTATGTGTGGTGTGATTTATGTGTGTTCATACATGTATGTGTGTTCCACATGAGCATGTTACATATTCTACTCTTTTACTTCCCACCCTGATACCCTAGGACCAGTTCTCACTGACCTGAGGCTTACCAGACTGGCTGGCCCTCAGGGCTGTGGGATCTGCTTGTCTCTGCTCCATCTTTTTACACGGATGTTGGGTATTCACACTTAGATCCTCACCCTTATCCTACAAAAGCTCTTACCTACTGAGTATCTCACTCTCCCCTGCTACATTTTATTTTAATTTAGGTCATGAATTATCTAAACTGGTCTTCCTTAAGTAAAGAATAGTTTACACTCATGATTAGATAATCATGTCTTCATTGGCTTAGAACAGGGGAGTAGTGACTATTAAAAAAAAAAAAGAAACATCAAATTTTCTGTGTTTAATGCTTCATGTTCGCTCTTTCCAAACCTAAGCCCTGTTCCTGTTCTTGCTCCCAAACTCTTCCCTTTATTCTCCAAGATCTTAAATTCATGGCAAACAGTTCTTAAACCATCTCAATCTTACTTTCCTTTCTGCTGATAACTAAATCTAACTTCCATATAGCCACTTCCCTACAGTTCTTTTTAGTTCAAGTTGATTTTCTTTCACACTTTGGGCCTGAAAAAGGGTCTCTACTAGCTGATTTTCTGTCACAAGCTATAGTCATCAAAGAGGAAGACACCTCAGTTGAGGAAATGCCTCTAAGAGATCCAGCTGTAAGGTATTTTCTTAATTAATGATCAGTGGTCGAAGCCCCAGACCACTATGGGTTGTGCCATCCCTGGGTTTGTAGTCCTGGATTCTATAAAAAAAAAAAAAAAGCAGGCTAAGCAAGCCAGGGGAAGGAAGCCAGTAAACAGCACTCCTCCCTGGCCTCTGTATCCACTCCTAACTCCAGAATCTTTGTCCTGACTTCCTTCTGTGATGAACAGTGCTGTGGAAGTATAAACTGTATAAATCCTTTCTTCCTCAACTTACTTTTTGGTCATGGAGTTTTGCTACAGCAATAGTAACCCTAACTAAGACAGGTTTTATGTTCTAGAAGAATATTTTTCCCAGTCTGACCCCTGCCTTTTGTGGTCTCATGTTATCTAGCTTTGTCCCTCTCTGTGTCCCACTGCCATCTGCTCATCTGCTGCACACCAGCTGTCATTTTAAAAAAAACATTGTTTATCTCCAAGCTTCCTAATTTCTCCAACCCATAAATTCATAGCAAATGATCTGATTTTCTTTGGGGAGAGATTATCAATCTGATTTGACTATAATTTTTTCACACCAAAACCCTCAAAGATTCTTTTGTGCTCTTCTGTGTTTTAATGTAAAAATTGTCCTTGACCACCAAAAGCAGCTCCTTCATCTAAACTTAGATTTTAATTTTCCTTAACAATACATTACTGTGTTTATTCTTCAGTTTATTCTTCTGGGTTGTTTCCAGTTTCTGAATATTACAAATAAAACTGCTAGGGATTCAGTGAGGGAGGGTCTGGGAGGGGGAGCAGCATTTGGGATGTAAACAAATTATATATATATACAAATGATGTATGTGTGTTCTTAAAAATAAATATAGTAAAATATATAGTGAAAATTTCCCTCCCCCCTCCCTCTC
>NW_021620244.1:726629-863039 GCF_004785775.1 Grammomys surdaster
GGGGGGGAGGGCAAACTTCTCTATGAATTTTAACATTCTTTCAGGAGAAGAAGAGGAACCAGAACCACAGAGTCCTGGAAGCCATAAATATTGGAGATTTCTTAGATAGATGATTAAATAATAATTAGAGTGTGTCTGCCCCATCGAGGTGTATAGCTTGTATTTATATCAATTGACTTTTGAGTTCGTTGTGTGGGCATTATGTGGGTTAAATTTTCCTAATATAAATCTGACTGATAAATTACAAGCTTCTAGAGTCTTGATTTTACTGGGTTACTGGGATCTGTGACTGATAACCACAGGGGTGGATGGCTGGGAATGTGAGCAGCATCTGCATCAAGAGAACCAGGAGATGGGCAGTCACTGCATGGGGCTAGCCATGGAAGCAGCGAGGTCACTGGGTCCAGAGAGTAGCTGGCACTGGCGTGGGATGGTGCCTTTTAAACTATTTCCCACAACAGGCCAACCAGTGTGGGGTAGGAATCCACTGGAAATTTGGGATTCTTGGCCTATGAGTTAGAGATTTAATCTGGGCAATCAGAGTGGAGTCCAGTCTGAGGAGAGTCTGGTCACTTGATGCCTTGACAGGGGAATCTTGAAACAAAGAAAACAGGCAGTTTCTGCTTGCAGGCTCTGAGGTCCCCTGCTGTGAAAAGTACAGGCTGCTCTGAGCCACAGAGAGGCAAGAAGGGAAGCTGTGTACCTCCTTAACAGATGTTGATTGGAGTATGATTTAATTCAAAAAATTGGGATTATTTGCTTTTAGGATAGATTTAAATACAGATTTTGTCTGAATCATGTGGGGAATTTTGCCTGTGGTTTGGAACTAGAATAGGGAAAATTAACTGACTCCTAAGTAGAGAGCAATGATAGTTGCCTGGTATGAACAGATGTCTGTGCTATTAATTAATTGCCTGCTACTAATAGATGTCTGTGGCTCCTGGTAGAGAGTATAACAGATAGATGGTATATTAAAGTCTGCAGGAATGCATATTCTTTGAAGGTGGGCTCCACAGGAATTTTGGGTTAATCCCTTGGTATGACAAATTAGAACAGGTCTAAAAATAGACTCATACAGTATTGCTTAGTTTACTTCACTTGTTTTAAATTCTTTTAATTTCAAAATGGGTGTCATTTTGAGTTTTGTGTTATATTATTCTTCAGGGAGAGAGGTCAAGGTAAAGGTTTTTTTTCTGGTTGCTGGCTCAAAGACATGCTATTTTGGGAGAAAGGTTTTTGTCTTTGCATTTTTAGAAAAGATGATTAGTGTCTATACACCTTCCAGAGTTATATGGATCATATATAACAAAGGAGGACCACCTGAAAATAGATTTAGGTGCATCAAACAACAACAAAAAAAGATTCTTTGTGCCGTTCTTCACATGGCATGTATGAAGACTTATGATTGGAGCAAAATTTCATCCTAACTAGTCTGAACACTCTCCACAAACTAATACAATCCATACAGATATCTTGATGATACTAAAATTTTGTTTTGAGATTTGTATATTACAGAATACACAGCTTTGGTGAGTCTCATCATCAGACATGCTGAACTGTCCTGATTGTACTCCTAATGTCTTGGACTTTAAGCCAGATTCAGTCAGGACACAGACATCAGAGACAATCATTGGTGTGGCCTTCTTAAGGCCAACCAACTCCCCCCTTTTCCCTCCCCGACCCCTTCAAAGATATCTCAACACCCATATTCAGTTTGAAGAAGTT
Organism: Grammomys surdaster; assembly: GCF_004785775.1. NCBI lineage: Eukaryota > Metazoa > Chordata > Mammalia > Rodentia > Muridae > Grammomys > Grammomys surdaster. The sequence continues at coordinate 728,355 of NW_021620244.1, forward strand.
TTGAAGACTCATAGCCCCAGTTCCCTGGACTTGGGGGGTCTAGAGGTGGTTATTCTAGTTGTCTTTGTGAGGAATTTTGAAATAGTCATAACTTGAACTTGGAGGAAATAGCTAGAATTGATTGTGCAGCCATAATGTCTTATGGTAGATATCTTTACAATAGTTACTAAGTTGAAGTCATGATTTCTTATTTTGGTACAGAATTTATCTTGATAAAGAATCAAGGTTTTCGTTAGTTTAAATTTCTTTTATTGATACAAAAAATTTAAAAGTACAAGGCTTGATCCCAGTCCTTCTTTAGTTGTCATTATAAACTTATTTGAGATGTTTAAGCCTATGAGTTATGGGCCAGGTAGCAAATTCATTGGTTTGAGTTTATTGTTAGGATGTTTTCAGATATTTTAATTATAAATAGCTGAGACTACTTAATGGACAACAGTCCAGATTACTTTACATAGATAGCTGGTTTTCAAAAATATCAGAAATCCACAAAGTGTGACATTTAATGTTATTTATTCACTTCTTGTTGAGAAAACTCTCTTCCTAACAGCTCCCCATTCATGCAGCTGAGCACCTCTGCCTCCAGGTGAGGTTATACATTGTGGCTAAGTGGCCACTGGGCAGAAATTGCCTACCTCTCCTGCAGACCTGTACTGTTCTTGAAAGGACACAAGTTACAGGTTAGGACAACTTAGTTCTGCCGAGACAGAATAAGCTAGTCCTTAATAATTTCTGTTTTTCAAGGTCTGTCAGATAATTCTTGGCCAGAAAGCTGAAGACTGATGCTTCAACTTCCTTACTTACTGGGGTTGTGTAGGTAAGCAGCTGTCTCTACAATTTATCTCAGTCCTGGAAGCTGTGTTATGCTTCCTATATTTTCAGATAATGTTGGTTGTTCTTAAATTTCTGATGGGGTTGAAATACTACTTATAGTCTCATAGAGCCAACCCAGGCTATTTAGCATTGAGACAAAATATTTGAGAAGATAGTTTTCAGAGAGTATACAAGCTAAACCAGGATATAACATGGATATATAAGCCTTTTTAAGTTTGGATAGATAACAGAATATTCTATTTATTTGACAAAAGTGATGGACTGGGTGTTAGATATATCTCATACTTTATAAATTACAAAGTGATAATAGTTGTGCTCAGTTATATCTGAGATAAAAGAGTCTTTTAACTGGACAGAAAGAGGGGAATATGGATTGTTGTCTGTATGCAGGTAAGGGCAGTAAAACCAGATAAGGTGAGAACCTGTGATTGGGCAGTAAAAAAGGAAGGCAGGCTGCGAATTTTAGAGATGGGGACAGAGAATACAGAGAGGGGGAAGAAGAGGAGAGGAAGAGATAATAGGACTTATAGAAGGAGGAGGAGGAGGAGGAGGAGGAGGGGAAGGAGGAGGAGGAGGAGGAGCAGAAGGAAGAGGAGAAGCAGAGGCAGAAGCAGAAGCAGAAGCAGAAGAAGCAGAAGCAGAAGCAGAAGCAGAAGCAGAAGAAGCAGAAGCAGAAGCAGAAGCAGAAGCAGAAGAAGCAGAAGAAGCAGAAGCAGAAGCAGAAGCAGAAGCAGAAGAAGAAGAAGAAGAAGAAGAAGAAGAAGAAGAAGAAGAAGAAGAAGAAGAAGAAGGAAGAAGGCCAGAACCACACAGTCCTAGGAGCCATACGTATTAAAGGTTTCTTAGATAGGTGATTTAAATAATAATTAGGGTGTGTCTGTCCCATCTAGGTATGTAGCTTGTGTTTATATCAATTGAGTTTTGAGTTCATTGTGCGGGCATTTTGTGGATTGAGAATTTCTTAATATAAATGTGACTGATAAATTACAAAAAAATAAAGAAAAGAGAAAGAAAGATCACTTGAGTAAAGTTTCATGAATCCAAGCTGTCACAAAGACAAGCAAGCCACATGTAGGAAAAACATATTTTTCCATAAAGGCATATAAATAAGTAACAATACCCAGTTGGGATATATATTCTGAAGTAAACTCATTTCTATCAGCTATACTTGAGAGGGGCACAGTTCCAAGAACAATTCCATGTTTTTTATGGTCTTGTTTTCTTGGAATTTTTTTTTACAAGACTTCAGAAATCCCCTAGAATTCTCCCTAGAACATTCCATTCTTGGACCATATTCCAACAATACCCCTCATCATTTTCTGAGACAGAGTTTTGAATAGCATATGCTAGTTTCAAACTTCCTATGTTGCTAAGGCTGGCCTTGAACTCTGGACCTGTCTGCCTCTACCTTTAAAGTGCTGGCATTATAGGCATGTACACCATAACTCAAATGAATCCCTATTCGGAGGGCTGCCATCTGAAATCTGGATTCTTCCTGAAAACCCCTCATTTCTTTATCCTCCATATTCAATCAACCATTATGCTGCTTTTCTTATAAATATCACTCCTATGTTTTAATAAAGGAATACTATTAGCATTTTAAAATACTTATTGCCACCACCCAAGTTCAAACTTCATCTTTTCTTTATTGAATCATTATAATAATAGCCTCCATGGTGGCAGCCTCTCAAATGTCCTTAACTTCTGATACAGCAAAACTTCCAAAACAAGCTGCCAAAAAACCCTATGGTTTTCATCTCAATCTATCACTTCCTTGTTTGCTTGGTTTGACGGAAGCTAGGTACCCATTTTTTCAGCTGATGAGGGACAGACATACAAATAAATTTGGTAAAGCTTCCAGGACAGCTATCAAGTAACTAAAATTCTCAATCCAATATTCCAAAAAACCTAGATGCTGCCAGCAGCCATTGAGTGAACATGTATAAGGGACCTTCCTGAGTTGATCATCAGAGGTGATGTAGATCTGGACAGCATCTCAGTTACAGCTTTGTGAGTGCCAAGCCAATGATACCACCTGAACTGTGTTTGGACTTCTGCCCCTCAGAAACTGAAATATTGTGTTTGTTGTAAGCAACTAAGTTTGAGTATCTCAATTAAATAATAATGGACTCTGCCACAGGAACCAAAGTTTTATTTTCAAAGAAAGAATAATTGTGTTGTTTCCTATTTAAAAAATTAAAATTGCCTCTAATTGCCACAGTAATTAAGTCTCAAATCCATAGCTGGGCTTTTGAAGACCTACAGTGTGGCCTCTGTATGCTTTGGAGCCTTATTGTCACACAACCTTCCCCACCCTGCTATAGGACTTCTTGAGTTTTCCAGGTGTTAGTATTTACACACCACACCCATCCCTTGTTTACACATACTGTTCCAATTGTTTGTTTTGAATATACCACACTTCCCTATAGCTTACTCATCCTGCTCCCTCTGCCTGGGAGGATGTCCTTCACTCTCCATCTGTTCATTGCTTTTCTGCCTTTATAGCTCCCTCACAGGCCAACCAGTATCGGTAGGTTTCACCAAGCCTCGTCATCTGTTCTGGTTTCCTGAAACCAGAATTCCTGAGGCAAAACAAAACAAAACAAAACAAAAACAGAAAACTTTGCTTTCATCTTAATCACCAGAAAGAATAGTGAATGGATGTTCTGCCACTTTTTAACATGAGATCTATACAGATTACAGATTATCATGATTTGTATGCACATATTTGTTCAATAATTCATTTCCTTGAGTATTTATTAAATGGTTTTCTGTGACAATACCTTCTTGGCCTTGAAAATATTGGATCGTAACAAAATTCCTGGCTCAACAAATAGAATGAATGGTAAATAGAAAAAACTAAAGAGCGTGCTTCTGAATTTCAATAGATGAAAAGAGGTGGAAAATCACATGTTGTCAATTCAAGTTATTCTTAACCTTTGTATCATTGTGCTAATATCATTAAATGTCAAATGCTAAGAAATTTAAATTAGGAGTCCTAAAAATAATGTCATGCCAATATCAAAAGACCAGGCATTTAGTTGTGGCTAATTGACTAAATATTCTGGAGCAAACACTTCCTTTCTCTTTGTCTCACTTTGGTATTTTATCAGAGAAGGTCTGACTCTCATACTAAATATCTTTTGTCTTAAACTTATTTGACATGAATATTCTCAAAGGACAAGAATCTAGATTCTATGTGTGTATTCAACCTGTGAGAGTCAGAAGGATTTGGAAGAGAATGATGAAGCCATGGCAAATTCAGACTTTTCTGGACTTGCTCGCTACCAAAGTATTTTCTCAGGAGAAATGAAAACAAGCTCATAAAGAAAAGCCTACATGTGAATGTTTACATTAGCTTTGTTAATGTATATTATATTCAAATATACATTGATGTATTTAGTATATTTATTAATATGCAAAACCTAGATATAACCTGAGCATCCTTCAACTGGTGACTGGACAAACAAACTATGGAATATTCATTCATGGAATAGAATAGTATCTGGCAAGTAAAGTAACAGCTGAGTGTGAAAAAACACATATGAGTCTCAAACTTATTATAATAAGGAATCAGATATATTGTATAATTTTCTTTACATAATGAAGTCTGTGTGTTAGTAACTACCAGAGACTGGGATATGGGGTTACACTTTCTACAGGTTTAACACAGAGGAAAATTTTGAGGTGAAGAACTTTAACCCTGACTACAGGGGTTTTATACAAGTCTATTCCTTTGTCACTGATGGAGTAAATTTTATTGTATGTATTTTTATATTGATAGGAAAATATAATAGAACCGAAGAAATATTGAAACATATGCTTTCTCGGAGTAAAGAATGGCATCTAAATGTGAATTTCAAAGATAGAGAATATTAAATAGAACTATTCAATGCCAAATTTCTCAATACTCTCAGAATCAACATATATACTCAATACACCCCAGAGCGCATTTTCTTGGTAGGTTTTTATTAATAAAATGGTACATCCCTGGAAATCATCCAGTACATTTATCAACCAACTAAAGATTAAGGACACTTGGTGGAAAGACTCTTTGGAGAAGAAGAAATTGATGCACATCTGAAGCTGACTGAAGCTTGCTGAAGCTGCCAGGGCCAGTGAGACTATTAGGGCCTCTGGTGCTCTGAGATGCCACCACCCACAGCATCACAGCCTAGTTAAATCTAAACAAACAGGGCCCAAATTCTAAACACTGATCAAGCCAGGTGTTTCAATATCATTTGTGTTGAAATGCTGACCCCTTGTGTCTGTGAGCTATTAAATCCTGGGACTGATTTCTCAGCCTTATTTATGTGGATGGTAATAAAAGAGCCAAACAAGCAGATCCCCAATGTGATTCATCCTGAAAACTACATTTGGCACTAACAACTCATGCTATCTCTGTTTCCTTTCACTTGCCAAGGACTTCTATGTGTTAGCAATTTATCCCAGGAAAGAATATAATCATCAGAAGCAGGTGAAGTTACCATGTTCCATAAACTTAAGAAAAAAATAAACAAAGACATAAAGAAAAGCAGGGTGTGTGTGTGTGTGTGTGTGTGTGTGTGTGTGTGTGTGTGAATCCTTAGTTCACTTTGCCTTTTTCAGAATAATTACTCAGCCTGCTGTTTAATTTCATTATACTACTTTGAATTATTTTAATGGCACATGCCTTGCTGCTTGCTGCTTACTCTCACAGTAAAGCTAACATAGGGATTTGCATATTACCTATCTGGTGATAATTGTATTTGGTCCTGGGCAGAAATGGTATTAACATACAAATTCTATACATATTTGTATATGAGAAAAGAATCACTTTGATGATGTAAAGGTTAATCTTGTCAACTTGATTGGATTAAAAAAAAAAAAGAACCTAAGATATCTCTGAGAGTGCCTGTAGAGATGTTTTCAAAAAGGATTAACTAAGAGGGAAGAACCAACTTGAATAGCAGCAATTCGGTTTGGTGGTCTGGATAAGATAACAGAGGGCAAAGGAAAAAAATTTTTCTCTGCTTCCCAGTCACTGTAATATGGGCCTCTTAAACCATGGTGCTCCCTCTGAAAACATGGGCTTATATAAATCTTTCATTCCTCACATCTTTCACAGAGGTATGCCATCACCACAATACCAAGTCTAACAGGGAGAAGCTGTCAAATGTTGCATTTACTTAGCCCATTTACTTGACACACTTAAGTACTGGTTAGAGGCCAGACTATCAGAGAATCACCAATGCATCCTCCATCTCACCACCTCTTCCTTCTTAGACATTCTAACTCAACAGAATCTCTGTATCAGTTGTTCTCAACCTCCTTAATGCTATGACCCTTTTATGCAGTATACAGGTTATGGTGACCCCCAACCATAAAATTATTTTAATTGCTACTTAATAACTGTGACACTGCTACTATTATGAATTGAAATGCATATATCTGATATGCAGGATTTATTTGATATGGAACCTTGTGAGAGGGTTATTTGATGTTCCCAAAAGGTATTGCTGCCTGTGGAAAGACGCGGCTTTTGCTGACAGCATTCGCCATTACAAGATGGCGCTGGCATCCGGTGCTCCTCCAAGTAAACAAGTAAACCGTGCATGTGCTATGGTAAAAAAGCGCCAAGTCACAGCCCATCCCGGGGCATTTTGGCGGGTAACGAGTAAGCAGCCAATCAGAAGTGAACACGCCTCTCCAAGGGTATATAAACAGTGCCTTTTTGGGGCCCGGGGGTCTTTCCTCCTTTTCATTGGAATAAACGTTTGCTGTGGAAGGATCCTGGTGCCCTCGTGCGTTCTTGCTGGCGAGACAATTACACGCGGGTCACAGCTGCCCACAAGTTGAAAACCACTGGCTTACACATAAACTCTATATATTTTCTAGGCCCAGGTATTATTTTCTGCTGTCATCAGAAACACAGTTAATAGGATGTCTTACTTGCAGCTTCATTTACTCAAATGTAGCCCTCTTTTACGTCAGGCACAGAGTTGTTTTTTTGCAAAAAAATGAGGACAGATAGGAAAGAGCTTCTTATGTAATATTATTGTTTCAACACTAATATATTTGGTATCCCCTTTTATCCTTCAAAAAATAAAAAACTAAGACAAAATTTCAAAATGCAGAACATAAATTTTGACTTAAAACATTTAGCACCAATTAACATTTAAAAAGAAATAAACTGTCTTTGCATTATGACTTTGTCATGGGTAACAAAGGATGATTTTTCCCAGGTGCCAGCACTTTGATACCCATCTAGAACTGAGGTCTGCACAATACTTTTTGCTTGCTTCTAAAACAATTTATAGCAATCAGTGTGTTATTTTTAAGTATGATTAAATTTTTCATAACTATTTAAATAATTTAATATATATGTATATATATATTAATTTAAATGTTACTATTTTAAAATAAAACTCATAAGTCTTTTTATAAATGTAGAATTGTGATCATTCTTCTAAACGACCTATTTAATACCTAATGTAGCTAACTATATTGCCATACCCCTACTCCTTTTCTCTTACACAATGACCTTTTGTCTCATCAAATTATTACAACATTGATAATTTTAAGGCATTTAAAATACAAACAAATCTATATATAGCATCAAAACATACACTTAGCTCAGTGAATCGAAGTTCACTTGACTACAGCTGGGTACCATAATGCTGAGACCTTACATGGTATGGCTCCAGGAACCATCTCTAGAGGAGATGTTGGAATGAAGAAAGGACAGACACAGACATGTGAACACAGAAAAGCTGGCCTCTCAGATGTAGGCACCAAAGCATCCCACAAGTTCAACATGTTTGTTATATTCAGTTGAACAGGGTTGCAGAATTATTTAATACAGTTCAACAAGGATGTGAGTTTATTATATTCAGATAAGCAAGGAGGCAGGGCTATTGTATACAGCTAGAGTAGAAGGAAAGTTTAGCTAATATTGGTAGGAAAAGTCTTTGGGGAGAAGACTTCAGGCTATAAACATCTTATAGAGGATGTTTTCTGCACACAGTATCAGCATTTGCACTTGGACCTGAGAAAGTCTGCCCTCTTTCTGAGCCTCACCCATAGGGATGAGACACTGGGGCCATGACACATGGCCATGTCATTCAAGACAATCCTCCCTACAGCACAGGCTCAGGGTATCCAATGTAATCAACAGTGACCATGAAACAAATCCTGTTTTAGAGATGTGTACGTGAGGGAAATACACTGATAAGTATTGAGGCCATGTAGTTGAGTGACCACATTGAAGGGGAACATAAGAAGAGCTTTGGGGAGGCAGAGGAAGTGAGTGTGAAGCCAGCCTCAACAACAACATAGTGAGTTACAGGTCACTCCAGGCTACACAGGGAAACCTATTCCCACAAATAGACAGACAGGCAATTTTATTTATGGTGCCAGCTACTTTTCTATTCTAGAATTAGGATTCACTCTTTGGGAAGTTTCCCAGTGTATCTGAAATCTGGACTTGGCCTTGTAGGCTGGAAGCAGACAACCAAGATGCAGTGGATCTCCTAAAGAGATTCTTACATTATGGCTTTTAGATCAGCAGCAGCAGCAACTTCACACTTGTTTGAAATATAACTTTTCTGGTTACAAACATGCAATCAGAATGTCTTGGGGCACAATACTCTCCCAAACCTTCTAGGTGTTTTCAGTATGTGCAGAAGTTGGAAAACCATTGCCTTCAGAGAACCAAATGTGAGAAAGCAGAAAAAATGTTGTTGCTCTATCTATAAAATCACACATAGATATAGAGATTTTTTTTATTTTATGTGTATAAGTATTTTGACTGTATGTATGTCTGAGCATCATCTGAATGCTTGGTACCATCAAAGATCAGAGCAGAGAATCAGATCCCTTGGAACTGGAGTTACAGATTTTGTGAACCACAATATAGGTGCTGGAAACCGAACTGAGGTTTTTCACAAAAACAGCCAGTTTGTTTTTGTTTTTGCTTTTGAGCACTGAGCAATCTCTCCAGCCCTCTAAAATCTCCTAAAAATGCCTCACCCCCCCCTTTTCCTGGCTATTCCCGTAGAAGCTGAGAGATAAGGTGTGGGTCTATGCTTGAGTCACAATCCCCACAGTGGAATTCCTTGAGGCACAGTAGCAGCAGTTCCAGTTAGTCAGAATCCCTAAAAGTAAGCTGGACCTTGGGAAGGCCCACTATCACTTTGTATAACTTAGAAAGCCTAACCATGGAGACCCTAATTGTTACACTTAATGTGCTTGCATTATTTTTTGCAAAGAAATTGCTTCTTCTTATGAAGATAATTTGAGGCTAAAAGATAATGCTACAGCATCAAATCATGACAAGATTATTTCTCTTTTAATCTCTTTTATGTAGTGTCCAGAGAAAGTCACTACATAAGGACTTTAAAACATCTTTTTAAAAAAAAATGTAAATATGCATGTAGTGGACAGGGTTGTGTGCTACAAGTGCAGGTGGGGGCCAGAGGAGCTTAGGGCTTAGGCTGACAAGTGGAGGCCAGAGGAACTCGAGCTCTAGGGCTAGATTGACAAATAGGAGCCAGGAACCAGACTTGGGTCCTCTGCAAGAGCAGTGCATGCTCTAACCACTGAGCCAGCTCTCTAGAACCTGTAACATATTTTTTGGTACTTAACAAAATAATGGTGCAAAGCAGAAAGAAAGAGAACATTGTGTGAACTCAGTGCCTTACAGGATCAAATTTGTAGCTTGAATTGAATAGCTTCTTTGCATAGTCACTATCAATTGTGGCAGAAAATACAGATTTTCCCCCCTGAAGTCATGTCTAGAAGTTCTGATTATGTAAAATTTATCAATGAACAAGCTTGATTAAAAAAAAAAACTTTAGGAAATTATGGTATCGATGACTTGAGAATATGTTATATAAACGGAACCATTATATTAAAGTTTTTACCTAGCTACTTACACTAATGAAACATCAAACTCAAGGAAAAAATTGTTATTCTAGGCTGCTTGACAGTCATCTCCTTCGGACTTGGGTGTTTGGAGGTGGTGTTGCTGGTCCAGAACATCATGGCTGAAGTGGAATGGAGCAGTCAGGGGCAGAATGAAGAAATTGAAGCAATGGCAGCCATTTATGGCGAGGAGTGGTGTGTCATTGATGAACATGCCAAAATATTTTGTATTAGAATCACTGACTTCATGGATGGCCCCAAATGGACACTTTATTTACAGGTGATGTTACCAAGTGAGTAACCGGGTACAGCACCACCTGTTCATCAGTTGAATGCTCCTTGGCTGAAAGGGCAAGAACATGCAGACTTATCAAACAGCCTTGAGGATACATATGTACAGAACATTGATGAATGTATTCTTTACCAGTGAGTGGAGAAAATAAGAGATGCTCTGATGCAGAAACCTCAGCTAACCGAGCCAGGCCCAGAAGAAAACTGAAGAGGAAGAAGAGGTTGAGGTTGAAGACGATCCTGTTCTAGAACACCCACCGGAAACTCCAGTTAGAACATTAGACCTCAAAATCAGTGAAAGTGCACCACCAGAAACAGAAGACTTGCCCCCAGTTGCTCACGGCGTCCCTATCACAGACCGGAGGAGCACCTTTCATGGACATGTGGCCCCCGTCGTCTGTCCTGAACAGGTGAAAATGGTTCTTGGCAAGTTGTGTGAGAATAAGAAGACTGCCAGTGCCGCTCACAATATCTATGCCTACAAGATCTACTGTGAGGATAAACAGATCTTCTTGCAGGACTGTGAAGATGATGGAGAGACAGCTGCTGGGGGCTGCCTTCTTCATTTCATTTCATGGAGATTTTGAATGTCATGGTGGTTGTATCCCACTGGTATGGAGGGATCCTGTTGGGGCCTGATCATTTCAAACACATCAACAACTGTGCCAGGAACATCCTGATAGAGAAGAACTTCACAAGTACCCCTGAGGTGTCAACTAAGAATTTGAGAAATAAGAAAGTCAAAAAAGGCAAGAAGAAGAATGAGCATTAATCCTTGACCCTGTGTGAAAGGTTAATTTTCCAGTCACTGTGCACATGTTCCCAGTGGTCACCGGAGTCCATTAAGATAGCACACTGACAGCTCAAGACAGCCCATTCATCATCATCATACCAGCATTGTGTTTCCTGCTCTGGTTCTACCATTTGCCAGAACTAGAGAACCTAGAACATATTCCCATGTGTCTCACATTTATTGGGAGAATTGCTGTGAGCTTATTTGCCATTTCATAAAATACTAGGAAGTGACACATGCACAGTGTTGTTCCTGAGCTAACTGTCCACGGCAGTCTTGTCACGTGCCTTTGTTAGGTGGGGAAGATGTCTCCAGAGGAATAGAAATGCCACACTTATGACAGGAATTGTCATGCTGTTAGATGAATGTTGCCTTCACTGTTCCCGAGAGCTTTTCAGAGTAGGAGTCCATTGAAGATGGGGGGGTCGGGTCTTGGGGAGTCTTTCTCTTGTGATTTCACAAGTTAGTCACGCTTCCTTTCATAGTATTCATCATGGAGTAATAGTTTACGTGAAAACCCAGGGGTATTCATCTGTGATCATGTGCCAAAGTGATAGTTTACATATTTGCTAGTCCAAGTGTTACTCCTCAGTTTCTTTGCAAATTGGTGACTGGGAAATTTCAAAAAGTTAGTATTTTTTAGTCACTGCCTTTTATTGTTTGATTCCTGTAGTGACACACAGTGAGCATTCAGTCTCAGTAGTCCCTCTGTCCCTTAAGTGTGTTGTGGTAACATTCCGGTGTCTCTGAAGGATCTGGAAGCACTTCCTTGTGTTTTTCCTGTGCTCTGGTCAACTCACTTGCAGAACAAGATAGAGACAGCAGGACACCACAGGAGCAGGCTGGCAACTGCACCAGTTTGATACACATTTGCCGTTTGAACTCTGGCCAGATTTTCTTTATTCTGTGATTTTTGTTGAGAGGTAGAGGGACAAATTGTTTGATTAAATAAAAAACTCTTTCCCTGCAAATGTTTGTCTAATCTCTCTTTTTAACAAGTATTTTATTTTTTTATCTGCATAGTACATAAGAAATAGGACAGAAAAATTCCCTTTGACATGTAGGTAAGCTGCACCCTGTTATTGTTCAGAAATAAATTGATCAAGTGATCACAAGCTAGTTTGATTCCCCTCCCAAGGAAGAGTCAGGTGTTAGGAGGCAGCTTTGGGAGAATGCTGGAGCATAGAAAGTGTCTGAAGTTGGGCAGATGTTTTTCTCTTAATTTTTAAGCTTGAAAGGTCCACATCCTCACTTAATATTTTAAATAGGAATCCAGTAGCCAGCTTTACACTAGAGTGGGATCTGAGACAGAAGTCTTATTTTCAACATTATTTAATGTTGTAAATTATCAAGAAGTATAGGATGACCTATATGTGTGTATTTGGAACATTTACCTCTGTTTCCATGAAATGCTAAATATATCCTATGTATTAATTATTATAGAACTTAGACAGTATTTGCTGAAGATAATGATATAATCTTGACATTTCAGACCTGTGAAAAGTAATTAAAAACACTAAGAATTTTATGCTGCAGAAAAAAGGAGTTAATTGTGGGGCGCCGCCTCACCGATAAGGAGACCGCCACGCTCAGGATTCTTCTGACAGCAGTTTATTGTTACAGCTCTTTTAGATGGCAGTGAGGTGAGGGACACCAAGCCCCAAAAACCTGTGGCTTATATAGAGCTTTAGGAGACGTGCCACACACTCATTGGCTCTTATGATGTCGCCAAATTAGCATACTGGTTTTCGCGCCTTGCGCAGGCGCACATTCAAGCAAGGCTCGCAAGAAGAACCAGGAAGCAGGAAACCGGCGCCATGTTGCAATGGTGAACGTGGCTCCTAACATCTGCCCCTTTTTTATTAAATTGCTGCAACAATTTTCCAACTGTTATTTTGCCGATCAAGCCCACCGTTCTACCAGTAAGGCGTTCAAGGCAGTTAAACAGTATTGAGACCCTCCACACTTATGTCCCGTGCAATGGGAACCAGAGCCCTGGGACGTGTGGAGGACTACCACTCAGGATTCCTGGTGCAATGGGAACACGAGCCCTCAGGGTATCCCATTGAATGATAGTGTCTCATTGTTTAAGCATATTCAACCAAGCTTGAGGGGATGTTCCCTGCTCTAAGGCAAGCAGTGCTTGAGTGATAAGTACTTTATCTCTACGATGTTGTTTTTTAAATTTGCAGAGCAACCAGAGTGTGATCAGCACTCCCCCAAAGATCATACAGCCAAACATTCCCACCCCCACCCACTCCTTAAAAAAGGAGAAGGCGGACGTGAGCCAGGAAGTGAAGTCTCCAACATCAATCGGGTTTATTCTGGTCCCATTCAAAACAGCAATCTTGAGCAGGAGTTCTTCTTGTAGCTCCTCAGCCTGTTGTGACCAATTTCCTTGTAAAAAAATAGATAATTTAGTACTTTCTGTAAAAGACTCATTATTATATTTCAAGGGTGTGATACACATGTGTTTAGTATGACTTATACAGCTTACTTGAAGAATATCAGCAATTTCTTCCATTTTACTTTGTAATAGATCTATTCGCTGATTAGCAAGTAGTATCCCAGAAATCAAATGGCTATTCATTTTACGCTGTTTTACCATAGCATCTGCTGAGGCATTCACTATTTTATTTATTGTTTCTGCTGCTTGAACTTGATTGGCTAGGGCAATACCCGCAGTCACCGCTGCAGCAGCCGACACTGCAACGGCCGTCACAATGGCCGCTGTGATGCCAAAATCTCTCTTTTCTCTAATTAAGGAGATTATTGGAAATTTATCGGGATCGGCATCCACCGGTATAGGGACAAAGGTCGGAACCCGCACCAGCAGTGCTAAAGATGCGGACCCATTCCAGCATTCTGTCAACTGGCAGGTGACATTCGCACAATCTAATATGCTGCTTTTATTTTTAAATTCTGCTAAAATAAAAAAGAAGGGAGCCGAAACACAAACTGCTGCCCTTTTTGCTGAATAATTTGCCAACAAGTTATTATATTTAATATCATTCAATATCACTGGTGTAGTATTAGTTCTGGTTGCTGATACATTCCAAATGTCATGTTGTGACTCACCTAGAGTTGCAAAGGCTGATAAACTGGTAGCAGCCCCCGCTAAATTTGTCAACACCCATTGATAAAATGGCCATTCATTTACATTCCCTATTTTATTTCCTGTCATAGCCATCCTTTTTAAAGGCAGCGATAAAGTGAACCCTCGAGATACTTTTACCTTAGGCATCCTTTTAGATTGGCAGTGTGTAAACACTGGTGGAAAAGACTGATCTGGAGGGCACCACGGCCATACTCTGACATTAGTAGCATTATTGGTTTGCCAATATGATCGCTCAAGTATGGTTACCTTACTTTTTAGCAATAATGCAGTGATATTCACAGGGGACTGTTTTTTGTTTAATGTATTTCTACTGGCCTCAGATTGTCCTGCCACTATGTCATTGATTACTTCGAGCAGGACACCAGTGCCTATTTGGGAATCTCCAAGGGGATCAATCCAGTGCCCCAGTGTAGCATTGCGAAGTACGATGCATGGGGTCTCGGCCTGGTTTGTTATGGTGAAACACAAGGTATCATTTAATCTAAATTTTGATGCATTATACTTGACAATCTCTTTGTCTAAAGGCATGGCACACGGTGCCTCCAGCTGACAGCTCGATGATGTAAACAGTGGCAGTACTGTAGAGTGGGAATGTACTGGGATGGGAACTGGCCATGATATTACCACAGCCCACAATTGTATACTTATTGCTCTCTCAATCAGGCAGATCATCAGCAGGATCTTTAGCATTTTCTTCAGGGGTCGGTGAGTCCTCTTTCACAGTTCTGGTCAGTCTGCTTGGTATCCAGATTGGATTTTCTTGGTCCTGTGGAAAAACACAAACAGCTCCCCTGGATCTCACTAAAACTGGATCCGGGCCCTTCCATTGGTTAGTTAAGACATCTTTCCATTTAACATATTCTTTTTGAGGATTCGGAGCTGCATGTCTATCTGCAGCAGATCGCCCTTCAAAATCCAAATTTAAAAAATTTAAGGTAAATAACGCTAGGGAGATAGATGTCTTAGGTCCCACGTTGGGGCCTATTCCTCCCTTCTGTTTTTGTAAATAAGTTTTCAACGTGCCATTGGCACATTCCACAATCCCTTGTGCCTGAGGATTGTATGGTAAACCAGTTACATGGCGGACATCAAGCCTCAAACAAAACTGTTGAAAAGTTTTAGATGTATAAGCTGGTGCATTATCAGTCTTCAGCTGAAGGGGCTTGCCCCAAGCAGCCCAGGCTTCAAGACAGTGAGTAATAACATGTGACACTTTTTCTCCCGCAAGGGGGGTAGCATGGATGATGCCAGAGCATGTATCCACAGATACATGAATAAACTTTTGTTTTCCAAATGCATTGTAATGTGTGACATCCATTTGCCAGACACGAAGAGGTTGCAGACCTCTGGGATTGACCCCTATAGATGGAGAGGGTCTGAATTCTGCACAGGAGGTACATTTCAGAACAATATCTTGCGCTTCTGCACAAGTTAAATGAAACTTTAATCTTAGGGTATTAGCTGGTACATGATAGAGTTTATGGAATTCAACTGCGCCTTCTAATGGCGAGCTTGCCCAAAATAGGTTTTTAGTGGCTTTATCAGCAATAGCATTAGCCTGAGACATAGGTCCAGGAAGCAATGAATGTGCTCTCATGTGTTGAATAAAAAATGGGTGACACCTATTGCTAATATGGTGTTGAATATCTTTAAATATCTCAGCAACCATGCTTTTAGGGTGGATAAAATCAGCCACTTCTAATTGTTTAACAGCTCCTACAACATAATGCGAATCTGAGATTATGTTTATAGGCTCTGAAAATCTCTGCAACACTACAGCTACAAAAGCACATTCCACTAATTGAGGTGATGTATAATTAAACTGAATTCAAGTAGGAATATTATTAACCACATAACAACCAATACCTGTCTTAGAACCATCAGTATAAATATCTAATGCTTGATGAATAGGATGTGTCTTAGTAATTTTGGGAAATATAAATGGATTAGAAAGAGTAAATTGTAACAAGGGATGTTTAGGATAATGATTATCAATATTTCCGGGAAATGAGCATTTTAAAATTGCCCAAGCATCTTGAGATGCACATAAAACTTGAATTTGATACATAGTATAAGGACATACAATTGTATTAGGATATTGTCCAAAATGCATCACGGACAGTTGAAGTCCCTTTAAAGCCAATTCTGCAACTAAGGCAGGATAATAGCCTAAAGTCTTTCCAGGAGAGCTATGTGGGTGAATCCATAGCAAGGGTCCCTCTTGCCACAGTACTGCAGTTGGTTGTTGAGGAGAGGGAAGAATACATAACTGGAAAGATAATTCGGGGTTAAGTCTATCTAGTTGAGCATGTTGTATGGCCATCTCTATTTTATCCAATACTTTAGATGATTCAGGGGTCAAAGTTCTCAATGAAGTAATGTTAGAATCTCCCTCAAGTATTTTAAATAAGGGTTGAAGTTCAGTTGTAGTTAATTTCAAATAGGGACGAATCCAATTGATATCCCCTAGTAACTTTTGAAAATCATTTAATGTTTTTAATTTATCTCTTCTAATAGTAACCTTCTGTGGTTTAATATACTCAGGAGTAACTATCGCTCCCAAGAATTTTCCTATCTCTCCTTCCTGAACCTTTTCAGGCACTATAGATAGTCCTTTCTGTTTTAAGGTAGAAACTAACAGAGAGAACGCTTGGTGTAAAACTTCTTTGTTATTGGTACACAAGAGTATATCATCCATAAAATGACAAATTCTAACCTTAGGAAACTGTTTTCTAACTGGTTCAATAGCAGAAGAGACATATAATTGACACATAGTGGGACTATTGGCCATGCCTTGTGGCAGGACCCTCCATTGATATCTGTGGTCTGGTTCCTCATGATTAATACTTGGGAGAGTGAAAGCAAACCTAATTTTGTCCTTGGGATGTAAAGGTATAGAGAAAAAACAATCTTTAATATCTACTATTATAATCTCCCAATGTCTAGGCAAGGCTGTCAGCAGTGGCAGACCCTTTTGAATTGATCCTAATAATTGCATCTGATTATTACTAGCTCTAAGATCATGTAATAACCTCCATTTACCTGATTTTTTCTTAATCACAAATATAGGCGTATTCCATGGTGACCGAGAACTCTCCAGATGTCCTAGTTTTAGTTGCTCTTTAACTAGAGCTTTTGCAGCTGCTAGTTTTTCAGAGGTTAACGGCCATTGAGGAACCCATACAGGTTCCTCTGACAACCAAGGTATAGGCAATGCACCCTCAATGGCCCCTAGGAAAAACCCAGCCCTTTCCTGTCTTGTTTTTCTGTAATAGAAACAGGGCTGATCCTGCCTTGTAAGGCTTTCCCCAATCCTTTTCCAGGAACACACCCCATTTCTTTCATCATTTTTTGACTCTGTGTAGAATAATCATTAGTGAGCCTAAATTCCAATTGTTTAAGGATATCTCTTCCCCATAAATTAACTAGAAGTGGCAAGACATAAGGAACAACTGTCCCTCATCTGCCTTCGGAATCTTCCCAGTGCAATACTCTTGCACTAACATCAGGAGCAGACTCAAATCCAAGACCTTGTAAGGTTTGTGAAGAGCTATTAACAGGCCAGTTCTTTGGGCACCAATTGGTAGAGATAATGGTAGTATCTGCTCCTGTGTCTAGGAGGCCTGTGAAAAGCCTTCCTTGAATTTTCAACTCTAATGTGGGGTGTTTATCTAAATCTAATGAAATAAATACATTCTGTCCTCCAGAGGAGCCAAATCCCTCCATGCCCCTAGTTAAACCTTTACTAGGAAAGAATGAATGTAAACTAGGGAGGACTAATAGCTGTGCAATTCTATCACCAGGAGCTATAGAGCTAATCCCCCTTGGTGATGAGCACATGATTTTTATTTGTCCCTCATAATCTTGATCTATGACTCCGGGGTGAACAATTAATCCTCTTGGAGTCGTAGACGATCTTCCTAGCACTAGTCCTACTGTATTCTCAGGTAAGGGTCCTGAGAAATCAGAAGGTATAGGCTGACACCCCATGGTAGGTGTTAGTACTGCTCTGGCGGTTGCACAGAGATCCAGTACTGCTGAGCCTGACGTGGTTCTCCTGATTGTCTTATCCTTTGATGTTGTTGAGGATTGTTCTGTAAGCTCTCTATTGCCCCATACATTTGTGGGGCCTGGGGATGTGGGCCCCATTGCCCGTTTTTTGGCAGAGGAGAAATTACACCTCTGTCGTCTTTAACTGACCTACACTCATTTGCCCAATGTTTTCCTTTATTACACCTAGGACACATTCCAGGCACCTTTGGACGATTGTTATTAGTAGTGCCAGGTGCTCTACATTGTCTTTGTATGTGTCCCAGTTTTCCACACCTGAAACATTTAACATTAGAGGCCCTCTGAGCCGCTAAAACAGCAGCTGCCAATCCGGCATTAGATAGAGGTCCTCCTATTTCTCTACAAGCCTTCATCCATGCATTTAGTCCTTTTCCTTTCCAAGGTGTAATAGCATTTCTGCATTCTCTAGTACACTGTTCAAAAATTAGTTGTTCTATGAGAGGCATGGCAGTCTCAGGATCTCCAAAAATCCTTCATGCCGCCTCCATCATCCTTACCACATAGTCTGAGAACGGCTCATTGTTTCCTTGAATAATTCTTATCAAGTTTCCTGAAACCTGTCCTTTGTTAGGGAGACTTTTCCATGCTTTTACAGCTGCCTTATTAATTTGCTCATATACTTCTACAGGGTAGGCCGTTTGATTGATAGCCCATTGTCCCTGCCCTGTAAGCATGTCAAAGTTCCATTGTGGATGCCCCTGAGCTAAATTTTGTCTTGCCTGTGAAGCACAAAGCTCTTGGAAAATAGATTTCCAATCTAGATACTGTCCCATAGTCAGGCAAGCCTTAACAGTATTATACCAGTCATCTGGTGTCATGGCACTAACCACAAGTCTTTCTATTAATGCCTGAGTAAAAGAGGCATTGATTCCATAAGTCTGTACTGATTCCGCTAGCGCTTTTAATTGTTTTAAATCTAGCTGTGAATGTTGTCTGGTTTGGTTAGCATCTTCCCATACGGGAAAGGCTACTCTGATCTTTTTTCTTTCCTTAGCTGTAATAAGAGAATTGGACGGCAGTCTTTCCTGTCTCTCTTTTGGTTTTTTCTTTTTAACTCTAACTACTTCTTCCAATGGTGGGGCAGATGGGGCATACCCTGGTGCATAAGGCGAATCCAGCCCGTATCTTTCAGACTCATAACAGGCTGCTTCTTTATCTAACTCTGCCTGTTCCTCAAGATCTAACACACTATCAGAGGATGAGGTGTCGGTATCCTCTGTATCTTCTTCGTTCCCCGAGGACGTCTCCTCAGAGGCGGAGTCATTAATTCTTAAATTCTGAAACTCAGTTAACACAGGATATAGTTTTCTCTTAGGCTCTTCCTGTTTTTTATGTTCCTTTTTTGTAGCTACTTTTTAAATTTCCTCCTTTTTCTTTTCCTTTTTCTTGGTTCTATTCTTAGCGCTCTTTTCCTTTTCTGCTTCTGATAGGCTATCCTGGTGTTCTGCTAAAGCTCTTTGTCCCTCTCTTACCTTATCTTGGCATTTTGCATCCTCTATACAGGCTCTAACCATTTTGTACAGCGGCCATGTGCCTGGTCTTAACTTTCCCTTCTCCTTTTCATTAATCAAGTCGCCACCGAGCTTGTCCCAAGAGCCCTTTGACAAGGACCCCGTGGAAACAAACCAGGGAGCTACCCAATCAACATCTCGCAGAAAATTACACAACACTTTCTCGGGAACCTTTAAACCGTGCTCGCGCAGCAATGCCTGCATCGCTGAGAGAAGCAGCTTCATTTGGTGGTTACCCATACTGCTTAGAGGGAACGAACTTGCACAGTTATCTACCTGTGACTTACAGCTCCTGAATACACAGAGGGCAAGTACACTCCTTTCCTTGTGTATGGCAGTTAAAACAGAAGCAGAGCACAAGAACTACCACGGCCCAAACGGGGATAGCAATAGGAAAATAGACAGGATCCACCATACCTTGCAGAAAAGCGTCTAGACTTCTATACCCATCAGTTCTGAACCCTCTGTTGAGCCAACAGGGTCCCTCGAAACTGGATAAAACACCGAGACGTTCGGCTTCATTCCCGGGTTTTCTGGCACCAGTTGCGGGGCACCGCCTCGCCGATAAGGAGAACGCCACGCTCAGGATTCTTCTGACAGCAGTTTATTGTTACAGCTCTTTTTGATGGCAGTGAGGTGAGGGACGCCAAGCCCCAAAAACCTGTGGCTTATATAGAGCTTTAGGAGACGTGCCACACACTCATTGGCTCTTATGATATCGCCAAATTAGCATACTGGTTTTCGTGCCTTGCGCAGGCGCACATTCAAGCAAGGCTCGCAAGAAGAACCAGGAAGCAGGAAACCAGCGCCATGTTGCAATGGCGAACGCGGCTCCTAACAGTTAATTTTCCTAGCACGCTGGATTAGAATTTCTTTCCTGGTGTTTTATCTAAAATGTATTAGTGTTTACAGAAGAAAAGACAATTTTTATATCTCTGATCTCATTTTCCTTCACTTAAAAATGTTCCATTTTCCTCACTTTACAAGATTACTAACCACATTTTATGGGTTAAGATCCTTAACCTTCTTCACTGCAGGTGGAGTAGAGACCCCAAATTCTTCAGTTCTGACTCCTGAAATTACATATTTGACATATCATCAATGCAAAATTATGATAGAATTTTTCTCTATTAAAGTAGACAAAATCATATGTAGAGAATATTTTAGTTCTCTAAATAATAACTTTCTAAATCCAGGCATCTGCTGTGGCAATCTCTATATTATATTAGTTGAAATGTTGTCCACATGCCAGTATATATGAGAAAATAGCATTTACTTTGATGGGCAAAGCAGAAGCTGCTTGGGGAGGTGTCTGTGTCAGAGACAGGCTGTTGAAATCACTAATCACAGGACAGAGAAAGCAGATACTGTTTACAGGGCAGGTGAGTGATACTGTAATCACTTCAGTGAATTGTGATCACATCCAGTCCACTAAAGAGATGATCATAAATGGCATATACAGTTTTTATTTTATTACGCATGATTTTGTATATATGGCTATTTTTCTTTCCATAAAAATGGTATTAAATCATATATAGTTTTGTATCCTACATATTCATATAGAAGTATATTGCTAACATTTTCCCATATCAATAAATATTCTTCTATGGCTTAAAAAAATTGTTATTCTAGTCCATCTTCAAGAAAGCATGTACACAGTTGCTTTAGCTCCAAGTTATTATTACCATTGACTAAAACAATAAATGAGAGAAAGACACACTAATATTTTAGGCTACTGTTTTTAACACTAAATACATTTATGGTAAGCCACTTTAATAATAAGAGAATAAAAAGCCACAAACTTCTATCCTTTACTGAGAGAAACTTAAAATACAAGTAATTCCCACCACATTAAGGATAATGATCATTTATCTATATGCTGCATAAACAATTATCTACCTGTATGTAAACTTATAAAGATTTAAATTTAGGAAATCAAAACAGGTCCTAATGAGATGAACCTATAATCTCAGCTACTTTTAAGCTCAGGTAAGAGGCCTATCCAGGCTACAGAGTGCATTCAAGGTCAACCTGGGTAAAGTAACATTCAAAATCAAAAAGTAACAAAAGAAGCTAGGAATGTAATGCAGTAGTAATAGAATACTCTCTTGCCAGTGGTGTGGGAGGCCTTCGTTAGGATTTTTCTGCTGTGAACAGACACTATGACCAAGCAAGTCTTATGAAGGACAAACATATATTTGGGGCTGGCGTACAGGTTCAGTCCATTATCATCAAGGTAAGAACATGACAGCATCCAGGCAGGCATGGTGTAGGCAGAGCTGAGAGTTCTACATCTTCATCTGAAGGTTACTAATGGAAGACTGACTTCCAAGCAGCTAGGATGGGTGTCTTAAGCCCATGCTCACAATGACAAACCTATTCCAACAAGGCCATACTTCCTAATAGTGCATTCCCTGGGCCAAGCATATACAAACTATCACAAGGCCCTAGGTTCAGTACTCAATAACACACACACACACACACACACACACACACACACACACAAATAAGTGTAGAACTTTTTCTACTAAACTATTGTTGTTAATTTTTCCCTTTTATTGTTTTTAATGCATTTCCAGAGTATTCACTGATACTTCCCTGGGCATATGTTGTGAAGGCAGATGTTACATATAATATTACATGTAATTTTGTTCTCATAATGTTTACTATTACTTATTCACTAATATTTATAATTTGGGGTTTGAAGTAGTCTCTCAAAAACCTCATATGTTAAAAGTGTGGCTGCTATCAGATACAATTTGGCAAGTGATTGGCTCATGTCTCTCGAAATTAATGGATTGCTTCAGTGTTAGAGTCATGATCTGATAGTATTGGTAGGTGACAGACTATTTGAGAGGCAGGGCACAGTTGTAGTGAGCCTACTACTATCTAAGATCACTTTCTCTAATTCCTTGCTGTTGTTCTTCTCTGTCATATTCTTCCACTATGATAGTGAGTCTTACCTTAAGCCTATAGCAACAAGACCAAGAGACCATGAACTGAAACCTCTGAATGTTAAAAGACAAATGCTTCCTATCAAGTCTTTCTTTTTCAAGTATTTGTTACAATTATAAAAACTGATTATAAAAAAGTGGTATGAAGAGTATCCTCATTACTGTAACTTCTTGATAGTGTGGTTCAGTAGTCTTAGGAACTGACTGAAGGATTTTGAAGTCCAGAGAATAGTGTAGAACAGTAGTTTTCATCTTTCAGATAGAAACCTCTTTGGGGGGGGTCAAACAACCCTTTCACTAGGATCACCTATAGTCACCAAAACTCCCAGATGTTTACAATATGATTTTTAACAGTAGCAAAATTACAAGTATGAAAGATAAATGAAGATAGTTTTATTGTTGAGGGTCACAACAAATGAGGACCTATATAATAAAAGGTCACAGCATTAGGAAGATTGAGAACTACTGGTCTAGAAAAAAGACAGTTCAAAATTCAGAAGGCCCAGTTGATATGAATGTGGACCAGAAAGTCTGATTCATGGGGTTTCAAATAGGAACAAATATTATTGAAGACTGGACTAAAGAACATTTGTGTTACTCTATGAGGAAAAATTTGTCTACATTTCATACATGTCAGTAAGGCTGAATTTAAAAGTAATGAAATAGTTAATCTAGCAGAGAAAATATCAAAGCACCTCAGCATTCTGGCTGTAGCATGGATATTGCTGACTACTATTAGACAATTTTGTCATAAGACTTGGGAACAAGCAGGGCAGAAAGATTTGATAGTTTGGGCAGTAAAGAAGCCTGTGGAAAGTTGAGTACCAGAAGGTGTAATCATTAAAATAAAATCAAGGTCATCATAGAGTATAATTTTTCCTTAGGGTTTATAAGAGTTTGCCTTAAGTATCATAGGAGATTTTGAACATAAACTTTGAGAAACTCTGGAACTACTACTCTGGGGACTTGTGGAAGAAATTTTTATCATAAGATGGACATGAGTATTTGAGGTGCTAAGAACGAAATATTGTAGTGTAGATAAGAAGATCCTCCAGAAAGGTTCTATTTTAAAGAATTGGTTACTAACTGA
This sequence comes from Grammomys surdaster, assembly GCF_004785775.1. Classification (NCBI taxonomy): domain Eukaryota; kingdom Metazoa; phylum Chordata; class Mammalia; order Rodentia; family Muridae; genus Grammomys; species Grammomys surdaster. Next base: position 751,921 of record NW_021620244.1, read on the forward strand.
CAGGCTTTGGGCAATTGATGACGATACTGGTCTAATCAGAGTATTAATCCATTGATGGATTCATAATGTGATAGCATTATTGATTAGTGGTTAGTGTTCTGAAGTGGAATGCTTTGTTTCTTGTTCCTGTGATAAGAAACTGACAGAAGATTATGAGATAAGACACTCTGACAGAAGCTATTTAAGAGAGAAAGTTAGCAGGTCTTCCCAAATCAATTAAATAATTAAAGTAATTCCTCTTAAATATTTATAAGTTCCTTCTATTGAATGACTCTAGATTAAGTTCACAACTAAAACCAAATATCATGGGGTTCACTGACTTCTCTTCGAGGTCCAGAGTTTAATTCCCAGCAAACATATGGTGGCACACAGCCATCTAAAATTGGATTTGATACCCTCTTCTGGTATGTCTAAAGAGAGTCACAGTGTACTCATGCACATAAAACAAATAAAAACAAATCTTTAAATAAATTATATGGGGCCATATTTGATGAAGGAGGCTGTGGTGCTTTGAATGTTTAGCCCAGGGAGTAACACTATTAGGAGGTAAATATGCTTGGCCAGGAAGTGGCATTATTTGGAGGTGTGGCCATGTTAGAATAGGCATGTCACTGTGGGCATGGGCTTATAACCCTCATCCTAGCTCCCTGGAAGTGAGTCTTCTACTAGCAGCCTTCAGATGAAGATGTAGAAGACTCAGCTCCTCCTGCACCATGCCTGCCTAAATGCTACCATATTCCTACTTGGTGATAATGGACTGAACCTCTGAACCTGTAAGCCATCCCCAAGTAAATGTTGTCTTTTATAAGACTTGCCTTGGTTATGGTGTCTGTTCACAGCAGTGAAACTCTAACTAAGATAGAAGGTGTGGCCTTGCTAAAAATAGGTTACTGAAGGGGTGGGCTTTGAGACCTTCCTTTTAGCTGCTTGTAAGATAGTCTGCTTTTGATTTCCTTTGGATGAAAATGTAGAACTCTCAGCTTCTCCAGCACCATGCCTGCCTGGAAACTGCCATGCTCCTATCTTGGTAATAATGGACTGAACCTCTGAACCTTTAAGTCAACCCCAATTAAATGCTGTCCTTTATAAGAGTTGACTGGTCCTGGGATCTTTTCAAAGCAATGGTCAGACAAAGGTCATTGAAGATGAGTTCTCAAATTCTGTATCATGCCTTGGGCCTCTTCTTAATACTTCTTTCCTGTTTCTGAGTCATCATAAGCTGGTCAACTGTTTTTCTTCCCTGCTCTTTTTCCTTGATTATATATCTCACCATGTTTTAGAAAAATGGAGGTAGCTGACCATGACTAAAACAGTGAATATTACCTTGAGTCACACATACCAAGGTTTCCATATTTCTGAAGATATAAAGAGCCTTTAAGTGATTTGATCCTGGATGACAACTCATAGTTTCAGAGACTCATAACTAAGATCATTGTATTATTTCACTTAAAATTAACAAAAAAAATTGAATAGACTAATACAACTTAAAACCAAGTCAGAAATCATGTTAATCTGTCAAAGGTGGGCAGAGGATCCCATTGATTTCAGCCAGAGCTCAGATAGAACTGCTTGTCAGAGGCTTCTAGAGATGAAGGTACACTTTCATAGAAAATGATCCAGACCTTGGAAAGGCCACAGCATACATTAGAAAATATTATGTTCTAGTTTAGTTATTGTCATTATGTGATGCAAAATATAACTTTGAAGCAAACAGTGAGGACAGAATTCAGCCATGTTTCCTTCTTTTCTTTAATGCCAACACCTTTTAAAAGCTTGATCTTTTCTAAGTCTCTTCTAGAAAAAAGTACACTGATGTTTTGTGAAGGGTGAAGATTCCTGCATTCACACAGCTTCAATCATTTGTTCTTTGTATGAGTATAGCCTATCCTCCTATCCCTAACAAGAAGCTTGGGAAGGGGTGTACATGAAGGAAGTCATACTGGGGAGATGGTCCTGCCCAGCTCACTGGGTTCCCTGAGTTCACTGCAGTGCTTGGTCCATGGGGTCACCTACTGATTGTTCCTACAAGTCACGTACAGAGTCTCTGCATTGAGCAGAACACACTTTTGCTCTTTCTCAAGGATAAGGACTGGTATGCATCTGCCTGCAACTACCAATCTGTAGTACTTGCCTACCATGCTGTGTTGCGTCCTAGTTATGTAAATTTTAGGGATTTCCTCAAATATGGCTCTGTTTCTCTGGTGAAACAAATGTGGGATGTTGTGCCATTCCCAGCCTTGAGAAGGCCTTTCCCAGCCTTGATCAGGCTGAATAGACCTTGATCCCTTGATCATTTATCACAATGATTCTTAACAACCTATGTGGAGTCATCTGCCCTGGCTGCACATGCAGCTTCCTACAGGAACTTAGAAGAATAGATTGCCTGCTGAGCTTGCTTTACAAAATAATCCAGCTGAAACAAAGAATGGGTTCAGTGGGCTTTCGCTACACACACATACACACGCACACACACACACACACACATAGCTGAATATTAAACTTAGAGCCTTGATCAGAACCTTGTCTTGGATTCATGCTTCTGTCACCATCGTGCCACCAGGCTCTTTGTCATTTCCAGCCCCGCTTTCAGGTAAACCCAACTGGTCCATGGCCCCTGGATGGCTACAGAGTTTTTTATGCTTTGGACTTTTCTCAGCTCAGTGAGTTATTTTATCTTAATCCCCTTTCATTTCACATATACAACATATAATATCATAGCCAACAGTTGGAAAATGACAATTTCTTGATTTTTAAAAGGCTCTCCTAACCTAAAATATCCCCTTAGGGATACCAGGAACCCTCTATAATAATCAAGTGAGGAAGTTTTTATTATTAATACTGTTTTTTACATATATATTTTCTCTTAAAGATGCATGAAGATGCTCAAAGTTCTTGTGGTCATATAAGTGTTTTCTTGACAGTATGGTATCAAAGTTGTGATTCCACTCTTCTATCATTATTGTCCCCAAATCAAGTTGCATAGCTAAAAGCACATGGCATCAGTACCTGATGGTAATTAAGATGGTTGCCAAGAACCAATGTAGCCAGAGACCTGGACTCTCATTATTTTATCAAGTATTAAGAGAAATGTTTATTACCATCTTTCCCTCAGATACATTTTTATTTCCAAGTTAAAGGAAGTTGTGTTCCTGTTATGCATAATTACTGTAGTTCATAGATAGACACTCAGAATAACTACCACCACAGTGGCACACAGTTCAGCTCAAGACTAAAACATAAATTGGACGTGCCAAGATGCAAAGGTCTAAGGACCAGAAGCCAAGACTCTGAGGCACAAATAGCCAGGCAGACTCCCAGGTACAAATTGTTATCATGTCTTTCCAATGACTCCACCTCTTGGCTGAGCCTCTCCTATCTCAAACCCACTCTTCCCAGAAGTTCATATCCAGGAAGAATGGGCTAGAACTCATAAAAAGCAACAGGTGAGCCCAGGTCTCATTTCGATTTATGGAAATTGAATTTCTGTGAACTAAGCTTCAGAGCAGTTATCTTTGGGGAAGTTGTAGTTGATCATATGTTTCTCTTCCAGAGTCAAAGTCCAGGCATTTTATTATGTTTATATATTCAATAGGCTTTGGGAATTACCAATACTGTAAGTTCCATGCACCATGGAACTCTTAAGTTCTGTAATATAGTAAACAACAATTCAACTGCAGCAAGAAAGGATAATAAATGAAACAGAGCACAAGCAAAACAGAAAGAGGTGAAACATAACATTAGCTTATAAAACAAGGAACTATGCAAAACAGAGTACAGGCATGTTGCAGCCTGAAACCTGAAATGGGTAAGTGTGTTTGAAATATGAAAGCGGAACTAAAAGTAGATTTTATCTTCATTTCTTTTTTTTTTTCTCTCTTTTAGCCTTTCTGACTAATACTTGCCTTTTCCTGAGATTTGCATGAACAGTAGCAGTTGAACAACTTCTGTTTTGTAAATTTCAGACTTGAAAAAATATGAATGGATAGGACACCCTAGGTAAAATCCATCCATTCTTTTCTCTTTTAAAAGTTACACCAAATTCCTCTAACAAGTGAGTCTGAGTAGATGAACCTGAGATAACAAGAACAGCATCATGAAGGAGGAGAAGGAGGAGGAGGAGGAATAGGAAGAGGTGGTGGTGGTGATGATGGTGGTGGTGGTGGTTTTGGTGCTGGTGTTGCAGGTGATGCTGGAAGAAGAAAGAAGAAGGGAGAGAAAGAGGGAGGAAGTAAAAGAACTTTCACCATGACTCTGCCAGCATAAGAAAGAAGATGTCATATGGGTCCCATATCCAGAAAGCTTCCCACAAAGATCTCGAGACTGGCCAGGTGTAGGGGGTCTGGGCCATGGGGATTGAATGCAAGCAGGGAGGGGGCATTGCCTCTGCTGCTGCCTCTGCCCACATCTCTTGCATCTCCTCTGTCACCACCCAGTTACTCCCAGGTGCTGCACCTGTTGCTCTTCACTGAGCTGGTCCGGGCTGGGCAGGTGAGAAGTCGGCTAGCTAGCAAGAAGGGGAGGGTCCTGAAGGTGCTTTGGGAGAGCAGATCTCTTCCCAAGTGTTACAGCTCTTGCAACAGAAACTCTCTGACAACAAGATGATTCTTGCACACCTTTACTTCTCCCAAATAGGGTTCTTATATACAGTTTTGAGATGGGTCAGGGTCTAGCAGCAGATAACCCCTATTGGCTTGGCCTGAGAGCTTGGAGATACCTCATCTACATGTGGGAGAGCCTGAGGCACTGTTCCTATGTGACTGATGGCCATAGACCTCTCTGTGGGAAGGGCTGTGTAGGGCTGAAGCTAAGTGAGAGGAACCAGGAGGCCCAGGAGTACTGCCAACTCCTACCATTCCTTTAGGGTTTCTGGGATTAGAAGCAGACTCAACTCCATACCCCATTGCCTCTCACAGCCCACTGCCCTACAGCTCCCCCTTTTTCTTTTATAAAGGAGAGAATAACTGTCTCCTATGTTGGGAACAGTTTGATACTGAGCCAAGACCTGATTGGTTACCTTTGCAATGCTACTTATCTGTTGCTTTAGAAACTGAATGAGGCAGGGTGTCAAGAGAAGCAAGGCTCTAATGGCTAGTATGGGGCCAAGGAGGAGAAGAACCCAAGCCATCAAGGGGTTAGAGTACCAAGAGGTAGGAGTGTTGGGAGTATAGAGGTTTTCCAGGAGCTCTTAGAGTATTTGCATATCTTGTTCTACCAGCCCAAATTCATTGACGTAAAAGTAACATTCCTTGCCCAGCAAAACACAAGTCTCTTCCTGTTCAGCAGTCAACAAGTTCAGGGCCCTCCAGTTTTGTAGAGCAACTCCTGCTAAAGAGGTTATCTGGCATTGAAGAGATTCAAGGCTGTCTGTAGTAGAGGCCATTGCCTGGTCAAGCTTGTCCTGGGAGTTGCCAGCCAGATATTGTGTTTGGACAAGGGCTGTCCCAGCAGTTCCTGTAGCACCAACTGAAAGAGCAAGGCCTAGTCCAATGAGCAGAGGAATGAAGATCTCTCTCTTCTTTCAGCTTCCTCTCATCTGTAAAGTGTGTACTTCAGATTCGTAGAGATAAACCTGGGGGACAAGAATCACAGGGGCACAGGAGGCCTGGAAATGAGGGTTGATACAGGCACCTGTAGTGCCTTTGCACCAGAGGACAGCAGGAGGGTTAACATATACTGATTTGGTAATAGTGATATCACGGGCACATGTAAGATGGGGTTTTGAGGAGGGCCCTACAAGGCAAAGAGGTAGGGGTTGGTCAAATAGAGGAATGTCCTGTGCTTTCCTCATGGGCAGGAGTCCATGGAGGTCATAAAGGGAGAAATTAATGTGAACAGCTGTTAATAATGGCTGGGAGAGAGGGGCACAGAAAAAGCATTAGGAGGAATTGGAGTGGGTTGTTAAGGGAAGGAGGTCCACTGCATATTGGATGTACTGTAGCCAGGAGAGGGTAGCTTGTGGAGAGTACATGGCTTGGGCAGCTGTCACCAAGTCATGGATGTCCTTCCAGGAGATTTTGTTGTTCCTCTGGGCATGGTGTCTCCTCCATCTTCTCTTCCTCCTTCTAGGTTCTTGATCTGTCAGTGAGAGATGAGCCATCTTCTTGGTTGGTGGGGTGGTGTCAGGCATTTCTGGCAGGGATCCAAATAGGTTTAGGCTGGTCCTGTGGAAAAACACAAGCGAAACCCATTCCGGTTGTAAGGAGGGGGTCTGGTCCCTTCCAAATTCCATCCAAAGGATCTCACATCATACTAGGATAGGGGGAGCTAATTTTGGTTTGTGTCAATGGAGGGAAATAGGAGGGTGTTTGGAGTTTTTGTAGATATTAAATATGTTTAGGATAGTCAGAGTCATCATTAATTGTACATTCGGGGGGGGTAAGTAGTTGTTTTTTTTTTGTTGTTGTTTCAAGAGCTGGACCTTCAGAGCCTGATGTGTTTTTTCTATTATCCCTTGACTCTGTGGGTTATGGGGAATTCCCATATGATGGGCAATTTCCCAGCGCATACAGAAGGTTTTAAATTGAGAGCTAGTGAAGGCAGGGCCATTATCAGTATTTATCTGTTGAGGAATGCCCATGATGACAAAGGTAGAGAGCATATGGTTAATTAACCTTTTTGAGTGTTCATCTATCTGGGCTGTGGCCCATATAAAATGTAAGTAAGTATCTATGGTGACAAAAAAATATTTTTGTCTACCGAATTGAGGAATATGGGTGACATCAATTTTCCATAAGGCATTGAATTTGAGGCCTCTGGGATTGGTGTCTGTGGTTTGTAAAGCTGGGGTGGTAATTTGAGATGCGCATGTTTTTATTATCCTCTGTAGCTGAGCAAGGGGGATGTGAGGGAAGCAAGCATGAAGCCCCTTTCTATTTGTGTGTGTGCATGAATGAAATTGGTCTGTTTGCTCAGTGGAGACTATGAATGTCCTTGTTGAGGCAATTTGGTCAGCAAGTGCATTTCCCTCAGATATAGTACCTAGCAGGGGACTGTGAGATGAGATGTGCTGGATATAGATGAGGGAGGTTCTTTCCTGTAGGAGGGTAGAGACCTGCATGAGTAGAGGGGAAAGTGGGTTGGCATCTAATTTGACAAATGATCTTGACAACCAGGGGAGCAAATTGGCAGCATATACACTGTCTGAAAAGAGGTTAAGGGGGCCATTGACTTCTTTTAGAGCTAGGTAAATGGCATATAGTTCTTTATATTGGGAGAGTGGTGGCGAAGCTCTTTGAATATGAGGATAGGGGGTTGACCCTCAGGGAACTGCTGCAGCTCCCCTCTTCCTCCCATCAGTAAATATTGAGGGGGCTCATTCTATGGGCTCTCTTGAGAATAGTTTGGGGGTAGCCATCACAAAAGAGGGAGGACAGAGGCCCATTTTTCATCAGGATAATGGTTGTCAGTTTGTCATGGGAATCCTACTAAGTTGATAGAAAAATGGGAATTATTTTTGATTAGCCACTGAACATAGAAGAGGGATAAGAGTGTGATAAGAACATCAGGTTCTTTCCCTAGTGTTTGTAGGGCTCTATCCCTGCTATTTTTAGTCATGCTAGCGAGTGCATCCACTTCATTTAAAATTTAGAGTGTACAACCCATTGGGGTATGGAGCCATTCTAGCACCCCTTGATGTTGGTAAAGGGCTCCTACAAGTGTAGGGGAGGAGATAAAGATAAGGATATATACAGGTCATACCTAGCAAGAGCCATATCTTTTAGGGTTGAATTGACAGAATTTAGGTCTTGGACTGCTTCTGTGGACAGTGTTCTTGGGGAGGAAGGACTTTTGTATCATTTCAGGAGGTTGAAGAGGGGTTAAAGGGTGCTTGTGGGAAGAGGGAGCCAGGGTCAAAGCCAATTGAGGTTGCCCAAAAAGCTCTGGAGGGAAACAAGAGTTAATTTTTGAGGGAAAGAAAGGGTGGGTTTGAGGGAGCATATTGAAGTAAGGGAGATCTCTGTTCCTAAAAATGCAAAGGGAAGAATAAGTTGTATTTTGTGAGGAGCTATTTTGAATCTTAGAGCAGATAGGGAAGGTATTAGCTGGTCCTTAAGTTGGGAGGGGGAGGTGGAAGCATCTTCCCATACTAATATGTCATCCATGTAATGGCAAATATTAAGTCCTTTGTCTAAATAGGGTTTTAATGCAGTGGCTACAGCCTCCTGACAAATGGTTAGACTGTTAGCCATTTCCTGGGAGAGAACAGTCCATTCATATCATGAGGCTGGCCAGAGTTGTTAATGGGAAGCACTGAGAATGCAAAGCAATCACAGTCCCAGGGATGGAGAGAGATGGAAAAAAAGCAGTCTTTTATGTCTATTGCTAATAGGGGAACATTTGCAGGAATGGCTGACATGTGGGGTAGCCCTCTTTGAGGGAAGCCCCAGACTTGCATGGTTCTGTTAATTGACCTCAAATCTTGCAATAGTATCTATCCCCCTGAGCTCTTTTTATAGTAAACACAGGGGTATTCCATGGACTGTGGCTGTGAGAGGGGTGGATGTATTGTAGCAACAGCTGTTCCTCTATCAGTTCTCTGAGGTCTCTAAGATTCTCTCTTGATAAAGAGAGGTTCCACTGTGGGAACCAGGTGGCTTCATTGGAGTGACAATGAAGGCAGGGAGTACTAAATCTAATAGTGGCCCCTAGAATTGGGGGTGATTTGGAAAATGGTTTTTTGGGTCTCCTTGGGTAAAAATTTCTTTACAAGTAATGTCTTCTACCTGTACTTTGTGACACAAACCTCTCTTTGGGAGGGGCTATGGAGGGCTGAAGCTAAGTGAGAGGAACCAGAAGGCCCAGGAGTACCACCAACTCCTACCATCCCTTTAGGGTCTCCGGGGTTAGAAGCAGACACAACTGGGTACCCCATTGGCTCTCATAGCCCACCGTTCCACAATGTCAAGAATCAAACCAATGTTTTATTGTTTTCTAACACAACTGATGTATGTTTTTAGTTCCCCATTCTCTGATCCTGCTCAGAGGACTTCTAAAGTCACAGACAGTGGACAGAAGAAGAGTGTCCCTACATCCAGGCTGTCCTTTGTCCAACACAGCACAGTAGCTTTGATCTTAGCAGTGTCTTTCATCTAAAGAGGCAAATGCCAAACAAGATGTTAATGTGACACTCCACACAAGCATGCATTATGAGCCTCATGTGCAGTAGGCTACATGCATTTTAGAGCAGCCAGCTAGCATCTACAGGAATGTAGATACCTTAACTCCCAGTTGCTGTGTTCCTGGCATTGTGGCATCATCCTACCTGTGTGTCTATGAATATAATTTAATATTCTTTAATAATTTTCTAATAATTTACTCTTGTTCTATTATATTAGAAAATTCTCTAAAGTCACTTTGTAGCAAAACTATGAATCATATAGAATATAGTTTTGTATAATATTAATTAGTACAATGTAGCTCTATAGGAATTATAGTTGCCTTTACCACCTGTAGCAGAATACTTATTCTACTATATTGTATTCATAGTGAATCTCGGTGGTTAGGCAATAGAAGAGGAGGTGGAGCTGGAAGAGAAAGAGAGGAAGGGGAGGAGAGAAAAAGAAGAAGGGGAGGGGAGAAATAGAGAAAGAGGAGGAGAAGAAGGAGGCTATCAGCCATGGAGAACCACTGTTGGGTCAAAAGCTGTCCTAGATAGCAACTTCTATCAAAAGGTTAGATATTGGGTAACAAGTCTAATTTTGTGGGCATCTTGTTGATTGAGCATTTCTAAATATATAAATCCTTTAGATTATTAAGCTTTAATAGTCTCATTTCTACCTGGTACTGTGAGGATGGTAGATAGTGTTTGGGGTTCAGCTGAGCTTTGTGGATGTGGTGGATTGGCAGAGCCATCCCCCACACTGGTGTCTCATGGGAGCCAGGGCCTCAGCATCTAGCTAGCTGGAGCCCCAGTCAGAGCCAAGGAGCAGCAGGAACATGGTGGCTGCCTGGGAACAAGCCAGACCAGGCAGTGTTTTCTAAATATCACCTCTACAACCACCTTTCTTCCCTTGGTTGAAAACCAAAAGGATACACTGATGTTAAGTAAGGATTGTACTGGACTAAGTAGCTTGCCAGGGTGACTGTATTTATTCTCACAGAACAAATTCTTAAATGCTCCAAAGTAAGTTTTATTTTTTCTTCAAACCAGTTTTAGTTTTAGGTTTTTGTAGCTTCAGGTTTAAATTTACCAACTTTCCAAGTGTGTATGTGGTTTAAAAACTCTCATTTATCATTGTAGATATCAAGTGTAAACTTGGAATCTCAAACAATCTGAACCCAGCCTGGGCCATATGCTTAATGTGTCATATTTACTTGGCTAATAGATTCTTTCTAATGACTCAATTTGTATGAGAGACATCCCTTGATCACATGACAAAACTTCAAATTCCTTTGTGTCAACAAGGGGATTGTAACTAGAACTAATTAGCCTCCTAATTGTGAATCTAGCATCTTTGAGAACTGCAATGTACCTTCTCCTGTGGCATAGAGAAGATACTGGAAACTGAATCTGGGGCCTCATGCATGCCAGGCAAGAAGTGGGGCCCACCATTGAGCTCTGGCCCATTCTTATGTTTACTTAGTCTTTAGACAGGGTCTTACTATTTATTTCAGGCTGACTTTTAACTTGAAGTTCTCATACCTTTATTTCCCAAATAGCTGGAATTAAAAGCCTTCACTACTAGATTTGACTTGAAAAATATTCTTTAATTAAATAACATCACTGTGAATTAAAATCTGACATTATTCAAAGCATGGTTGAGGGAGAATAACTGTAACTGGAAACAGCCTTCATAGCAGATTGGGTGTATCCTTCCAATGAGTGCCACTGGAGGGCAGTGCATGCTTCAAAACAGGCCAGTGCTAGGTTTTATGGCGCATTGGTATGAAAATCTACACAGCAAGTTCTCCTACCCCCACCCCAAGATCAATGTTTAAAATTTCAATTCAGTTTTATTTAATGAAGAAGGGATAACTGGTCTCCATGTTCTTTATTACAGACTCAGCTCAAGTTCTGTGTTCTCCAGCATACTTGTATTTTTTAACATATAAAAATTCTTTGAGGTGAATACCAGCAACTGAAATAATACTGTGTGTTCGGGGTTTCTATTAAAGTTTGAGTAGCAGTGTTGAGGAAGAAAGAGAAGCTCTAGATGCTGCTGTGAAAATTTAAGTCCTCTCAGATAAGATGGCCTCTTTCATTAGCTCACTTCTTCCATGTTCTGGGTTTAGAAAAGTACAAATAGTCGTTAGCCTCATTCTAAAATCCTTTCAAAATTACCTTGCATACAGTAAGGCAACTAAATTTGAAGTTTAAAATAAGACAATTCTTGCAGGGAAAATCAGCCACTTATCAGTAACGTTCCATGCAGCTCATTGGAAATTCAGAATTTAGAACACAAATGTAGAGTATTGAACATAGAATTATTCATTGCCTGACAGTTAGCCAAACAAGCTATCTCTGTACTTACAGGTGAAACAATGGTCTGGAGAATCTTAAAAATTTGAAAACATTCATAAATCAAAATAGGAAGTTTTCTAAGGGGGGAGGAAACACTCTGCCAAGTTAAACAAACTAAAGAAGAAAACAAACCCGCTGTTAAAATGGTTTTCATGGCAGACGCTTACACTTCTTCAAACAATATCAACTAGTGTCTTTAGGGCAGATTTCCCAAAGATGATACTTATATCAGCATATTTTCTGGATGTAAAGAGCTTTCCTTCATTGTTTCAGGCTGCAGAAAATAAGACACTAGCTCTCAGGAGCATTGCAGAATGGGAGGGTTCCTCCCTTAGAGGAACGCATCTCTATCTTCATGAATTGGCCTAAAAACTAGATCACCTCTAGAGCCTCTAAGGGAAAATGTCACCATCTGTCAACATCAGGACTTCTTAATGTGTGGAGGTTCAGATTCTGTATTCACTTTGTCGTTACTCAAAGCAGTTTGAGCTTCTTAGGAGTAGCCACTGTTTTCCTTGTCCTCTAAGGAACATTCCATGTTCTCACCTGGGTAAGAGGCTATTTAATGAAAATGCTTGAAAAGATATGGAATCCTAAAGGAAAGAAAAACAGAAAATGGACTTTTTGTAGATGAGTTGGCTTCCACAATTTGCTTTTTTACCAAAGGCCTATATAGGGGAGTAAGCCAAGAAAATGAGGTTAATACTCATTGGAAACAGGAAGTTTCGAGGACCTATGCTATGGGGAAGACTCCTAGGCTTGGCTCTGGAGAGAAATTTAAATTTTATGTATGAGAAGCTCTAGAGTTGCTGGTTAGAGGGTACAGCTGAGGTACATAGTGATGTGGGGAGGGTCATAAATGAGTCCTGTAGTTCCACAAAAGACACAATTCTTCAAATCAGTCATTTAGTTAGCTGTATCCTTGAATGTTCCATTATGTAAAAGTCTGGGTTCTTCACAGTACTGGGTTTCACTCCTGCTCATGTCTCTAACAAGCAAGCTAAGTCATCTGTGTCCAAAAGCAGAGTTCTAATTCTGTATCCTCAATAACTATCCATAAAATAAAATCACAAAGACCCAAAGACCCCTCTTAACTCACTCAAGATTGTAGTAAAGAATGCCTTCTCCAAATCATCAGACCAGATGACACTTCAATGTTCTCAGTGGCAACAAAGCAGGTCAGCTGAGGAGAAGAGCTGTTAAGCATGTATGTTATGCTTCTTTCTTCCAAAGATTTACAAGTTAGCCCTCAGCTCAGGTCCTCCTGTTCATAGCCGCTATGACAGACTCTTCTTTTCCCTATGTGCAATCTATTTGCTCTTCGACAGTGATAGATGCAAACTGGCTTCCTTACAAGGTTCCATGTGCTCATTTGACCTTGAAGCTCCTTCAGCCTGATCCATCACAAGATCCTGCACAATACTCTGTAGTGTTGACCACAAGACTTATTCTGTTGTCTTTGCTTCAAAAAAATGGTACTAAGGACTAGGATTTTGAGACTTCACTTGGATGCAGGCTGGTGAAGACTTGGCAAGGCTGGTGGATCTAGATGTTATTATCCAGGATTCAATCAATGGTTCAGCAGTTAAGAGCACTGACTGCTCATCCAGAGGACCCAACTTCAATTCCAACCACTCACATGAGACCTCACAACCATATGCAACTCCAATCCCCAGGGATCTGATGCCCTCTCTGGCCTCTACAGGCAGCAGATATGCATGTGGTACACAAACATGCATGCAAGCAACCACATCTGTCTCCTTCCTTCCTAAATTCCTTTGTTTGTTTTGCTGTCTTCTTCATGAAGACTTTATTTCTTGGTCTTTTTCTTTTTTTAGCAAGGATTTAAGAGCTGGTTGAAGTCATCTGTGCACATAGGTGGGACTTGTTCAATAGTGAGCTTCAATAAAAGACTCTGAGTTGAGAAGTTATTTCTGCTGACCGCCAGAGTTGTGGAAATCCTCACAAGTCTCTAGGTCCTTCTTCTCTTGAATGGCTCCTTTGCTTGAAGAAAAACTCTTTTCTCTCTTATCTGAAAAAGAGTCACTGTTCGTGCCTTCTGAAGAGGTATCAGAGAGCTCGAAGCAAAGCTCTGGAAATTATTCCTGGCCTGCTTCACCTTCTCAAAGTGATGATCCCACATTCTTGTGGTAGGTGAATTTTGGAGGCTGGAGAGCCCAGATGCAAGGTTTGATTTCTCCTCAGAGCCATCTTTAACTGGCACACATAAGCCAACAATGGCTACTGCACAGCAAAAGCCCATATGTAATTACATGCTTTGTGTGTGGCTTGAAGTCAAAGCTTTACAACTGGCCTTTGACTGCAAAAGACATGCAAACATCTGCTGCCATGTTCCCCTCTCTCTGCTCCTGTCTCCACAGGAAGTTTTTAATCACAGAGATTACAGGAATACTGCTTCTGGCTGTGTTGTGGAATAAAACAACTAAAGTGACTATTTAAACTGTAGCCTGTCTTTTTTATAAACCCAAGCACGAAGACTGTAATAGTTACTTGAAATTCATAAGACCAATTTAAGTCTTCATGGCAAAGCATATGTACTAGAGAAAGTGGAAGGAAGGAAAGAAAGAATTGAGTGGTGGTAATAAACTACGACAAGCATTGTTGCAATTAGTGAGGCGTGCCAAGTGGTACTAGTGTGGGCTCTGTAAGGAGTGGGCTTGTGCATATTAGAGAAGAAGTAGATTTCCCCTATAAGATTCCGAATGGATTTAGACAGGTGTTTGTTGTTCAGAAGCTCTTGAACAAGGGCACACTGCTGAGCAAGTAGAGAAACTTTGGCCAGCTAGGTAGTTGTTGAGGTGGTCCAGGCCAGAGAGCACTCAGCTCTAACAGTGTATGGATAGTGAGAAAGGAATCAAAGGAATGAATCTGAGAGACAGAAAAGAAGAAAATGTAATAGGATTTAATGATCAGTTTTCTGATGTGGGGGATGGAGAAAGAAAGTCTAACATTTTATAGCATTCTTTTCATAGGATTCATTTTATAGGATTCTTGTGTGGAAAAAAAGTGAAAAATAAAAATTGAAGAAAATGGTGCTTCTTCCAGTTTTTTTAAGAAATGGAGCCAAATATCTGGAGACTATCCAGAGGAAAAAATATTTAGGATGTGATGGAATTGTTGAATCTGAAGATAAGAGTAGGTAGACACCTGGACCACCCAGCATAAGTGGTGGGACAAAGAAAATGAGGCCACATTGAAAAGGGACAGAAGCAAACAAGACAAACCAAAAGCAGAATACTCTGCAGGTCAATAGAGCTGACAACCAATGAGGCAAATGGCAAATGTCCCAGAAATGAGCTGCAGCATAAAGCCCACAACAGCAAATGTGCAAGTGCCTAACAAGAGAAGGAAATTACAGAGGCCACCAACAGTAAACAGCACTGGAAGTAAGTCTTGCTCAGTATAGGCTAGTTTTTTATGATGTTTATATGAATACATAGGCCACTGTCTAGAGACTAAGGGGAGTGGGTCAAAAGAAGATTTCTTGTTGCTGAATTCAAATTAATCCAATGGAAGTAAAGCCTGAATGGCAGACACCCTGGCAGAGGGATGCTGATGACAGAACTTATCTATTCCTCATATTTGAGGGTCAGTTGGACCTATTTCAAAACTTATTTTCTAGACAAGAATAAACAAGGCTCAGAGAGGCTAAGTCTTTCACCTAAAGCCACACAGCTCAGAGCACAGCCATAAGACTGTCTTTCCTCACTAACCTCAGTTAAAACAGACACTTTCCAACAGAAAACTGCTTGAGTCATCAGAGCTACGCACACACACACACACACACACACACACACACATAAACTCTACTTGCACTTTACACAGAGACTGCCTTGATTTCAGTCCTCACCACAAAAAGCTTGAGGAGTCCAGCTGCCAACCCACAGATGGCCTCAGGCTGTAGGAGGAAGGCACCTCAGCTTTGGATATGGTCCCTGGCCCTACCTCACACCAGGAAGCTGCCATGTCAGAACTGGCCAGATGCTAGTCTCAGTTTTGCATTGCCCAAGAAGAAAACAGCAGAATCAAAGAACCAGTAAGGCTTCCATGCCATGTCAAAAAGAAGGGAACTCAGCCCTTCCAGAAGGCCAGGCACTTTCCTAGCCACCCAGGGCATCTAAAACAAATCAGCAAGGAAAAAAGGCCAGTTATTGTGGGATTTCCTTATTTGTGTGTTTGTTTGTTTGTCTTAATAATTCTCTTCTCTAAGCACAGGGCTCCTCATCTGTGAAAACAAAGAAGTTAGCAAAAGCATTCTCTGTGGGTCACTGAACCTGGGTCACTTGTGGAATTCTGAAAGTTCACTCAGAAACAGGGGAGCCCTGAGTACCAGCCCCCAATAAACCAGGGCATTGTTTCAGGCTGTAGAAAGAGAAGGAGATAAGTGAGATGTAAACTTAGCTGGTGGATAGTAATGGAATCAACAACTGTCATGATGAGGCACTACACTGGCTTCTCCTATAAAACTAGAAAGCCAAGGCCTAGGACCTTCAGGGTAGAAACACAAATGGTGCCTTTTGACTGGGGCAGACATCTAGTTGGTCTGCTCTTGTGGAGACACCATATCCTGAGCCATCCTAGAGGAACCACTGCACTCAGAGCAGCAGGATTTCAGGATCCCAGAGGCAGCCTGAGGACCAGGAGTTCTTCCACCCAAGAGCTTAGGATCACAGGGTCACAGAGACATCTGGACTCTGAGGAGTTCTCAAAGAAGCAAGATAACTGGAAAGACAGACTCCAGTCAGAGAAAGTGAGTGCAGATAGCACTAGCATTAACCAGATGGCAAAAGACAAGCAAAAGAAAATATGCAACAGGAACCAGTTACTTGTCATCATCAGAACCCAGTTCTCCCACCATAGCAAGCCCTAGACAACCGATCATACCAGAAAAACAGGATTCAAAATTAAAATTACTTCTCATGATGATGATAGAGGATTTTAAGAAGGACATAAGTAACTCCCTTAAAGAAGTGCAAAAGAACACAGGTAAACAAGTAGAAGCCCTTAAAGAGGAAACACAAAAATCCCTAAAGAATTGCAAGAAAACACAAACAAACAGATAAAGAATTAAACAAAACCAACCAGAATCTAAAAATAGAAGTAGAAACAATAAAGAAATCTCAAATAGAGACTACCTGGAGATAGAAAACCAAGGAAAGAGATCAGGAGTCATAGACTCAAGTATCACCAACAGAATACAAGAGATAGAAGAGAGAATCTCATATGTAGACGATATCATGAAAAACATTGACACAACTGTCAAGGAAACTGCAAAATGCAAAAAGCTCCTAACCCAAAACATTCAGGAAATCTAGGACACACTGAGAAGACCAAACCTAAGGATAATAGGTATAGATGAGAGTGAAAATTCCCAACTTAAAGGGCCAGTAACATCTTCAAAAAATTATAGAGGAAAACCTCCCTAACCTAAAGAATGAGATGCCCATAAACATATAAGAAGCCTACCGAATGTCAAATAGACCAGACCAGAAAAGAAATACTCCCATGACAAAATAATCAAAACATCAAATGTACAAAACAAATAAATAATAATAAAAGCAATAATGGAAAAAGGTCAAGTAACACATAAACAGAGACCTATAAGAATTACACAGGAATTCTCATCAGATACTATAAAATTCAGAGGCTCCTGGACTGATATCATACGGACCCTAAGAAAACACAAATGTCAGCCCAGACTACTATACCCAAAAAAAACTCTCAATCACTATAGATGGAGAAACCAAGATATTCCATGACAAAACCAAATTTGCACAATATCTTCCCACAAAACAAGCACTTCAAAGGATAATTGATGGAAAATGCCAGCACAGGAAGGAAACTACAACCTAGAAAAAGCAAGGAAGTAATCTTCCAACAACCCCAAAAGAAGATAGCTACACTAACATAATCCAACTTTTAATAACAAAAATAACAAAAAGGCACAATCATTTTTATTTAATATCTCTTAACATCAATGGACTCAATTTTCCAATAAAAAGACGTAGACTATCAGACTGGAAACACAAACAGGACCCATAATTTTGCTACATACAGGAAATGCATCTCAGTGACAAAGACAGACACTATGTCTTAGTAAAAGGATGGAACACAATTTTCCAAGCAAATGGACTGAACAAACAAGCTGGAGTACCCATTCTAACATCAAATAAAATCGACTTTCAACTTAAAGCTATCAAAAAAGATAAAGAACGACACTTCATACTCATCAAAGGAAAAATCTACAAAGTTGAACTCTCAATTCTGAACATCTATACTCCAAATGCAAGGGCACCCACAAACATAAAAGAAACTTTACTAAAGCTCAAAACACACATTGCACTTCACACAATAATAGTGGGGGATTTCAACACCCCACTCTCAGCAATGGACAGATCATGGAAACAGAAACTAAACAGAGACACAGTGAAATTAACAGAAGTTATGTACCAAATGGATTTGACAGATATCTATAGAACTTTTCATCCTAAAACAAAAGAATATACCTTTTTCTCAGCACCTCATGGTATCTTTTCCAAAATTGACCACAAAATTGGTCACAAAATAGGTCTCATCAGATATGAAAAGATTGAAATAATACCTTGCATCCTATCAGATCACCACGAACTAAGGCTGGTCTTTAATAAAGACAAAACCAATGAAAAACACACATACATGTAGAAACTGAGCAATGCTCTAATCAACAATGACTTGGTCAAGGAAGAAATAAGAAAAGAAATTAAAGACTTTTTAGAATTTAATGAAAATGATAACACATCATACCAAAACATGTGGGACTCCATGAAATCAGTGCTAAGAGGAAAACTCATACCTCTAAGTGTCTACAAAAAGAAACTGGATAGAGCACACATTAACAACTTGACAACACATCTAAAAGCTCTAGAAAAAAAAGAAGCAAATACACCCAAGAGGAGTAGAAGGTAGGAAATATTCAAACTCAGGGCTGAAATCAACCAAGTAGAAAGAGAAAGAACTATACAAAATGTCAACAAAACCAGGAGCTGGTTCTTTGAGAAAATCAACAAGATAGATAAACCATTAGCCAGAGTAACTGGAGGGCACAGAGACAGTATCCAAATTAATAAAATCTGAACTTAAAAGTGAAACATAACAACAGAAACTGAGGAAATTAAAAAAATCATCAGATCTTACTAAAAATGCCTATATTCAACAAAACTGGAAAATTTGGATGAAATGGACAATTTTCTAGACAGATACCAGGTACCAAAGTTAAATCAGGAGCAAATAAACTATCTAAACAGTCCCCCAACCCCTAAAGAAATGGCAGCAGTCTTTAACAGTTTCCCCACCAAAAAAAAGCCCAGGACCAGATGGTTTTAGTGCAGAATTCTATCAGACCTTTAAGGAAGACCTAATACCAATTCTCATCAAACTATTCCACAAAATAGAAACAGAAGAAACACTTCCCAATTTGTTCTATGAAGCTGCAATTACACTCATGACTAAACCTCATAAAGATGCAACAAAGAAAAAGAACTTCAGTCCAACCTCCCTTATGAATATCGATGCAGAAATACTCAATAAAATTCTTGCAAACCGAATCCAAGAACACATCAAAATAATCATCCATCATGATCAAGTAGGCTGTATCCCAGGAATGCAGGGATGGTTCAATATACAGAAATGTATCAATGTGATCTACTATATAAGAAACTTTAAAAAAAAAACCCAAATGATCATCTCACTAGACACTGAGAAAGCATTTGACAAAATTCAACATCCCTTCATGGTAAAAGTCTTGGAAAGATCAACAATTCAAGGCCCATGCCTAAACATTGTAAAAGCAATATACAGCAAACTGGTAGCCAACATCAAACTAAATGGAGAGAAACTTGAAGCAATCCCACTAAAATCAGGGGCAGACAAGGCTGTCCACTCTCTCCCTACCTATTCAATATAGTACTGGAAGTCATGGCCAGAGCAATTAGACAACAAAAAGAAGTCAAAGGGATACAAATATGAAAGGAAGAAGTCAAAATACCACTATTTGCAGATGACATGATAGCATACTTAAGTGACCCTAAAACTTCCACTAGAGAACCCCTAAACCTGATAAGCAACCTTACCAAAGTTGATGGTTATAAAATCAACTCAAACAAATCAGTAGCCTTCCTCTACTTGAAAGATAAACAAGCTGAAAAAGAAATTAGGGAAATGACACCCTTCACAATAGTCACAAATAATATAAAATATTTTGGCCTGAATCTAGCCAAGCAAGTGAAAGATCTACATGACAAGAACTTCAAGTCTCTAAAGAAAGAAATCAAAGATCTCAGAAGATGGAAAGATCTCCCATGCTCATGGATTGGCAGGATTAATATAGTAAAAATGGCCTTCTTGCCAAAAGCAATTTATAGATTCAATACAATTCCGATTCAAATCCCGACCCAATTCTTCACAGAGTTAGAAAAGGAAATTCTCAAATTCATATGGAATAACAAAAAACCCAGGATAGTAAAAACTATTCTCAATAAACTTCTGGAGGAATCATCATCCCTGACCTCAAGCTGTACTACAGAGCAATAGTGATAAAAACTGCATGGTATTGTTAGAGAGACAGGGAGGAAGATCAATGGAATAGAATTGAAGACCCAGAAATGAACCTATATACCTATGGTCACTTGATCTTTGACAAAGGAGCTAAAACTGTCCAGTGGAAAAAGGACAGCATTTTCAACAAATGGTGCTGGTTCAACTGGAGGACAACATGAAAAAATGCAAATTGATCCAGTCTTATCTCTTTGTACAAAGCTAAGTCCAAGTGTATAAAGGACCTCCACATAAAACCAGATACACTGAAACTAATAGAAGAGAAGGTGGGGAAGAGCCTCGAATACTTGGGCACAGGGGAAAGTTTCCTGAACAGAACAACAATGGCTTATGCTCTAAGATCAAGAATTGACAAATGGGACGTCATAAAATTGCAAAGTTTCTGTAAGGCAAAGGACACTGTCAGTAGGACAAAATGGCAGCCAACAGATTGGGAAAAGATCTTTACCAATCCCACATCTGATAGAGGGCTAATATCCAATGTATACAAAGAACTCAATAAATTAGACAGAACACAACCAAATAGCCATATTAAAAAATGGGGTATAGAGCTAAACAAAGAATTCTCAACTGTGGAATCTCATAGACCACATGAAGCTCTTGAAGAAGGAAGACCAAGTGTGGGTGCTTCGGTTCTTCTTAGAAGGAGTAACAAAATACTCAAGGGAGCAAATATGGAGACAAAGTGTGTAGCAGAAACTGAAGGAGGGGCCATCTGAGGACCATTCCACCTGGGTTCCATCCCATGTGCAGTCACCAAAGGTAGATGCTGATGTAGATGTCAGGAAGTGCATGCTGACAGGAGCCTGATATGGCTGTGTCCTTAGAGGTCTGCCAGAGCTTGACATATTCAGAGGCAGATGCTAAGCGCTAACCATTTAACTGATCATGTGGTTCCCAACGAACAAGTTAGAGTAAAGACTGAAGGAGCCAAAAGGGTTTGCAGCTCCATGAGGAGAGCAACAACACAAACCATCCAGAGCTCCCAGGGTCTAAACTACCAGCCTGGGAGCACACAGGGAGGGACCCATGGCTCCAGCCGTATATGTAAGGGAGGATGGCCCTGTTGGGCATAGGTGGGAGAGGAGATCCTTGGTCCCATGAAGGAATTAAGGCTGGGGAGGTGGGAGTGGGTGGGGGCACATCCTCATAGAAGCAGGAGGAGGGGTGATGTAATGGGGGTTCTGGATGGGGGTGGGGGAGATGGGGGAAGAGGATGACATCTGAAATGTAAATAAAATTTTCAATATAAAAAAAAGAAAAAAATGAATAAAGCACAAATTGAAACCAAAGAAGGAATTAACATACCACATGATAGTGGCCACAAGGAAATAATCTTGCTGCAATGAAAGTAGATGACCACCAAGCCAGGTGACAGGGCTGTATGCGAGAAGAGCATGAACAACTGGTTCTTCATTTTTCTGGTTACCTTTAGCCGTCGACCTGATACAACCTAGAATTATGTTGGAAACAAATTTCAACTGAGGAATTGCCTAGATGAGGTTGGCCCATGGGCATGCTTGTAAGAAATTACCTTCATTGTTAATTGATTTAGGAGAGTCCTGCCAACTGTGGGAAACGTGATCCTAAACCAGCTTAGCGGAAGACTGTCTGTCAGCCATTAATCCACATCTTCCATGATCCACAGCATGGAAAAATACTGTGTCTCACGTTCTTTGGGTGTAAGTGAGGCTCATGGTCAGAAGTAGCACTATGTGGAATTACAAGCACATCTACCTTCAAGTTCCTGCTTTGATACACTCTGATCTGGAATTGAAAGCCAAACAAATTTTCTCACCAAATGTTGTTCTTGGTCAGAGTGTTTTATCCCAGCAACAAAACTGAAAGATGAGATTCCATTCATTGCAAATACCAGCCTCAGCAGATATACCTCACCAGCAGGATCTGGGACTGGATTTGGGGCATTTCTTAGTTTCCATGTTGTTGCACTGCCCCAAGCTTGAGCTCACATCTCAGTTCTCAGGATCTCTAACACCAGAGACTCTCAGGAGAAGGCATGCATACTCTGTATGTAAAATGATTTTAAGAGTACACAATGATTTTCTAATTGTATGCTTATTTTATCCTCCTCTATGACTGACAGTTGTCCATTTATGATTAAATAATGTATATATGCTGGAGAAAAGAAAAAAAGATGTGCATCAATTTAAATAATATTCAAGCAAAATTATCAAAAGTTATATGCAATAGCAATCTACCTGGGAACATTGCCCAGCACATTCATAAGAAAGTGTGATGTCAGCTGCAGAGTAAGTGCTGCCTCACTGACAGTATGAAGAGAAAGGGGAAAAAGAAGGCTGAACTATATGATACCATACAAAACATGGATTCTATAGTGTGTGAACTTCTGAGGGCTGCTGTTTGGTTGGCTTGTGAAAGATTCATGTTGATCTTCTGCTTGTACTCTCCAGATCCTGTTCAAGGTTTCTCTTTACATCTAGAAGATCCTTCAGGTTCAGATCATTCACCAAACCACTGATGAGGTGACGGCAAGGGCTCCCTTTTCAGACTAAGACCTTCCACAGAAGGATTAACAAAGAGACTGCTGGACCCTCTGCACTGTTGACAGTGTGACATAAAAGAAAAACACTCTGTCCCATCTTACTCCTTTCTTCCCTCATCACCACTTCATTGTTTAAGACTGAAGACATAAATCCAGTTAGATGAGGTTTTAACCTCTGTATTCAAAACATCTTCCAAGGCAGTGACATTTCTGCTACAAACCCACCAGGCAAGGACAGTAACCTGGTTCACTGCCAGGATAAAACTTAAGACTCAGTAAATATTTAATGTTGTCAATGAAACCACTACCTTGAACTCTGATCTTTCATTCAACTAGCTTCCTGCAAAAGGTGACCAGTACCAGACCAGGAGAATAAAGTCACAAGAAAGCAGGGACAGGTTAATCTATGGAAACTTGCAAGGATTTGTTTGGCAATGTGTGTTAAAGAGCTCTATCCCTCAGCTGAATAGATTCATCTACTGCTATTCCTATAGTTAACTTAGAAATAGGGGCACATAATATTCCTCTATCAACTCTATCTTCTCTGTTATTTTATTTCTAAGGATCCTACATACAAAGAGAACATAGGGCACACAACTCTCAAAAGAACAGAAAATAAAACTGGAACTATAATAATCTGAACTTGGTTGAGCCCTCTTTTTCTCTGTTAGACATTTTATAGCCTGGTGCAAGTCTCTTCAACTCCTAGTTTTCCACTGTGAAGCCAGGGAGTAGAATTCTGAATGGTTCCTCAACTGAAAGTCTACAGGTTCTATACAGTTTTTTTTTCCTAAAATAAAACTAGTAAGCTCAGATGCAAAATGTGGAACATGTTAAACACACAATTTTATATTGTAAGGAAGGAGTCCATAACTCTTACAATGATTTCCAAGTGTCTGTAATCATTGTTCTAGAAAACTTGTAAGGCTACTTCCTATTGTTTTGTTATGGTATAGCCAGAATTTCAGAAGGTGTGAATTGGACTGATTGAAAGATGGGTGTAGAAATTGCTGTTCTTGACTGAAAAAGAAATAAGGGAAATGACACCCTTCACAATAGTCGGAAATAATATAAAATACCTTGGTGTGAATCTAACCAAGCAAGTGAGAGACCTGTATGACAAGAACTTCAAGTCCCTGAAGAAAGAAATCGAAGAGGATCTCAGAAGATGGAAAAATCTCCCATGCTCATGGATTGGCAGGATTAATATAATAAAAATGGCCATCTTGCCAAAAGCAATCTACAGGTTCAATGCAATCCCCATTAAAATCCCAACTCAATTCTTCACTGAGTTAGAAAAGGAAATTCTCAAATTCATATGGAATAACAAAAAACCCAGGAGAGCGAAAACTATTCTCAACAATAAAAGAACTTCTGGAGGAATCACCATCCCTGACCTCAAGCTGTACTACAGAGCAATAGTGATAAAAACTACTTGGTATTGGTACAGAGACAGGCAGGAAGATCAATGGAATAGAATTGAAGACCCAGAAATGAACCCACACACCTATGGGCACTTGATCTTTGACAAAGGAGCTAAAACTATCCAGTGGAAAAAGGACAGCATTTTCAAAAAATGGTGCTGGTTCAACTGGAAGACAACTTGTAGAAGAATGAAAATTGATCCATTCTTATCTACTTGTACAAAGCTCAAGTCTAAGTGGTTAAAGGACCTCCACATAAAACCAGATACACTGAAACTAATAGAAGAGAAGGTGGGGAAGAGCCTCGAATATTTGGGCACAGGGGAAAAGTTCCTGAACAGAACACCAATGGCATATGCTCTAAGATCAAGAATTGACAAATGGGACTTCATAAAATTGCAAAGTTTCTGTAAGGCAAAGGACACTGTCAATAGGACAAAATGACAACCAACAAATTGGGAAAAGATCTTTACCAATCCTACATCTGACAGAGGGCTAATATCCAATACATACAAAGAACTCAAGAAATGAGACTCCAGACAACCAAA
This sequence comes from Grammomys surdaster, assembly GCF_004785775.1. Lineage (NCBI taxonomy): Eukaryota > Metazoa > Chordata > Mammalia > Rodentia > Muridae > Grammomys > Grammomys surdaster. The sequence continues at coordinate 776,491 of NW_021620244.1, forward strand.
TAACTCTATTAAAAAATGGGGTATAGAGCTTAACAAAGAATTTTCAATGGAGGAAACTCGAATGGCCGAGAAGCACCTAAAGAAATGTTCAGTATCCTTAGTCATCAGGGAAATGCAAATCAAAACAACCCTGAGATTCCATCTCACACCAGTCAGAATGGCTAAGATTAAAAACTCAGGTGATAGTAGATGCTGGTGAGGGTGTGGAGAAAGAGGAACACTTCTCCATTGTTGGTGGGACTGCAAGATGATGCAACCACTTTGGAAATCAGTGTGGTGATTCCTCATAAAATTGGACATAGCATTACCTGAGGATCCAGCTATACCACTCCTGGGCATATATCCAGAAGATGCTCAAACATATAACAAGGACATGTGCTCAACTATGTTCATAGCAGCCTTATTTATAATAGCCAGGAGCTGGAAAGAACCCAGATGTCCTTCAACTGAGGAATGGATTCAAAAACTGTGGTATATTTACACAAAGGAGTATTACTCAGCTATTAAAAACAATGAATTCGAGAGTTTCCTAGGTAAATGGATGGAACTAGAAATTATCATCCTGAGTGAAGTAAGCCAATCACAAAAGAACACATGTGGTATTCACTCACTGATTATTGGATATTAGCCTAGAACCTTGAAATGCCCAAGATGTAACTCACAGGCCACATGAAGCTCATAAAGAAGGAAGACCAAGTGGGGGTGATTCGGTCCTTCTTAGAAGGAGCAACAAAGTACTCAAGGGAGCAAATATGGAGACAAAGTGAGGGACAGAAACTGAAGGAGAGGCCGTCTGAAGACCATTCCACCTGAGTATCCATCTCATGTGCAGTCACCAAAGGTAGATGCTGATGTAGAAGTCAGGAAGTGCATGCTGATAAGAGCCTGATATGGATGTCTCCTCAGAGGTCTTCAAGAGTCTGACATATTCAGAGGCAGATGCTCACAACTAGCCATTGAACTGATAATGGGGTTCCCAATGGAGGAGTTAGAGTGAAGGTCATTGGAGCTGAAAGGGTTTGTGGCCCCATGAGGAGAGCAACAATACCAACCAACCACAGCTCTCAGGGTCTAAACCACCAGCCTGGGAGCACTTAGGGAGGGATACAGGGCTTCAGCTGAATATGTAAGAGTGGAGGGCCCTGCTTGACATAGGTGGAAGAGGAGATCCTTGACTTTGTGAAGGCTGGATGCCCCAGGGGGTGGGAATTTTGAGGGTGGGGAGGTGGGAGGGGGTAGGCAAGGGTTTATATCCACAGAGAAGAAGGAGTGGGGGTGAGGGAATAGAGGGTTCCTGGATGGGTGGTGGATGGGGTAAGGGGACAGCATATGAAATGTAAATAAAACATCCAATAAAAAAAAAGAAATTGCTGTTCTTGAAATTTTTTTAGTGTTGCTGAGTACACCTGAGTTCTTCGCCGTTGCCCACATTCACTATAGGATACTCATATGCTTAAGAAAGATCCATTTCCACAGAAAACTGGGTCCCTGTATAAAAGATGCAAGACATATTGCCTTTGTTTTATGAAGTCATAAAAATCTTGAATGCTCAACAACTAGATCTGTATAACTCTCAATGCAGTTTGTTTCAATTAGCTTTGATTAAAAGAAAACCCCTTAAGGAAACATACCATAAGGAAACATTTATAGAGTGACTGACATCATTTGTTGATAGACAGAGGCTTCTGAAAATGATGATTTTGATGGCCCTCTTTAGGTACAGAGTTCAAAACCCTGAACAGTGACTGGAGATGGGCTGAGAAGCAAATATGAAGTGATATGCTGATGAGATGTGCCAACTGAAAACTCAAACCTGGGCTGGAGATGTATCTCAGTAGGAGAGTGCTTGACGGATGTGCAGAGGCCCCAGGTTCAATCTTTAGAACATGAAGAAAATTCTAAAACTAGAATATTTATTCATTAGTAAAATCCCTTGGAGAATCAGCATGGCCATTTTGTACACTGAGCCCCTACTTCCTTGTTAGCACAGAACTGGGGAAAGGAGCCTTGGGAAGAGCCTCTCATCTGTTCAAATCTTCAAATCTAGGTAGTTCTTAACGAAGGAGAACTGACATCCTCAGAAACAAGACGGTTAAATAGCAGCAGCTTCATATAGCTTAGCCTAATATATATCATACAGCAGATGTCCTAACCACTTTGGCATGATAAGGTATCTGTGACTCACCATTCTTTGGCAGAAATCATCAAGGCTCTGGAGGACAAGACAAAGAATGGTTTATTCACTGTCAAGTTCAGATCATTCTTTATGAATAAAACTATGTCAAAAATATAGAAATGTTCAAATTCCAGGACATATCTTAAGTCATGCAAAAAAAATTACATTTCTTTCAGAAGCTTCACAAATTTCTATACAGAGCCTAATTTGCATAAAGACTGATAATAGAGACATTGACGTGTTATTCTGATAATTATCAGAATATTTATCATATATAATATATTAGTGTATAAAATATATTAGAATACAAAATATTCTTATAATATTCTGGCAGGTTGATCTAATAGAGAGAATTCTTTAAACAAGTGGGCAGTGACAAATAACCAGCAGAATTATTTGCCTGCAGTTAAAGTCACAATGCCAGTGGCTGCATCTTTGAAGTTGTTGGATCATGATACTAACTCTTTTTTTTTCATTAATTTATTTATTCATTTTACATCCTGAGTGCATCTTTCTTCCCTCTTCTCCTCCAAGTCCTACCCTCCCTTTGCCTTCCCCATTTCTCCCTCCCCTTCTCCTCAGAGAGGGGAACCCCACCACCACTGAGTACCAACTTCCCTTGGCACATTAAGTCTCATCAGGAATAAAAGCATCTTTCCCACTGAGGCCAGACAAGGCAGTCCAGTTATAGGAACAGGATTCATAGGTAGGCAGCACAGTCAGGGTAAACCCTCACTCTAATTTGGGGGTTGGGCTCATGAAGATCAAGCTGCACATCTGCTACATATGCATGGGTCTAGGTCCAGGAACTGAATGCTCTTTGGCTGGTGTTTCAGTCTCTGAACTCCCATGGGCCCAGGTTAGTTGGCTCTGTAGGTCTTCTCATGGTGTCCTTAACACCTCTAGCTCCCTCAATGATTCCCCCAACTCTTCTACAAGACTCCCTGAGTTCTGTCTAATATTTAATGTAGGTTAATGTAGGTCTCTTCATCTGTTTAAATCAACTGCTGAGTGAATCCTCTCAGATGGCAGTTGTGCTAGGCTCCTGTCTGCAAGCATAGCAGAATATGACTAATAATACCAAGGGCTGGTTCTCTCCCATAGGATGGGTCTTAAGTTGTGCCACCTGAGACCAGTACTAGCTCAGGAAATGGAGCCTAAAGTGGCCACCTTCTTTTGCCAGATAGAACTTCCAGAGGAGGGAGGGGGACACCCATCTACCCACAAAACCATTGATTCAAAGTTTGCCCTGCCTACAAGATGTGCAGGGATAAAGATGAAGCAGAGATTGAAGGAATGGCCAACAATTGACTAGTCCAAGGACAATAACTTTTACAGGAACCTAAAATACCAGGCCTGGCAACAGAGTGTGACATACCTGCTAGTGCTGCTGGGCTCTGCTTCTGCAGAGCAGCAATGCAGTGCTGTTCAGCTCTGACTTTGCTGTTTCTAGTGGCAGTGCCCAGGGAAACTGAGTAGGGAGCCGATACCCAGTTGGGGTGAACAGTGAAGTGGACAGCCTCTACCTGCATGAACACAATTCTCCTCTTTTAATTGAAAATAGATTTTTTTTTGCATAGAATATATTGAGTACAGTTCGCCTCCACCAGCTCTTCCCAGCTCTTACCCACTTACCTAAATCCACACCCTTTCTTCCTTCATCTCAATAGAAAACAGACATCTTTTTTAAAAGAAAAAAGAATAAGAATAATAAAATATGATAAAAACCCAAGTAGAGCAAAACAAATGAACAGAAAAAAAAGGCCAAAGAAAAAGCACAAGAAACACATACAAACACAGGCTCAATCATTTGCACATACAGAAATCCCATAAACACACAATCAACATCTACAATATAAAGCAAAGTGCTTGTAGGGAGAAAGAAAGAGAGAGAGAGAGAGAGAGAGAGAGAGAGAGAGAGAGAGAGAGAGAAAGGAAGGGAGGGAGGGAGAGAGATGGAGGGAGGGGAGAAGGGAGGGAGGAAGAAAGAAAAAAAGAAAGAAGGAAGGAAGGAAGGAAAGACGGAAGGAAGGAAAGAAGGAAGGAAGGAAGGAGGGAATGAAGGAAAGAAGGAAGGAAAGAAAGAAGGAAGGAAAGAAACATCTGAAATAAAATATTATGAGAGAAGATTACCTCTCACTTTGTGTTGGCCATCGACTGCTGGGCATGGGGCCTGTGCTTGGTTTGTATACCCAGTGAGAATATGTTAGAAAAAACTACTTTTTTCTTTTCAGAGAAGTTATCAGTTGGACATAGCTTTTGGGTGACAGATGGATTTTAATTTTGTTTGTTTGTTTGTTGCTGTTTTTTCTTTTTACTGTGATGTGAGAGGAAAGGTAAGAGAAATGGAGACTGGAGACCCAGGTTAATGAAACAGGAGATGCCTATCTGGAGAGTACTGAGAACAGGACTGTTTGGCTGGAAATGAAGGTCAGGTCTTATAAAATCCAACTCAGGTCATAGGGGAGAAGGTTTTGGATGCTGTTGAAGGTCCTGCAATTTTTTTCTATCAGTGAACCCACTGATAGGAAAGACTGATATGATAATGCATGACCTCTCTTGTGTGGTCACTGGCTGACCTCAGTTTCTGTTAGTCTGAATGATAGGATGCATGAATACTAAATAGAAAGGGGAATTTAGAGCTAATAGAGACCCAATTCTACACCTAGTGTGCATTGAAATGAGAAAGGAAAAAAAACAAATAATGAATAAGAAAAGAAAGTAAGGAAGAAGAGAAGAAAGGAGGAGAAAGACAAAACTTGTTTTTATGCCTCTAACAGATAAATCTAAAGCTAATTGTGTCATGAGCACTACAAAACTCTCTGGGCATCTGAAAAATACCTTATTGTCTTGGAGCTTGAAAATAGCCTGAATGAGTTGATGTATGCCATGAAATTTTAACTTTCTGTTTTTAAAGAACAGTTATAGTAGCTGAGACCACAAAACTAAGTGTTTAAATAGTACAGGCAAACAGGAAGGAAAATCCAGAAACATAGCAACAAAACATACAAAAAGAATACACAAAGTTTATACATTTAAGTAAGTGTCCTTACTATGGTCCAATTGAGCCATAAGAGCATGCTGGTTATAGAGGTGCATGGTAGTAAAGCAGAAATTCTACCCTGTAACACCTTAGGTTTCTGTAGCCTGTGTAACTTGTCAATAACCTCCACATATGGGTTGTCACTTAATACTGTGAAAATACTTGAAGTCAACACCACAGGTTTTATTCTCATCCAGGAATCAGAAGCTCTTTGTGGATAAGGACTGCCCTAAGTTATCTCAGGGTAAGCTAATGAGGCAATCTGACCTCTAATTCAATGTTATTTCCAATGTAAAATTGTTTCTTCCACCTTAGATATGAAACACAGTCAGGAAATCTATAGAAATAAAATCTTCTCTTTTATTTTGTACCAGTACAAGATGATCTTATTTCTAATGAAAATGTTGTCCCTGGTTTAAGAACTGCAGTTCTATCTTGCCAGATGAACCAGAATATGAGATTATACTATTGTTTTCAGTTGTCATGAGACAACCTTTTATATAGAGTTTACATTTCTCCTAGGTAAAGAATGGAATTAGATTATCATTCTTAGAGGAACTAAGAGAATGGTTCCTTTTTCTCTGTGTTCTGGGCTTGGAAGATGCCTCATTGGGCAAAGTGCCTGATGTCAGTTCAAGCTCTTGGATTCATATGGTGAAAGGAGAAAACTTAACATCTGTAAGTTGTCCTTTGACCAACATACACACTCATAATGGCATGTCCCTCCTTACAAATTAGATAAATAAATATAATTTTTAAATTTTTCTGTGCTCTGTGGATTGGGCAAGGAGCTGTGTACTTAATTTTGAAGCAAGAATCCCTTGGTTACAGAAGGCAGTAAATGCACAGAAATCCTGCCTATGCCTTCTAGAGATTAATGTAAGAGAAGCATGACCAAAACAAGTACCATTTATTACATTTATGTATATGTGTATATAAATATATATACATATATGTATATATAATATAGTATACATACATTGTATATGAATAGATATTTATTTATTTATTTATTTAATTGTAACCAAAAAAGGGTGGGGTCTGGTATTATTAATAAAATTCTGGGGCTTTTTGTCAGTCTGTATACCAGAGGCTATCCCTGGAGATCTCTGGCCCTACCTGATAAAAGGGTTAAAATGAAGGGGAAAGTATATGATCAGGGAGGGGAAGTACCTCTACCATCTTCATCTCACCTGCTGCTGCTGCTAGAGCTGCTGCTGCTCCAAGACATTACACTGGCTGTGCTGAGCTGGAGGAGGGCTGGTAAGTGAAGTGCAGGGGAGCTTCTGGTGGAGAATACTTTGGAAGAACTTTCTCTTCCCAGGCAGTGTTACAGCTCTTGTGACAGATGCTCTCAGACAACAGAGTAATTCTCACACACACCTATTTCTTCTGGATAGGATCTTATATACAGTTTTGGGGTGGGTTAGGTCTGACAGCAGATATTTCCTATTGGCTTGGCCTAAGATGCCTCATCTACACGAGAAGGGACTTGTGGGTACAGCCTCTAAGTGACTGATGGTCACAGTTCTCTCTATCGGGGGCATGTGGCTACATTACAGGAACCCAAAGTTAGGAGCAAGCAAAGCTCCTACTGTCCCTTCTGGATCTCTGGGGGTTCAAGCTATAACTCAGCCTTAACAGGCTTCCTCTCATGGTTCAACATCCCACAATTTTCAAGTCAACTAACTTTACCCCAAGTCAAACCTGGAATAAGGAACAATATAAATTTAAAGCAATATTAGTTTGCTCCCAAATCATCAACTTGCCCATTCATTATATTACAAGACTTCAGATTATGTGCTTTACTGTTCATGTTGTACAAGATGAGAGCTGTTTTCAGCCTGCTTGAACTGTTCTCAAGATAGGGCAGAGACTGTAGGAGGACAGACTGAGAGAAGGGTTGATTGGGCAAGAACTAGCCTCTTACATTTGAATCAATGTGAAATTTACTATTAGTGCAAAATTGTAAACCATAGAAGTCGAAAGCATCTCAGAAGGTCATGTGACTGCTACATTAATGTTCACTGAAAATCTAACATGAGGTAGCCAGTACAGTAGAAACTGGAGATGAACAGGTAATGATGCAAACCCTTATGCTCAAATAATGCCCCCCAAAACAGCAGTCAGCAGAAACAACTGTGTCAGGGAGGGGGTGTACAGAGTGGGAATGACAAGATGGGTAAAAGGACTCAGGAAGACTCCCCAGAAAAAGCAGTTGTCCACCCTGTGTCTTCACAGTATTCCCTCTTTGTTAGGAGCCTCCTTCTTTCTAGCTAGTTATTGGACAAAAGAGTATTTAACAAATGAAGTTACGTGGGAATAAAGTCGAAAAGAAAGAGATATTTGAGAAAAGATATGAACTAAAAAAAAATCACATGGGAGGCTTGAGGGCTGGTGAGTGATTCAATATGAAATGGGGGCTATCTTCATTCAGATCTACACACACACTAACTCATTTTCTCATTAAAAAAAAGAGAGATCCAAGTCATTGGCTCTAATTTCCTACCAATCAATCATTTATAATACAACAACAGAAAAGAGTGTATTGAATATTGTCCAGCAGATATGTGAGAACCTATTTGCTCTTATTGCCTAATAAAAGTTAAGTAAGACCTGAGAAGAAAGGTACAGTTCACATGGTGTGCTTTGTCATAAAGAAAACAAAAAAAAATGTCTCAAACTTGACTTAATTTTTTTTTTAAACCAGGCATCAAGCCAATAAGGTCCAAGGTTACAGAAAAAAAAAACTCAATGAAATGAAATTCACTTTCATTGTTTTTCTCCATAGTTACTTTGAATTACAAATAAAGATTACTACAAAACTGTTATAAGATGAAAAGTCAAAAGCAAGGTGGAAAGGAACTGATAAGTCTCCTATGTGTCTAAGGAAGCAGGAAAGGCTAAAAAGATATTCTAATTATGATTAAAATAAAGGCCAGTTCAGTTAAACAGTCACATCTGGCTCTTACTGATATCAGTCAGCATAATGGAAATAATAAGGCAGTGAGTTTGCTAGCATTACTGATGAATATTAGATGTACTTCCTTTGCGAGTCAGATTTAAAATGTCAAAGAGATCAATTTAAGTGATTAGAATTAATAAAGTAATTAAGAAATAGGAGCAGCATGAGAGGGTAATGTCCAATAACTAGCTAGAAAGAACGAGGCTCCTAACAAAGAGGGAATTAAATAAAGGTCTGTTGGAGAACATCTATCAGTAGGATAGGGTCTGTTAAGGCAGTCCAGTTAATGTACATCAAAGACACTGGCTTAAAAATAAAACTGGAAAACGAGACACAGTTTTGAGTGTTTCATGCCCTGTGCCTTATCTAGGAGCCTGAAAAAAAGCAAGGTCAGAAGAAGGCTGCAGAAAGGGGGGGAAAAAAGCAATATTGTCCATGGGAAGGGCTACTGGTGTGCTGTGGGGGCCCTGGTTTTATCCTGTGCCTTCTAGAGATAAGTCAATAAACCAGAATTGGACCCTTCTTCAATTGTAAGATTAGACAATTGAACTTCATGACCTTTATGGGCACTTGTATCTCTAAAATTTGCACTATTTGTATCCCATAATAATTACAACTTCATTCAAAAATTGTTATTAAACCTGAGACTGAACACCTGGGCATGAGCAAGGAGTAAGCATAGTACCACTTATGAGATCAAGCAATTTCCTCAAGTTCATTGTCCTCATGGAAATGTTTCCTGTAAACCCAAACTTAAAAACCCCAGTACTGTGTTAAACTAAAAAGCATCTCTGCTATCTAAGCACTGGGGGATTCAAAAGTAGTTGCCTATTAACTTGTGCTAGAAGGGGAAAGCAAAAAAGCAGGCTCCTGCTAGGACTTCAATTACCACACCATACACTCAGCCCTAAATACTCACCTGAATGCACACATAGACATAGGCACACACACTCGTGTTGAGGATGAGTTCTAATGCTTTGAATAAATCCAACCCCCAAAATCAGTAATCTGTATGTCCAAACACACAAGGTTTTTGTCACCAATTGGATTTTGATAGATCAACAATGAGCCAATAGCCAATGGCTAGACTGAGGGAGACCTTTGAATTTCTGTGGGCTAGGAACTGGAAGGGAAGACAAGGAGAGATTGTCTTGATGGGGAAGAAGAAGTACCAGACATAAAAGCCACACAGGCCACTTCCCAATTGTCTGGGGTAGCAGAGATGAAATATAGATTTTAAAAGATGCTAACTCAGGAATATCAGAGGAAAATGATTGCTACCACTGGGGATGATTAGAAATGCCAAACCATTAAGCTAGTCATGGTATATCAAAATTAACTGATGTGCATACCTTTGTTGCATTTGTGAATCCAGAGGCTCTGGTAGGTGGCTGAAAGCACAACCCACCAGGAACACAAAGCAGTTAACTAACTACCACAACACACACACACACACACACACACACACACACACACACATACACACATCTCCAAAATGCTTCAAAATCCATGAATGTTTCTAGGCATTCTAGTTTGATTAGAATTTTGACAGACCAACTTTGTTAAGAAAAGTTTATGTTTTTCCAGATAAAAAAGCAAGGTGTGCAAGTTGGAGGTAGAAAGTAACTCAACTGCTACTACTACTGCTACTACTACTACTACTAACGCTACTACTCTCTTACTCACTGACACACACAAACACACACATACATACACATATGCACACAGTGACACAGACACACATAAATACACACATGCACACACACAGAGGTACACACATACCTGTGCACACATGCACACAAACTCAGACACACACATGTATACACACATGCCTATACATGCATGTGCTCACACACACAGACACACATATATGCACATGCACACACAAACATACACACATATACATACACACCAGTGAAAACAGTTTGTAAGTAATCCCTGAATGAAAGTATTTTTTAGGTTTTATTTTTGTTTTGTTTTAACAAAGTTGTTTATGTGAAGAAAGGAGACATATTAGGGCAGTACATGGAAATGGTTACATTAAACCTGAGTTAATACACTCCTCAGGATATCTGCATTAGGCTAACATCTTTCTACATAGCCCTGATACTTGGCAAAAAGTAGAGAGTAAAAATTTGAATCTAGCCTTTAGATCTGTGACCTTGGGCATTCCTGTTCTTGAGACTCAATTTTCTTGCTTACAACATGAGGATGTTGATGACCTGTAAAATCTTTCCAATTTTAGATAAAGATGATAAAAAGTTCATCTGGTAAGAGCCTCAAGGTATACAGGCTTTGCCGACATTTTCAAGCTTGGAGGTCAACAGTGTTGGTGGCAATATTGGTATGGAAGCACATCCAATAATACTTGGTCAACATGAAGTTTCCAACATCATGTTTATTAGTTAGAGGACACTGTCAATCATAGTCAAAACCCCAAAGACTTTGACAACATCCACAAATGAAAATAGTTTCAATTGTAATAACCAGACATGGCTGGGGACACAGGAAATGAAAAGGAGTTCCTGCAACTGCAACTAACATACTAAGTAGCGAACAGGGCTACTTCTAAACACTGGTGTCAAGGACACTGCCACACCAAAGAATTCTGTCCCTAGATTTACTAGCAGCAAAGTGGAGCTCTGTGAATACAATGGATGGGTAGTGATGAAACAGGTGGGCAACCTTTACCAGATTAGGGCATGTAGAGGTTAAGGTTAGGCTTCCTGTGACAACTCTCAGGTTCCTCCAGAGCCATTGCATGGATGCTTCTACCCTTCAAATCCTGGTCATGAGAAATTTAGCTCTTCCCACATATTACATTTCTTGAAGGAAAGGTGAGACTTAAACTGCTGTCTTCCAGTGAACAACCTTTATGCTAAATCCAGATGGCAGAAAGGACTATCTCAGCCTTTACTAGAGATACTCAAACACAGCTACCTTGGCTAGTGTATGACTCTATGATTCCTTAAACTGTTTTGAACATACATGTTACCAAAGAGGGTGGCTTAATCATGACATTTTTATTGATGTATATAACATATTTTGATCATAAACTCTTCCTCTCCTCATTCTGACTCTTTACCTCTTCTTGAATCTCTGAGGCTATCACACCTTTGTCATTTTATGTAATGTTATTTAATGTTAGCTTAATAAAGTAATTTGTAGAGAAGAGCAATTAGAAGAAACATGTAATAAGGGACAGAGGCAGTAAATGTCTTTTCCTTTCTTCATCATGCATCTGGCTTATGCTCAATTTTATTTTGTAGGAATGCAAACACGACTACCTCTTTCTTCAAGTCAGATTTCATCTGGAAGTCTCAAGACCACTCAGAAGTATTAAGTCAAGAGGCTTCCTCCTGTTGGCCATACCCTTAACAAGCCACCCCTTGTCTCAGCTCTGTTCATTGAACAGTTGCACTCTCAGAGCCTTCCTATTTCACCAGGAGATGGAATCCAGAGGCTCCAGATAACCCTTTGTCTAGCAGGGGGCCAGACAAAACCTAGTTGGGTTCTTATTTAGTTGGGTTCCTCATCATTATCACAAATTACAAACCTTGCATCTGGTTTTTCCAGCATCAGACATCTGACTCAAATTAATACTTGACTTTGAAATTCTTGACATCTTTAGTCACTTTCTCAAGTGACTAAATACTGATGCAATAGTTCAGTTTTCTATCACCTAATTTCTTCTGGAATGTTCTGTAACCCCAAAGTTCCAGTTGTTTACTAATAACTGTTTAGAAGTCACAAGAAAATGATTTCTATAACATGTTAATCCTGTCTTACATCCTTCCATATCAGTTATAACTGTTGTATATACAAACTCACTGTAAACTCTCCAGTTTTGGCTTTAGAATCTTACAGATTGCTGCAAGGTCTATTCATTTCATAGAGTCTTTAAAAACATACCGGGCAACCTATGCAGCAAAGACCGTAAAGACAGATTTACTGGGTTCAGCTCTTACTTCATTTCTTTGTGTTTCAGTTTTATCATCTTAAAAATCAAAATAAATGTATCTACCTCACATGGATTATTATAATAATTAAATTGATTGACATAAATAAGTAAATATAAATATATAAATAAATGCTCTAGCACAAAATAAGCATGACAATGTTGCCTGTTGATATAATAATATTTAAGATGATAAACCAAAACCTGGATGCCAGACAAACCCTTGAGTATTATTGATGCTGTTCAATGAGGAAAAGGAAACCAAAAAACAAAGGCCTGAGTAACATGTTGTCATCTGTTATGCATGGCGAAGGGGAAGAATTTTAAATTTATTTACACACTTGATCCAAACAGCATCTCTTACCACATAGCCATGTCAGAGAGAATAACTAATGAAGACAGCAGTTGGCCATATGTTGAGCAGAACCATGAATAGCTTCTTAAGGGTTGACATGGATGAATATGATTACTTTCTGAAGGTCAGCTGGAAAAAAATCCAATTAGAGTCAGTTCCTGAAAATGCAATATTATTTATTAAGGTTTGTTTTAGTTTTTCTTTCTGAAAGATTTTTTATTGATTATTTTATTTATTGACATTTTCTTTTTTTAAAATGTAATACTATTTATTTAACTTCAAAAACAGTTTAGCACTTCAAACATACAAAAAAAATAACAGAGTGTTGCAAGTTGCATTTAGGTACAGAGGATTCTCGAACTTCCATTGATGCAGTAGTTCTTTGCTTTGTTGACAATGAAGAGTTCTACAGTTTCTTTAAAAAATTTAAAATCTACTGCACTTAACCAAAGAAAAAAAACTCCAAACACTTCTCATGCCAGCTGACCCCTCCCCACTTTTCCACAACTAAAGATGTCAGCAGAATGCTATGACACTATATACAAAAAACAATACAGCCTGAAGCTCACCACAATACCAACAGGTCCAGCCTGAGCTACGGCTGCCTCTAAAAGGCATATTCCCCTCCACACCAAACAAGGAACATCAAAAATATGTCTGGGTTGTTTTGTTCTCTTTACAAACTATAGATATGTACAGTTGAAAACTCAGGATTTCTAGCCAATAACCATATATTTAACACTACCTTACAAGTTGAGAACAAAATGTCAGAAATATCTTCAAATGTCGTGTCACTCCAACAGCAAAGTGCACTGAGGAGGACTCGAGAGTGCCTTTTCATTTTTAAAATGTTTGGAGCTATGTACAACTTTGATCCAGTTTCAGGACGCTCCAGACACCCACAGCCACTTTATGTAAATCACTGACACTTTGAGAAACTACAATATGATTGTGACCAAATTTTGTAACTAAACCCAACAAGGGCAATAGACATGACTCAAATAAGAGATGTGTCAATCACAGCGCTCTCCTACTCTAAGGTATTCACAAGGAGACAGAGTTTTATTCCTCCTCCTCCTCCTCCTCCTCCTCCTCCTCCTCCTCCTCCTCCTTCTCCTCCTCCTCCTCTTCCTCCCCCTCTTCCTCTTCCACATTTTTCCAGGCAACTTTAGCAGGACCTTTGGCACCATCAAACTTCCCTTTAGACTTAGAGTTAGCAACATCCTTCTCATACTTCTCCTTCAGCTTTGCTACCTTGGTAATGTAAGGCTGCTTTCACTGTCACTTAAGCTATTCCACAACTCACCCAGCTTTTTTGGCCACGTCTCCACTGGAAATGCCAGGGTTTTTGGATTTGATGTTGGGGCGGAATTCGGAGCAGAATAAGAAAAATCCAGACTGAAGTCTTTTGGAGCATTTAGGTCCTTCTTATTCTTGCTTCCTTTAGCTGGCCCATATTTTCTCATCTCCTGATCATAATATACGTTATCTGCCTTTGCCATTTCATCATACTTTGATTTCTCTTGCTAGACATTGTCTTTCACCTCTCAGAGCTCTTCTTGGGAAACTCCCCCAAATTGACTGGAACCCCTGGATTTTTCCTCTTATGTTCTTCCCTGCATGTCTGCACGAAGAAGGGGTAAGCAGACATCTTTCCCTTTGGTTTCTTGGGATCACCTTCAGCCATCCTGACTGTAGTATCATTTACTGACACTTCAAATGTTCTCCCCCTTTCCAGTTTCCCCTCCACAAAACCTCTGTCCCCTCCCCCTGCCTCTATGAGGGTGCTCGGCCACCAGCCCAACCACTCCTGCCTCAGTGCCCTAGCATTCCCCTACCCTGGGTCAGTGAGCCTCCACAGGACCAAGGGGCTCCCCTTATATTGATGTTCGACAAGGCCATCCTCTGCTACATATTGAGCTGGAGCCATGGGTCCCCCTATGTGTACTCTTTGATTAGTGGTTTAATCCCTAGGAGGTTTGGGGGGTCTGGTTGGTTTATATTGTTGTTCTTCCTATGGGGTTGCTAACCCCTTCAGGTCCTTTAGTCTTTGCCCTAACTTCTTCATTAGAGTCCCTGAGCTCAGTCCTATAGTTGGCTGTGTGCATCAGCATCAGTCTTGGTCAGGCTCTGGCAGAGCCTCTCAGGAAACAGCTATAGCAGGCTACTGTCAGCAAGGATCAGCAATAGTGTGCGGGTTTGGTGTCTGCAGATGGGATGGATCTCTAGCTGGGGCAGTCTGTAGATGGCCTTTCCTTCAGTCTCTGCTCCACTCTTTGCCCTGCATTTCCTTTTGACAGGAGAAATTCTGGATTAATACTTTTGATGTAGGTGGGTGGCCCCATCCCTCAACCAAGGATTCTATCTACTGGATATGGTCTCTACAGGTTCTCTCTAATATCCTCCCTATTGGGTCCTGGGAACTTCTTAGGCCCCTGTCATCTGGGACTTTCCAGTGGCTACCCCTTGTTCCCCCTCACTCATTGCTATTCTCTTCTTTTCAAATTCTCCCCATCTCCTCCCATATCTGAACTGCCCCCCCTTTTTCTTTTCCCCTCCTCTCTCCCTCCCAGATCCCTCTCTCCCTCTACTTCCCAAGATTATTTTCTTCTCTCTTCTGAGTAGGACTATAGCATCTACACTTTGGTGTAGTCTTCTTTCTTGGGATTCATTATGAGTTCATTCTTGAGTTGTATTATGGGTTTTCTGAGCTTGTTTTTGGCTACTATCCACTTATCAGTGAGTACATACCATGTGTGTTCTTTCGTGACTTGGTTACCTCATTTAGGATGATGTTTTCTAGCTCCTTCCATTTGTCTGTGAATTTCATGAAGTCATTGTTTAACAGACAAGTAATACTCCATTGTGTAAATGTACCACATTGTCTGTATCCATTCTTCTGTTGAGGGACATCTGGGTTCTTTCCAGCTTCTGGCTGTTATAAATAAGGCTACTATGAATATAGAGGAGCATGTGTCCTTATTATATGTTGGAGCATCTTTTAGATATATGTCCAGTATAGCTAGCTCCTCAGGTAGAACTATTTCCAATTTTCTGAGAAACTGCCAGACTTATTTTTCAGAGTGGTTGTACCAGCTTGCAATTCTACCAACAATGAAGGAGCCTTTTTCCACATCCTCACCAGCATCTGCTGTCATCTCAGATTTTGATTTTAGCCATTCTGACTGGTGTAAGGTGGAATCTCCGGGTTGTTTTGATTAGCATTTCCCTGATAACTAAATATGTTGAACATTTCTTTAAGTGCTTCTCAGACATTTAAGACTCCTCAGCTGAGAATTCTCTGCTTAGCTCTGTACCCCATTTTTAATAGGGTTATTTGATTCTCTGGAGTCTAACTTCTTGAGTTCTGTGTATATTTTGGATGTTAGCCCTCTATTGGATGTAGAGTTGATAAAGATCTTTTCCCAATCTATGGGTTGCCATTCTGTCCTGTTGACAGTGTCTTTTGCCTTACAGAAGCTTTTCAATCTTATGAGGTCCCATTTGTCAATTCTTGACCTTAGAACATAAACCACTGATGTTCTGTTCAGGAAATTTTCCCCTGTGCCAATGTGTTCGAGGTTCTTTCCCACTTTCTCTTCTATCAGTTTCAGTGTATCTGGTTTTATGTGGAGGTCCTTTAACCACTTAGACTTGAGCTTTGTACAAGGAGATAAGAATGGATCAATTTGCATTCTTCTGCATGCCAACTGCCAGTTCAACCACTAACATTTGTTGAAAGTGCTGTCTTTTTTTTCACTGGATGGTTTTAGTTTTTTTGTCAAAGATCAAAGGTGACCAAAGGTGTGTGGATTCATTTTTGGGTCTTCAATTCTTTTCCATTGATCTACTTGCCTGTCTCTGTACCAATATCATGCTGTTTTTATCACTATTGCTCTGTATTACAACTTTAGGTCAGAGATGGTGATTCCCCCAAAAGTTCTTTTATTGTTGAGAATTGTTGCATGTAATATTAAAAAACAAACAATCCACACTATCATCTCCCTGCCCCCATGGTTAACCTCATGCTGCAGTCCAGGGAACTTCCTGGTCTGCCGAACTTCCTATTGTTCTCTTGCCACAGAACCAGCACACATTCTCAATCATCTGCTGCTTGTGGTTAGCTGTCACAAATCCCTGTACCCCAGTGAAACCAAAACTCTAGAGGCTTGTAATTTATCAGTCAGATTTATAAAAATAAATTCTCAACTCACAAAATGTCTACACAATGAACTCAGAGCCAATTGATAAAAGCAGCCCACCTATATTGAACAAACTGTCCTATATTATTCTATTGCTTCTATGATATTCATACTGTGAATAGTTACTTGTGACTATTTCAAGCTACATGGATCTGATTTAACCTCTTCCTCCTTCTCTGTCCTCTGTCTTCTCCATCCCCCTCTGTCCTGTCTCTAAAATTCTTAGCCTGCCTTCTTTTTCCACTGCCCAGTCACAGGCTCTAGTCTTATCTTTTGTCTGTCCTCACCTGCATATAGACAGCAATCCACAGAGAACGTTTTGTGCTAGCCTGATTTTTTGTTATTCCAGATAAATTTCAGAATTGCCCTTCCTATGTCTGTGAAGAATTGAGTTTGAATTTTGATGAGAATTGCATGAATCAGTAGATTGATTTTGATAAGTTGGACATTTTTATTATTTAGTCTTGTGAGCATGGGAGATCTTTCCATCTTCTGAGGTCTTCTTCAATTTCTTTCTTGAAAAACTTGAAGTTCTTGTCATACACATCTTTCACTTGCTTGGATAGTGTTGTAGTAATTACTTAATGTGATCCCTGGTTCATCCAACTATCTAAGCTGTGGTGGCTCTGCCTAGCTCAGCTCCATGTTCTGTGGCCAAAGGCTATGTGCGCACAGCAGCTAGCAGCAGCTAGAAATGACCAGCCAGAAACACCAGCCCTGCCACCCATAAGACACTAGCAAGGGAGATGGCTCTGCAAATCTTCCACACTGTCTCCGCAAGCCAGAGCATTGCCCAGGCCATTCGACTATCCATGCAATCTGAGTAAGAGAATGAGACTCTAATTCTTATAGATTAATGACAGGCTTTATATGTTTGGTAATGATTAATAACAAGATGCCTATACAAAGAGAGTTGTATCCTGAAAGCTGACTTAATTATAAGTTGTTCCCCAAGACTGTTCTCCATACCTGTGTGGTTCTCCATCCTCCTACATCTCTGCTCTCTCAAGCTCCTCCTCTTCCTTTTCCTCTTCCTCTCCTAACTCCTCCCACCTTAGCTCCTCCTACAGGATAGCATCACACTAAAATATCTATTATTTGTTACTATTGTAAAGGATGTCATTCCCCTAAATATCAGCCCAATTATCCTTTGAGTAGAGGAAGGCTACAGATTTGTTTGAGTTAATTTTTTTTCCAGCCACTTTGCTGAACTTGTTTATCAGGTGTAGGAGTTCTCTGGTGGAATTTTGAGGGTCACTTATGTATACTATCATATCAGCCACAAATAGTGATACCTTGACTTTCTACTTTCCAATTTGTATCTCTGTGATCTCCTTTTGTTGCCTAATTGCTCTGACTAAAACCTAAAGTACTATATTGAATACATAGGGGGAGAGTGAACAGCCTTGTCTTGTCCCTGATTTTAGTGGGAGTGCTTCAAGTTTCTCTCCATTTAGTTAGATGATGGCTACTGACTTGCCATATATTGCTTTTATTATATTTAGTTATGGACCTTAAATTCCTGATCTCTCCAAGACGTTTAGCATAAAAGGGTGTTGTATTTTGTCAAAAGCTTTTTCAGAATCTAATGAGATGATCATGTGGCTTTTTTCTTATACTTTGTTTATATAGTGGATTACATTGATGACTTTCCATATTTTGAGTCCCTGCATTCTTGAGATGAAGCCTACTTGATCATGGTGGATGTGTTCTTGGATTTGATTTGCTAGAATTTTATTGAGTATTTTTCTGTCATATTCATAAGGGAAATTGGTCTGAAGTTCTCTTTCTTTGTTGAGTCTTTGTGTGGTTTAGGTGTGAGTGTAATTGTGGCTTCATAGAATGAATTGGGTAGTGCTCCTTCTGTTTCTATTTTGTGGAATAATTTGAAGAAAATTAGTATTAGGTCTTCTTGGAAGGTACAATTCTGCACTAAAACCATCTGGTCCCGGGGATTTTTTGGTTGGGAGATTTTTAATGACTGTTGCTATTTCTTTAGGGGTTATTGGACTATTTATATGGTTTGTCTGATCTTGATTTATTTTGGTACCTGGTATCTGTCTAGAAGGTCATCAATTTCATCTAAAATTTCCAGTTTTGTTGAGCATAGGCTTTTGTAGTAGGATCTGATAATTTTTTAATTTCTTCAGTTTTTGTTGTTATGTCTCCATTTTCATTTCTGATTTTGTTAATTTGGATACTATTTCTATGCCCTCTGGTTAGTCTGTCTGAGGGTTTATCTATCTTGTTGATTTTCTCAAAAAACCAGCTCCTAGTTTTGTTGATTTTTTTGGTATGGTTGTCTTTGTTTCTACTTGGTTGATTAAAGCCCTGAGTTTGGTTATTTCCTGCCAACTATTCTTCTTGGGTATAATTGCTTCTTTTTATTCTAGACCTTTCAGGTATGCTGTTATGCTGCTAGTGTATGCTCTCTTCAATTTCTTTATTGAAGTACTCAGAGCTATGAGATTCCTCTTAGTACTGCTTTCATTGTGTCCCATAAGTTTTGGTATGTTGTGCCTTCACTTTTATTAAATTCTAAAAAGCCTTTAATTTCTTTCTTTATTTCTTCCCTGACTGAATTATCATTGAATTATCATTGAGTCAATAGTTGTTCAGCTTCCATGTGTATGTGGGCTTTCTGTTATTTTTGTTGTTGTTGAAAGCCAGCCTTAGTCAGTGGTGATCTGAAAGGATGCATGGGATTATTTCAATCTTCTTATATTGATTGAGGCTTGTTTTCTGACTGATTATGTGGTCAGTTTTGGAGAAGATGCTGAGAAGAAGGTATATTCTTTTCTTTTTGGGTGAATATTCTGTAGATATCTGTTAAGTCCATTTGGTTCATAACTTCTGTTAGTTTTTCACTATGTCTCTGTTTAATTTCTGTTTCCTTGATCTGTCCATTGGTGAGAATGGGGTGTTAAATTCTCCTAATATTATAGTGTGAGGTTCAATGTATGCTTTGAGCTTCAGTAATATTTCTTTTACAAATGTTGGTGCCCTTGCATTTGAGGCATAGATGTACAGAATTGAGAGTTCCTCTTGGTGGACATTTCCTTTGATGAGTATGTAGTGTCTCCATCTTCTTTGATAACTTTTGGTTGAAAGTTTGTATTATTGGATACTAGAATTGCTACTTCAGCTAGATTCTTGGGACCATTTGCCTAGAAAATTTATTTCCAGCCTTTTAGTTTGAGGTAGTTTCTGTCTTTGTCACTGAGGTGTGTTTCCTGTAGGCAGCAAAATGCTGGGTCCAGTTTATGTATCCAGCCTGTTAGTCTATGTCTTTTTATTGGGGAATTGAGTCCAATGATGTTGAGAGACATTAAGGACCAATGATTGTTGCTTCCTGTTATTTTTGTTGTTAAAGGTGGAATAATGCCTGTGTGGCTCTCTTAAGTTTGTTGTGAGATTAATTTTTTTGCTTTTTCTTGGGTGTAGTTTCTCTCCTTGTATTGGAGTTTTCCTTGTATTGGAGTCTTCTGTAGGGTTGGATTAGTGGAAAGATATTATTTAAATTTGGTTTTGTCATGGAATATCTTGCTTTATCCCTCTGCGGTAATTGAGATTTTTGCTGGATATAGTAGCCTGGGCTGGCATTTTGGGTCTGTGTGACATCTGCCCAAGATCTGGCTTTTAGAGTTTATGTTGAGAAGTCTGGTGTAATTCTAATGAGTCTCCATTTATATGTTACTTGACTTTTTCCTCTACTATTTTCTCTTTCTTTGTTATGTGCATTTGATGTTTTAATTATTATGTATTAATTATTATGTGACTTTCTTTTCTGGTCCCATCTGTTTAATGTTCTGTAGGCTTCTTGTATGTTCATGGGCATCTTCTCTTTAGGCTAGGGAAGTTTTCTTCTATAATTTTGTTGAAGATGTTTGCTGGCCATTTGAGTTTGGAATTTTCACTCTATTCTATACCTATTATTATTAGGTTTGGTCTTTTCATTGCATCCTGGATTTCTTGAATATTTTGAGTTAGGAGCTTTTTTTCTTTTTGTGTTTTCTTTGACTGTTGTGTCAATGTTTTCTATGGCATCTTCTATGCCTGAGATTCTCTCTTCTATCTCTTGTATTCTGTTGGTGATGCTTGCATCTATGACTCCTGATCTCTTTCCTAGGTGTTCTATCTCCAGAGTTGCTTCTCTTTGTGATTTCTTTATGGTTTCTATTTCTGTCTTTAGATTCTGAATGGTTTTGTTCAATTCGTTTACCTATTTGGTTGTATCTTCCTGTATTTCTTTAAGGGATTTTTGTGTTTCCTCTTTAAGGACTTCTACCTGTTTACATATGTCCTCCTGTATTTCTTTGAGGGAGTGATTTATATCCTTCTTAAAGTCCTCTACTATCATAATGAGATTTGATTTTAAAACAGATTATTGTTTTTTCAGTGTGCTGGGGTATCTTGGGCTTGCTGTGGTGGGAGAACTGGGTTCAGAGGATGCCAAGTAGCCTTGGTTTCTGTTACTTATGTTCTTATGCTTGCCTCTTGGCATCTGGTTATCTCTGGTATTAGCTGATCTTGCTGTGTCTGACTGTAGCTTGTCCCTCCTGTGAACCTGTGAACCTCTTGTCTTAGGTGTGTCAGCACTCCTGGGACCCTAGCTCTTTCTGAGTGGGATTGAGTATGGAAAGCTGTGGTACAAGGTTAGTTCTAGGCACAGATTTCTGAAAGATATTAAGTAGTCATTTCTGATATGTGATACCCATCCACAATAGAATACTATATACTTCCAAGCGGAACAAGTTAAACTTGAAGTCAAAATAATTGTCCAGTTCTGCTCTGGAGTTTCAAAATAAACAGCAGCCTTCTAGGTGTCCAGAAGTGTATTGCTTCATGATCAGGTAATTGAGTCAAGGAGCAGTTGCTCCAGCATCAGTATGAGTGAGCAAGAAAATGAGCCAGCATCTTCCAAGTACAGTTGTCTTCCCTGCTCTGATTAAAATTTACTGGAACTGATTTTAAAGTTCAGAAGCCTAGGTATTTTACTACTGGAAATGCCAAACTGTTGAGCTATTGTTATAATAACTGGTCGTGCCAGAGTAGCATTTTATGGCTATTTTACTGTTGCTGTGTGGTCAACATTATGGATTCTGAATCTATTTGAACTTCTACTGATCTGCTTCCTAGCATGCAGCATTATTGCCTCTGAAGAAACCATTAGTTTTTTAGTCTATGAAAGCATATTAAGAATGATACCCAGGTGCACATTATAATCAAACTTTTTGTGTGCTTCTTATTTCTTAATAAAACACTTATAAGGTCCTCCACAGGGCCCACCTCAGCTAACCAAGGACATCATCCAGCCTATTAAGGTAAGATAGGAACTTGCCAAGTCAGGGCTTTTCTGTTGCTGTATGCAAGAGGATGTGACAGTTTTTAGAAGTGGCTTGTTTAAAAGTTTTGCACTTCCTTGGATGAAGGGGTCATATAGTATGACTGAATTATTATTACATCATTATATGATAAAATTATTTTCCAAGTATACAGAAAAAAATGCATGCTGTGTTTTGATGCTTTGTTTGAAAGAGAATATTCATTCAAATATTCTCTTTGTTGAATGAGAATGAGAATATTCTTTTCCATATTTGTTTCACTTTAAGCAAGCCAGTGTTCTCTAATAGGTAATTTCTATATGAAATGTCCTCAGTCATGGGCAAAGATAGCAAGCCATTCCTGGGTGTATGTTATCTGACTAGGAGTCAATGTAATGAAGGCTTGATGATTCCAAACTCAGCTATCTGTAAGTCCCGAGACTATATAACAAGATAAACTTTTGAGATCATTTAATAGTGTGTATGGAGATCTCCCTTGTAATCTTTAAAGAAAAAATATCAACAGGAAAGAAACCCCAAAAGACTGTATGTGAAAGAGTCTAAGTAAAAATACAAACATATTTATTCAACAAGTAAGTGATAAATATCAGCAATTACAGCATCTATAACTCAGGTGTGGTCTTATTTAATTTTTCCTCACAAAGGAATTAGTAATATTTTGGCCCTGGTGTCTTAGATTGGAGCCTCCTATCCTCTTACATAATTCTCCTTTGGGATTCCTGATTAGGATTCCTGTAGTGGTCTTACAATCTGACTGAGTTCTCCTAACCTTCCTTCTGCCCACATAATAGCTATAATAGGTGTAGCTCCTGGTGTTTTCAGTCTTGACATCTGGCTGTTCCTCTACATTCACTGCTGGTTTTGCCCAACATTGTAACCACTGCTGTGCTTCTTTCTCTTTCTCTGCATCTAGCACCAGGGCTACACATTTTCTTGTAGTTAAATTATTGCTTAGGTTAGCTCTTAAACATCCCATAATCTTTTCGAACAGAGCCACAGAGCCCAAAGAGGTATAGAACATGGAAAAAGGGCTCAAAGCTGAGCCACAGCTGAGGCAGCTCAGTTCTAGGTTCTGTAAGTAGAGACAGAGCTCCTCCCATCAAGGACTCGACTACAAACGAGCATGCTGAGGAAGAAGTCTAAATGTTCAAGTTAATGAAAGTATTTCTAAAATCATCATAGGTTCAAAGACTTCTTCTCTTTATCGACTTCAAATCTATAAAACATCCAAACTGTGATCCCCTTAAGAATACAGTCTTACCTGAAAAAACAAATTCAGCTAGGTATAACTTTAATATTTTCAAACCTACTTTTAAAGATGATTCTTTTTTTTTATTTTCTTTTTTAAATGGGATATTTTACTTATTTACATTTCAGATGTCATCCCCTTTCCCCATTTCCCCTCCCAAGAAACCTCTATGCCATCACTCCTCCTTTTTTCTTTTATACCATTTTAATTACATGGATGTATTAAGGTCAGGTCTAGGTTGAGGGTCTAGCAATGCAATAAATGCAAATAGTCAAGGAAACTAGCAAGACAATAAACACAAATAGTCAAAGAAAAAGCAAGGCATTAAACACAATTATGTGAAAACTTCCTTGATCATTGTTTCTAAAAAGACTTTATCAGAATGACCAAAATATCTGAGCCTACTACTTCCCTGTCCTAGCCCAAAGTCATTTTCATGTCTGAAGCCTACTTCCTTGTTCTAGCCTACTTCCTTGTTTAGATTCTGTCTGAAATTACTTCTTCGTTATAGCCTAAGATTTAGATTCCTGCCTGAGATTACTTCTTTGTTCTAGACTAAGATTTAGATTCCTGTCTGAAATTACTTCTTTGTTCTAGCCTGATGTCAGATTCCTATCTGAAGCCTATTTCCTTGTCCTTGGTCAATGTCATATTCCTGCCAAACATCCCATTTCCTTGTCCTTGGTTCATGTCAGATTCATGCCAAGCAGCTCCAAATGCTCTCCACCTCTCACCCTTTTTTATTTCATTAACAAGACTGAGCCTGTCTTTGGTCATTCTGATAAGAATGTCTTTCTTACCCATCATGGAATATGCATTATCCAAAGCATTGCACTTATGTCTTAGGTTGGTAAGGCTCTGTGCAGAATCTTACCCATCTTTGGCTTGCCAGCCTGTTACTTTAATAATTCTGTCTGGGGGTCCACTTTCAGGATCAAGCCATGTACTTTGGCTGCCAACATGTTGATGTTGTTATACACAAGCTTTAACACAATGGGCAGTAATAAAAGTATTTCCAGGACCAAAATGGCTATCATGATCAAGCTAAATATGCTATTCTTGAAGCTTGACAAAAATAGAAATACTGACCTCAGGCCATGGGTAATTTTATCTGCAATATCTACCACATCAACACTCAGCAGAGCAGCATTCCTGAAATATATAAGCTCCCTATGTATCATTAAAACATCCTGAGAACTGTTAGAATTATACCAAATACACTGCAAGTGTCTTTAATCTTCTTCCTAATTATAATGAATACCACTGTTAATTTTAGAACTAACATGAATCCAATGGTATTTGGCATGACACTCAAGATGGCTAATTACCCTTACATTCTGAACCTCTTTCCAGTGATTTGAATAGGATAATGAGCATCAATCCAATCTTCCAAATGCTTATCTAAATGCTCTTATATCTTCAACACATTAGTAACATTTTTTGTTAAATGATTAACAAAAGTAGCTGTCTTTACTTGTTTTGTCACAGAAATTGCAGAAGCAGTGATGCCAGCAATTAATGTAATTAAAGCTGTTATACCAGCAGTAATCAAGCCCACTACCCTCTTGCTTCATCTCAAAGCCTGACTCATTTCTTCCAGTACTTACAAGCTATTTTTATTTTTTATTTTTTCCAAAAAAATTTTTATTGGATATTTTATTTACATTTCAGATACAATCTGCTTCACTCCCCCAATAAACCCCTATCCTGTTGTTAGGTTAGCTCTTAAACATTTCATCCTGCTTCTATGAGAATATGCCCAAATCCACCCTCCCATTCTCACCTCCCCACCCATGATTTCCCCCACACTGGAGAGTCCAGCTTTCACTGGACCAAGGACTTTCACAGCCACCTTTGCCTGACACTGTCATCCTCCCCTACACATACAGCTGGAGCCATGGGTACCTTCCTATGTGCTCTCAGGCTGGTGGTTTAGAACCTGGGAGCTCTGGTTGGTTGGTATTGTTGCTCTCCTCATGGGGACACAAACACTTTCAGCTCCTTCAGTCTTCTCTATCACTCCTACATTGGGAACCCCATGATCAGCACAATGATTAGCTGTGAGCTTCCACCTCTGTATATTTCAGGATCTGGCAGACCTCTAGGGAGACAGCTATATCTAGCTCCTGTCAGCATGCACTTCCTGGCATCCACATCAGTGTCAACCTTTGGTGAATGCGCAAGGGATGGATACCCAGGTAGAGCACTCTCTGGATGGCCCCTCCTTCAGTTTCTGTTTCACGCATTGTCACCATATATGTTACCATGAGTATTTTGTTATCCCATCTAAGGAGGGCTGAAGCACACACACTTTCATATTCCTTGTTCATGAGCATCATGTAGTCTGTGAGTTGTATCTTGGATATTGCAAGTTTTGGGGCTAATATCCAATTATCAGTGAGTACATACCATGTGTATTTTTTGTGATTGTGTTACCTCACTCAAGATGATATTTTCTAGCTTCATCAATTTATCTAAGAATTTCTAGAATTCATTGTATTCATTAATATCTGAGTAATATTCCATTGTGTAAATGTACTACATTTTTTTATCCATTGCTGTGTTGGAGGACATCTGGGTTCTTTCCAGCTTCTAGCTATTATAAATAAGGCTGCTTTGAACATAGTGGAGCATGTGTCAATGTTACATGTTGGAACATCTTCTGGGTATATGCCCAGAAGTGGTATAGATGGGTCCTCAGGTAATGCTATCTCCAATTTTCAGAGGAACCACCAGACTGATTTCCACATTGATTGTACCAACTTGCAATCTCACCAACAATGTAGGAGTGTTCCTCTTTCTCCACATCCTTGCCAGCATCCACTATCATCTGAGTTTTTGATCTTAGCCATTATGACTGGTGTGAGATGGAATCTCAGGGTTGTTTTGATTTGCATTTCCCTGATGACTAAGGATATTGAAATTTTCTTTAGGTGCTTCACAGCCATTCGGTATTCCTCAGTTGAGAATTCTTTCTTTCTATCTGTACCCCATTTTAAATAGGGCTACTTGGTTGCATTCAGTCTAATTTCTTGGAGTTCCTTTGTATATATTGGATATTAGTCCTTTATTGGATATGGGATTGGTAAAGATCTTTTCCCAATCTGTGAATTGCCATTTTCTTCTATTGACAGTGTCCTGTGCCTTACAAAAACTTTGCAATTTTATGATGTCCCAATTGTCAATTATTGATCTTAGAGAATAAGCCATTGGTGTGCTGTCCAGGAACTTTTCCCCTGTGCTCATGTGTTCAGGCATTTCCCCGTTTTGTCTTCTATTAGTTTCAGTGTATATGGCTTTATGTGGAGGTCCTTGACCCACTTGGACTTGAGCTTTGTACAAGGAGATAAGAATGAATTTATTAGCATTCTTCTACATGTTGTCCTCCAGTTAAACCAGCACCATTTGTTGAAAATGCTGTCCTTTTCCCACTCGACAGTTTTAGCTCCATTGTCAAAGATCAAGTAACCATAGGTGTGTGGGTTCATTTCTGGGTCTTCAGTTCTATTCCATTGATCTTCCTGCTTGTCTCTGTAACAATACCATGCTGGTTTTGGTTTTTGTTTTTTAGGTTTTATTTTTTTATCACTATTGGTGTGTAGTACAGCTTGAGGTCAGGGATGGTGATTCTTCCAGAATTTTATTGTTGGGAATAGTTTTTACTACTCTGGGTTTTTATTATTCCAAATGAATTTTAGAATTTCTCTTTCTAACTCTGTGAAGAATTGGGTTGGGATTTGAATGGGGATTGCATTGAATCTGTAAATTGCTTTTGGCAAGATGGCCATTTTTACTATATTATTCCTGCCAATCCATGAGCATGGGAGATCTTCTATATTCTGAGATCTTCTTTGATTTCTTTCTTTAGAGACTTGAAGTTCTTGTTATACAGATCTTTCACTTACTTGGTTAGATTCACACCAAGGTATTTTATATTATTTGTGACTATTGTGTAGGGTGTCATTTCCCTAATTTCTTTCTCAGTCTGTTTAAATTTCGAGTAGAGGAAGGCTACTGATTTGTTTGAGTTGATTTTATATCCAGCCACTTTGCTGAAGTTGTTTATCAGGTTTAGGAGTTCTCTAGTGGAAGTTTTCAAGTCACGTAAATATACTATCATATCACCTGCAAATAGTGATATTTTAACTTTTTCCTTTCCAATTTATATCCCTTTGACTTCCTTTTGTGGTTTAATATCTCTGCCTGGAACTTCTAGTACTATATTGAATAGGTAGGGAGAGAGTGGGCAGCCTTGTCTAGTACCTGATGTTAGTGGAAATGCTTCAACTTTCTCTCCATTTAGTTTGATGTTGGCTACTGGCTTGCTGTATATTGCTTTTAATATGTTTAGGTATGGGCCTTGAATTCCTGATCTTTCCAAGACTTATACCATGAAGGGGTGTTGAATTTTGTCAAATGCTTTCTCAGCATCTAATAAATTGATCGTGTGATTTTTTTCTTTGAGTTTGTTTATATAGAGGATTACTTTGATGGATTTTCAAATATTGAACCATCCCTGCATTCCTGGGGTAAAACCTACAAGATCATGATGGATGATTGTTTTGATGTGTTCTTGGATTCAGTTTACAAGAATTTTACTGAGTATTTCTGCATCAATATTCGTAAGGGAGATTGGTCTGAAGTTCTTTTTCTTTGTTGTATCTTTATGAGGTTTAGGTATGAGTGTGTTTGTAGATTCATAGAATGAATTGAGTAGTGTTCCTTCTGTTCCTATTTTGTGGAATATTTTTTTAGAGAATTGGTGCTAGGTTTTCCTTGAAGATCTGTTAGAATTCTGCACTAAAACCATCTGGTCCTGGACTTTTTTGGTGGGGAGACTGTTAATGACTGTTGCTATTTCTTTAGGGATTTGGGGACAGTTTATATGATTTATCTGCTCCTGATTTAACTTTGGTACCTGGTATCTGTCTATAAAATTGTCCATTTCATCCAGATTTTCCAGTTTTGTTGAGTATAGGCTTTTGTAGTAGGATCTGATGATTTATTTAATTTCCTCAGTTTCTGTTGTTATATCTCCCTTTTCAGTTCTGATTTTATTAATTTGGATATGGTCTCTCTGTCTTCTGGTTAATCTGGCTAATAGTTTATCTATCTTGTTGATTTTCTCAAAGAACTAGCTCCTAGTTTTGTTGATATTTTGTATGGTTCTTTTTGTTTTCGCTTGGTTGATTTCAGCCCTGAGTTTGATTATTTCCTGCTGTCTACTCCTCTTTGGTATGTTTGCTTCTTTGTTTTTTGGAGCTTTCAAGTATGTTGTCAAGCCACTAGTGTATGTTCTCTTCAGTTTCTTTTTGTAGATACTTAAACCTATGAGTTTTCTCTTCTTAGCACTGCTTTTATTGTGTCCCATAAGTTTTGATATAATGTATCTTCATTTTCATTAAATTCTAGAAAATCTTTAATTTCTTATTTATTTCTTCCCTGACTAAGTTATCATTGAGTAGAGCATTTTTAAGGTTCTATGTGTATGTGAGCTTTCCATTGATTTTATCATTATTGAAGACCAGCCTTAATCTGTGGTGATCTTATAGAATGCATGAAATTATTTCAATTTTCTTGTATCTGTTGATGCCTGTTTTGTGACCAGTTATATGGTCACTTTTGGAGAGGGTACCATGAGGTGCTGAGAAGATGGTATATTCTTTTGTTTTAAGATGAAATGTTTTATTAATATCTGCTAAATCCATTTGGTTTATAACTTCTCTTAGTTTTACTGTGTCTCTGTTTAGTTTCTGTTTTCATGATCTGTCCATTGCTGAGAGTGAGGTGTTGAAGTCTCCCACTATTATTGTGTGAGGTTCAGTGTATGTTTTGAGCTTTAGTACAGTTTCTTTTATGAATGTGGGTGTCCTTGCATTTGGTGCATAGATGTTCAGAATTGAGAGTTCATCTGGGTTGACATTTCCTTTTATGAATATGAAGAGTTCATTCTTATCTTTCTTGATAACTTCTGGCTGAAAGTCAAATTTATTTGATATTAAAATGGCTACTCCAGCATTAGGACCATTTGCTTCGAAATTGTTTTCCAGCCTTTTATTCTGAAGTAGTGTCTGTCATTGTCACTAAGGTGCATTTCCTATATGCAGCAAAATGTTGGGTCCTGTTTACATATCCAGTCTGTTAGTCTATGTCTTTTTATTGGGGAATTGAGTCCATTGATGTAAAGAGATACTACGGAGAAGGGATTGTTGCTTCCTGTTATTTTAGTAATTAGATGTGGAATTATGTTTGTATGGCTATCTTCTTTTTGGTTTGTTGAAAGATTACTTTCTTGCTTTTTCTAGGTTGTAGTTTCCCTCCTTGTGTTGGTGGTTTCCCTCTATTATCCTTTGAAATGCTGGATTTGTGTAAATTTGGTTTTGTCATGGAATATCTTGGTTTCTCCATCTATGGTAATTGAGAATTTTGCTGGCTGTAGTAGCCTGCACTGGCATTTGTGTTCTCTTAGGGTCTGTATAACATCTGTCCAGGATCTTCTGGCTTTTATAAACTCTGGTGAGAAGTCTGGTGTTCTCATAGGTCTGCCTTTGTATGTTACTTGGCCTTTTTCTCTTACTGCTTTTAATATTCTTTCTTTGTTTTGTGCATTTGATGTTTTGATTATTATGTGGTGAGGAGATTTTTTTTTTCCTGATCTAGTATGTTTGGAGTTCTGGTGACTTCTTTTATGTTCATAGGCATCTCTTTCTTTAGATTAGGGAAGTTTTCTTCTATAATTTTGTTGAAGATATTTATTGGCCCTTTAAGTTGGGAATCTTTGCTTTCTTCTATACCTATTATCCTTAGGTTTGGCCTTATTGTTTCTTGGATTTCCAGGATGTTTTGGGCTAGGAGCTTTTTGCATTTTGCATTTTCTTTGACAGTTGTGTCAATGTTTTCCATGGTATCTTCTGCACATGAGATTCTCTCTTCTATCTCTCGTATTCTGTTGGTGATGCTTGCATCTACGACTTCTGATCTCTTTCCTTGTTTTTCTATCTCCTGGGTAGTCTCCCTTTGTGATTTCTTCATTGTTTATACTTCCATTTTTATGTCCTGCATCATTTTGTTCAATTCCTTCACCTGTTTGATTGTGTTTTCTTGTAATTCTTTAAGGAATTTTTGTGTCTCTTCTTTAAGGGCTTTTACCAGTTTATATGTGTTCTCCTGTATTTCTTTGGGGGGTTATTTATGTTCTTCTTTAAGTCTTCTATCATCATCATGAGAATTGATTTTTAAATCTTAATGTTGCTTTTCTGGTATCATGGGTTATTCAGGATTTGCTATGGTGGGAGCACTAGGTTCTTATGATACCAAGTACCCTTGCTAGCTGACGCTTATTTTCTTATGCTTGCCTTTTGCCGTCTGGTTATTTTTAGTGCTACCTTTGCTCACTGTCTCTGACTGGAGCCTGTCTGTCCTTTCATCTTGGTTGTGTTAGAACTCCTCAGAGTCCAGCTGTCTTTGTGATCCTGTGATCCTAAGACCCTGGTTGTGATAGGTCCTGGGAGTCAGGCTGCTTCTGGGATCCTGAAATCCTGATGTGGCCAAGCTCCTGAGATCCTGTGATCCTTTTATCCTATGTTCCTATGTGTTAGAGCTCTTGGGAGTCCATCCTCTGCTGGGTTTTGGGGATTGGGTGCAGATCTGAAGCCATATGGCTGCTCCATGCACAGGGGCAGACCTGGAGGATCTTGAGCCACTGACCTTGAAGGAGTTTCTGGGTCCCACAGGTTCCAAATTACTCCCTGTTTGGAGGTGGAGGAGGTATAGCCTACTCACCTACACTCTTGTGTGCATAGAGCTCCTGGGAGTCCAGCCTCCTCTGGGTTTTGGGGGATTGGATACAGAGCTGAAGCCTTAGGGCTGCTCCAGGTGTAGGGACAGACCAGAAGGGTCCTGTACCACTGGCCTTGAGGGAGTTCCTGGGACCCCTCCAGTCCCAAATTACTCTCTGTTTCAGGGTATTGGGTTGCAGCCTACTCCCCTACACTCCTGGGTGTGTTAGAACTCTGGTTCTTAAAGTCTTTAACTTCCCTTACTGCCAACCACCCACCATAGGTAGTAGAAAAGAAAGGCTACCAGGGAAATGGACCTGTTTAGAAATGATTCTTTGGAGCAAATCCCATCTGAGTTGTCAGGAAAATCTGTAGTTCAATTTACAGGTCAGCAGCTTCAGCTTGATCCACTCTCAGACATTTCATGATAAACCAGTAATCTATTTCAATAGTATTGAGATAGCACCAGTGATGGCATGACATAGGAGGAACAGGCAGGCTTCAGCTGATTTGGCCCAAGTCAGCAGGGGGGCCAGGATCAACCCAGGCGAAGTTCTCAGCTATGTTTCTCTCAGTGAAGTGAAGTGCAGTGCTCACTCAAAATTCAAGGAGAAGGTGCTAGAGTTCCACTGCCATAGAGATAAAAAGCTAAGAGTGTGTGACCCTCTTTAGTATACCGTAGTCAATACCATTCTCATCTGGAGGCTACACTGTAGCTCCAATGTTCTTATGTCTCTCTGATCTTAGTTTCTTCCCTGGTTCTGCTATCTATCTTAACTAAATGGCCATGTATCTTGTTGATCTATACTGAAACTATCTGGTTGATCTATACTGAAAAATACAGGGGAAATAATGACCTCACATTGCAATCATAAGTAATAAAATAAATGCAAACAAAAAATCCATGAAATATTTCTAAACTAAACTCCAGAGGTGTGTGTTGTCATTAGTCCTCTGTGATATGCAGAGGTTTAATCTGAGTACAGTCTCCAAGTAATGTGTGATATCTATTTAAAATTTATTTTCAGATAAATAACAAAAATTTAGGAACATGTCTCAAGTTCTGCATTGGATATAATTATACTTAAACAATTATCTGTGTGATGTTACAGTTTTAATATTTTGCTTATGTGAAATTTCATCCCCATGTTTCTTTGTGTCACAGTCCTACAATGGAGACAAGAATCAAGTGATTCCTTTCACTTTCTTTTCCTGTGACACAAGGTTGCTAAATACCTCTATTTGGATGAGGGTAAAGAGAATCCAATTCTATCTGAGATTACCACTTTGACAAACTTTTTATATTGTATATGAATGTTCCCTGCTCCCTTCATGACATAGTGTCACACAGTATTCTAGAGTAACCTGGAACTCCTCACAGGAATTTCATACCTCCCAAGTGATAAAATTAGATACATGAGCCACCAAGCCATGAATGTTTTTTTATTAAACAAATGTTTCTGCTTAGTAGCTACTTCTGTCATTACTTTTCCACGTGAAAAAAATCTGTACATTTATACAAAGTTATACTGCAAACTTAAAGGGTCAGTCAAAACATTTATCTAGTGTGTACTATGTGCTAAATCAACAGTGAATAACATATGTCTTTTTGCCTCAGAAGAGTTCTGTGTCTAAGAATATGAGATGTGAACAGATTGTCACAAGACAATGTGATAGGTCTTAAAATATATGAGCAGAGTTCACTTGCTATGATGAATAACAGTGCTCTCAGAATTTGGCAATAGATTAGGTGGCATTTGGTCTGGTCTGAAAGGATAGGTAAAAATGTTCTAGTCAGAGAAAGAGCAAAAGGAATTGTCAGTGAAACAATGACAAAACATCTTATGAACAGAGTCAGGAAAGACTCTCCTGTGTGTGAGGGAGAGAAGCTGTGGTCTACTCAACACTGGCAAGAAAGAGCAAGAGCCCCATGTTCTCTACCTCACTCTTACTACAGGAAGCAGGAGCTTTATTGCCATCGGAGCTAAAGATTAGAAAAAAAGAAGGCATAGTAACAGCAGCAACTGCCCTGCAGACAACCAAACAAAGGTAACCTGACTGATGTCCAACTTCCACAAGGATGAGAACTAAATACATGCTGTTGCTCTAGTGACTTTTCTTCTCTCGTGACAAAAGCCTGTGTTCTACAGTAGGTTGCTTTGGAGAAATCCAGGGGGAAAAATAGCTATTTTTTAGTTTAGAGACAATGAGCAGAAATGTTTCCCCAGTAGGTAATTCCCTGGCACAGTGAAGGAAAATAGACAACAAGCTTTTGATGATTATATTCTGATGATAAATACTTTGTAATAAGATCCCAAAATAGCCAGATAGAAAACTTTGTACAATGAAAACTCTGTGTTTTTTTTTAAATATTGAAGACTTAAGAGCTTTGATTATGACAGCCCAGTGGTCCAACTTGGGCAAGAGGTAGAGACAATGACCAATGTTGACAAGATAATGGAAATCATCTTTCTAATATCTAATATGTCTTCAATTATTAGAACTTTCTTTCACACTTGACTTATAAACTGAACAATTACAATTTGAAGGACAAATAAAGTACTATGATTCCTTTTATTTAAATTTATTTATTTATTCACTTTACATTCTCATGACAGCCCACACATACATCTCCCCTCCCTATAATTCCTCCCCTTCTCTTGTGAGAAGGGGACCCCCTTCAGTAACAATCCACCTTGGCACATCAAGACACTGAAGGACTAGGTATATCCTCTCCCACTGAGGCCTGACAAGGCAGCCCAGCTAGGGAAACAGAATCCACAGCCAGGAAACAGAGTCAAGGACAGTCACTGTTCCAGGTACTGGGGTACTCACATGAAGACCAAGCTGCATATCTGCTACACTTATGCAGGGGGAGGGGACAGAGTATTTAAGTAACAAACATTTTGCTCCAAAGCTATATTTCTACAGTACATTAAACAGACATTGAGAATTAATGTAATGAGCAACCAGGGAATGAGACATACCTCATACCTCTGGTCAGTTCCACCAGCTGTCTTGACTCACCAGGAACTCTACTTTTAGAAAAAAGTAGAGAGTACAGATTCATTATTTAGTTATTTAGCAGAAAACAAAAATGTAAAAGACTAGCCTCTGTATTTCAGAACTTATCTTCTCAGGTGCTCTTGGAAGTTGAAGAAAGTTCAATAGAAAATAATTTGCAAAGGATTATAAATAATATAACAGGAGCCATGAAAGGATAACTTACACACTTAATACACAAAAGCTGAAGATTTACATGAAAAAGTAGATTGGATTTGATCAGAAAGATCTTCTGAAGGGAGAGAGGCTTATAATACATTTTAAAGTGATTTAGAGGCATCAACTTTCAGAGAAAAATAGGAAGGACCAGAAAAGACAAAGCTGCATACTGTCTCTACTGAGAAGACTGTGGCATATATAGACAGGAGTTTTAACTAATCTGTGTTTTGCATGCTGCTTAGTTTTGTGCTTAAAACAGTCTAGCTGTTCCTAAGTAGATACAAGTTTTTAAATTTTTCATTCAATTTTAAAATGGTAATTGTTGGAATTATTTAGAAATGCTAGTAAAATTTAGAAATATAAAAAAAAATTACAAAGAAATTTAAGATCTTCCACAATAGCATTTTAAACATAACCACTTAACATTTACAATCTTTTTTACAGTGCATATAAATATGTATGTGTATGCCTTATTATGTAGAATTTACAATCTTATCTGTGTATACATGTGCATGCATCTATTATATGCCTTATCATATAGAAATCATATATGTTACTACACAAACTTTGTATATAATTTTTCTATGTTTAGCATTTTAAAATTAGTATTCTGCTTTATGTGCCATTTCTTGTAAGGCTTTTCTGTTGTTTTGGTTTCACTGAAGATCATCTAATGCCCAAAATTAACTTGTAAGCCCTGCCTGTCCAAGAACCAGGTAACTTCTTGGAATGTTGGGAGTTATAGTTCTTGAAATAACGAAGCTTCATGGGAAAGTATGGTGGCCTATAGGTTTGTCCTTATAAACCCCTGCAACAAGTGGCTCAGGGCCATTTTCAGCTGGGAAATTTCAGGAAAAGCTTCAGACAAAAGTCTATTTCTTGATCAGTATATAATATTTAATAAAGCTTGCTTTAAGTATAGCCCAAAATGATGAAATTGAGTTTTCTCTGGGTGAATCTGTGAATTAACAATTCTTTTGTCTTTTCAGTTTCTATCACATTTTAGCAACTAATACATACAGATCCTTTTTTCAGTGAAAGAAATAATGTTTAGTTGAATTAATATTAACATATTTTGTTTCCTATGATAAAATATTCAGAGATAACAAGTTAGGCTTTAAAAATTGGGCCCCTTTGATTCTTTGGAGCACTTTGACAGTGCTAGTGTATCAACTTGACTGGATCTAGAATTGTCTACTGCTGTAGACCTAACGGGTCCTAAAGGATGGAACTGATTAACAATGTGAACTAAAGTCTCATGCAATAGCCAACTTTATTCTGAGTATGGGACAATTTACACTTTGAGGTTAAAAGGAGACACATGAGTAATGTACACTTTCACTAGAGCAAGCTGTCCATAGAAGCATATAAACAAATAACAATAGCCCCAGTTGTAATGAATAATCTGAAGTAAACTTTTACTCCTATATGCTATACTTAGGAAGGACATGAAAACACATTCCAAGAACAATTATGTGTTTTGAAAAACTGAAGTCACAGGGGGTTGGGGGGGAGCAAAAAAAAAAAGAAAAAAAGAAAAACTGAAATCACAAGGCTTGTGTTTTCTTGGCATTTTCTTACAAATACCTAGCATTCTCCTCACATGACTCCATTCTTGGACCTACAGTGTTGCAACATGTAATCAATCATCTAGGAGAAATGGTCCTTTGGACATGCTTGTGGGAGATTATCCTTGTTACAGTTGTGTGTGAAGACCCAGATCACCTGTGGACAGGATCACTCAGTAGATTCTAAACTACATAAGGTGGGAAGCAACAGTTGAGCACTAGCATGTGCTGTTCATTGCTCTCTTAGTCCCCATGATAAATGGTATCCCCTCCTTTAAGTTCTCACTGTTCTGATTTCCCCCTATCATTGACTATAACTGGAAATGGAAGCCAATACAAAATTTTCCCTAAGCTGCTTTGGTCAGGGTATTTTATCATATTAACAGCAACAAAAACTAATGTTAATCAATAGGTGACTAAGTATAGTAGAGCATCAAAATGGCCACAGCCTTTAAATAAATCTGGCAACTCAGTCTGAATCAGAATAGTGGGGGGTGAATCTAGGAGGCCTACATAGACTGATACATGTGAGTGCAGGCAAATGTGTGCCAGTATGTACATGTGAAGGTCAGATGATAACTTTCAAGTTTGTTTGTGAGACAAGGTTTCTCTTTTTTCTGTCATGTTTCCAAGTCAAGGATATCTGGTCCATGAACTTCAGGGTGATTTTCTTGGCTTCACCCTCTCCCTATCTCATTGCAGGAGTGCTGGGATTGTGGGTAAGTGGCATAGCATTGAGTAGTTTTCTGGTAATAGAATGCAGGCCATCAGGCTTGCATACAGCTCTGTAAATGATACATGTGTGGAAGACTACTACCTTCATCTTCAGAAAATATAGCAGAAAACTACTTTATCTGAATTTGTGGAATAGTTTAAATAACATAGTAGGGTTTTTTGGGGGGGTTTTTTGTCTTATTTTGTTTTTTTTATTTATGTAACTTTTATTGGATATTTTATTTATTTATAAAACAGATGTCATATCCTTCCCCCATTTTACCTCCCTAGAATCCCCTATTGTATCCCTCCTTCTCCTTTATGCTTTTATACCAATTTGGTTACAAGGATGTATTAAGGTCAGTTCTAGGTTGAGGGTCTAGCAATACAATAAATGCAAATAGTCAAGGAACAAGCAAGACAATAAACACAAATAGTCAAAGAAAAAGCAAGGCATTGAACACAATTATGTGAAAACTCCCTTGATCACTGATTCTAAAAAGGCTTATCAGGATGACCAAAATATCTGAGCCTACTACTTCCCTGTCCTAGCCCAAAGTCATTTTTATGTCTGAAGCCTACTTCCTTGTTCTAGCCTAAAATTTAGATTGCTACCTGAAATTACTTCTTTGTTCTAGCCTAATGTCAGATTCCTGCCTGAAACCTACTTCCTTGTCCTTGGTCAATGTCATATTCCTGCCAAACATCCCATTTCCTTGTCCTTGGCTCATGTCAGATTCATGCCAAGCAGCCCCAAATGCTCTCCACCTCTCACCCTTTTTTATTTCATTAACAAAACTGAGCCTGTCTTTAGTCATTCTGACAAGAATGTCTTTCTTACCCATCATGGAATATGCATTATCCAAAGCATTGCACTTATGTCTTAGGTTGGTAAGGCTCTGTACAGAATCTTACCCATCTTTGACTTGCCAGCCTGTTACTTTAATAATTCTGTCTGGGGGTCCATTTTCAGCTTCAAGCCATGTACTTGGCTGCCATATATGCCATTCTTGAAGCTTGACCAAAATAGAAATACTGACTTCAATCAGCTTTTGTTTTAGTGCCTTGAGTATCAAAGAACCTTGGTATTCTAAAAATAGCTTGCAAGTACTGGAAGAAGTGAGTCAGGCTTTAAGCAGAACAAGAGTAGGCTTGATTGTTGCTGATATAACAGCTTTAACTGCATTAATTGCTAGCACTACTGCTTGTGTAATTGCTGTGATACAACAAGTTAGGACAGCTACTTTTGTTAATCATTTAGCAAAAAATGTTACAAATGTGTTGAATATACAAGAGGATTTAGATAATCATTTGAAAGAATGGATTGATACTCTTTATCCTATTCAAATTACTGGAAAGAGGTTCAGAATTTAAGGATAAGGATCCATCTTGAGTGTCATGCCAAATACCATTGGATTCATGTTAGTTCTAAAATTTACAGTGGTAGTCCTTATAATTAGAAAGAAATTTAATGACACTTGCAGTATATTTGGTATAATTCTAACACCTCTCAGGATGTTTTAATGACATATAGGGAGCTTATAAATTTCATGAATGCTGCTTTGCTGAGCATTGATGCAGTAGATACTGCAGATAACACAGTAGTTATTAAAGAGACTATAAACTTGAAAAAGAGCAAGAAGGGGTATTTGGGAGGGTTTCGAGGGAGAAACAGAGAGTGAGAAATGATATAATTATAATCTCTGTTGTATTTTACAAAAAGAAAAAAGAAAAAGAACCCAGGAATATGTTTGGTGGAGTAAGGGTATGATGCAGAATGGGGAGGGGGGGAAGCAATGGGGGTGCCTCTCTGGGCCTATACTGAGGCATTTCTTCCTCCTGAGGTACCAGCCACAGAGTGTAGTATGGAATAGAGTTTACTTAGGGCATGGAGAGAAGAGTTGAGGGGGCAGTAGAGACAGAGAAAGGCAGAGCAAGAGAGAGAGAAAGAGAGAGAGAGTAGAGGAGTAGAAGAGTAGAGACTGCTGTCCATGAGCAGCAGGAAAGAAAGGGTGAGGGGAGTGAGGACAGAAGGCTCAGAAGGGGGAGAGTGAGATAGGGTAAGGAGCAAGAGAGTAAGAGAGTGAGGAGGGGGAAAGCAGCCCCTTTTATAGTAAGTCAGACACACCTAGCTGTTGCCAGGTAACTGAGGGGTGGAGCCAAAAGAAATGCTAACAATCTCAAAACTTAAAAACAAAAAAAAAGGAAAAAGTAAAAAAAAAAAATGTGTCTAAATTAGGCAACTTTATAACGTGTTAGTAAGAGAAAGATCCTAGGAATGAATGTTAAAAGTTTTCCAAATGCTTAGATTAAATATCCAAAAAGATCTCTGAGCTTTTCTTAAATTTTTCCTTAAATTTTATCCTAGATGTCTACATTCAGAGATCTTCTACTCTCATAATTTAAAGAAAGATCATGGTCAAACTTGAGGACTCTATTTAAAATATCAAGTGAGTTAGTATTCTATTTTTGAGGAATTTATAAGTTTCTTTCTCCTGCTTTATTTCTTCTGATTTGAGTCAAAAAAATACCTAAGTAGAGAGAAAAAACAAGGCTAAAAAGACTGGGCTAAGCGTTAGTACTTAGATTTCAAAGTCTGGGGATATAGAGTAGAGTAGAGTAGAGTGTGGAGAGTAGAGTGGAGTGGAGTGGAGTGGAGTGGAGTGGAGTGGAGTGGAGTGGAATGGAGTGGAGTGGAGTGGAGTATTCAAGAGATAAGAAAGAAAAATTTTTATTTACCAACACCTCCTCACCCCTCTGTCATATGTCATTCACACCTAAACAAGCCCACTGTGTATGCTGTATAGACTAACATGACCTCAGTCTCCTGATTGGTGACACAGAGAAAACCATAAGTTTCTACGGAGGGGGAGGGGATTTAATGCTTATAACACCTGGAGAAAAGGCGTAACTGACAGATCCTAGCAGGTGAGAGCACAAGAACCTATGAGTTGCTCCTGTTTTCCTACACTTAGAACGTGACACAGAAACAGCCAAACTTTTTTTCAGTTTCACTTACCTCCAGAAGATTGGTGTGTAAGTTAGAAAGAGAGAAGATCTGTTAAGAAAGCCATGTTGACATACAGAGGAGAATTTAGGTGACTAAAACTATTTGTTACTTGACAGTTGCTAATCTTCTGGGAAAGGAGGTAGGTTTAATAATGATAAAGTGTAATATGGGGCATAACAGATCATAATACTTAGATTAATCCTTTCCCCAAAAGTCTTTATATTTTATGATGAAAAACCAAAACACAGGAAATTACTGACAATATGTTTGTATGTCTTCATGAGAATCTTTATATACTTTATATTAGTTGTCTATTGCTATATAACAAATTATCCTGACTTATTATTTTAAAATTATAATAATGAGCTATTATCTCAGAGTTTTTTCTGTCAAGGATTTGGGAGTAGGTAACCTATGTCATTTGGCTCATACTTTCTCATGAGTCAGATGTCAGCTGGGACTACAGCCACTTGACTAAGTCTGGATGATCTGTATCTAAGGTGACTCAGAGATTCACTCTCATACAAGTTCACTGGGCAACTGAAAGGAGTCCTTGATTTCTTTACAGAGAGCTATTTGAGGAGGTTCACAATATTGTGGGTAGTATCCCCAATGGGAGCTTTAAGAAAAGTCCAGAAGCCCATTGCCTGCCATGACCAAGTTCAGAAATTGTATACTATTATTTTCTCCAATTACTATTGGTTATATAGCTAGAGTTTACTGGTTATGGAAAGGCTTTACACAAGACCAAGAACACCAGGAGGTGAGGTTTTCAGTCACCATTCAGACACTGGTCTCCATAGCTCCTTGCTTTATAAAAATTCCACTAATGAATAAAGGATGGTTGCTTCAAGAAAGGACACATTCTAATTAAATGTCACCCTTGTCTCTCATTTCAGATATAAAGGTGAAAGTAGCTCACCTTAGGCTGAAAGGGAAACAGTGAATAGATTGTGTTACATATGCTTGACTCAGAGTGAAATAACTTTTGTTTGTTTTTCAAAGACATAGCATAAGGTCAACAGAGGAATCTTCATCTTAATGACTCATCCCAAAGAAAAGAAAGTGAATCTTGAAAAAAAATAAATAAACCAGAGTGGTCATGTCTGATTTTAATGTGAGTAGAAATTAAAAGCGATGGTTATGACAACTCTTTTGTCTACTTCTTAAAAAGCCGAACCTTTGGCTCAATGTCTTTTAAAGGTAGAATTTAGGAACTGGTAAGGAGAATGGAGCTCTACCCAAGAATTTCTACCAGTAAACCAGTATGCCAGTTAAAAAGAATTAAGTGTTCTGCCTCCACCCTGTTCCTTCATATTCATATGGGGCCAGCTTCATATGGTCCTAGAGAGGAAGGAACAACAAATAACAAAATGAGGGATAGAAATAAAATTAAGATACAGAAAAATATTACATGTTTTGTTTTTGACAC
This sequence comes from Grammomys surdaster, assembly GCF_004785775.1. Taxonomy (NCBI): domain Eukaryota; kingdom Metazoa; phylum Chordata; class Mammalia; order Rodentia; family Muridae; genus Grammomys; species Grammomys surdaster. The sequence goes on from NW_021620244.1 coordinate 817,508, forward strand.
TTTAACACATTTTAGACTAGTGTCCAAAGTTTCCAGAGCCCAGTGCTTGAAGGAGAAGCCAACAATATCACTACTTTCATCTACATAAAACAAAATAATTGGGTTTCTCTATTCACTGAGTCACTCAATTTAATCAATTAAAAAAAGAAAAACAAACAAACAAAACCTTCAGGGAAGATTTTAAATAAAATCATATAGCAGTGTTACCTGCATTAATAATAGCAATATGCTTCCTTCACAATTGTTTTAGTCTTTTATGACTGTCACAAAATATCCAATAGAAGCAACTTAAGGACAGGGAGGAGTTATTTTGACACACAATTTCAGTCGATGATTTCTGGTTCAGTTACTGTGGTCCTTGAGGTTAAGTAGAAAGAACATCACTGTGGTGGGAACACATTCACATTACGATGGAAGCAAAAAAGAGGAAGAAGCAGATGTGTGGTGTTTCATCTCAATGGTCAACTTGTCTAGATCTAGAATCCCGGGGAGACAAGTCTCTGGTGTGACTTTGGCAACTATCTGGATTATGGTAACATCATTCCCTCAGCTGGGATACTGGACTGTAGGGAAAGAAGAAAAGGAATTCATCACAAGTGTTCATTGTTTTCCCTACTTCACTGTGTCTGGAATGTGGCAGCTGCTCAGTCTCTTGCAGCTATGCCTTCTCCACCATAAACTTCCTTCCCTTCAGTTCCTCTCCTTGAGGCATTTTAACTAGCAACAAGTGAAGTAAATAAGACAAGCCATAAGCTTCCAGGAACAGCATCAGTGAAACCCCAGTTGCTGACATTGTACCTCCTCAAAACAGAACCACTACCTTGGAGACCAAGAGTTCAACACATGAGGCAGTTCAAACCATAAAGACAACATTTTCTGAGTATCAATGAATTAAAAATTCAAACAAAATTTATAAGTATGAGTATATTTTCTCATTAAAGTTGCATATGTTTTAACAAAGAAACTGATGTATAAATATTCCTGTTGTTTTTCTTTTGATTGAAAATAGTTTTTCTCCTCACATAATATATTGTGATTATGGTTTCCCTCTGTCTCCTCCCAGTCCCACCATAGATCCCTTTCATCCAAACTCATCCCCATTTCTGTCTCACATTAAACAAACAATAACAACAAACATTGACTTCTTAGGGATAATAAAAAATGTAACAAAATTAAATATAATAAAATAAAACAAAACCTTTCACATTAGAGTTGAACAAGACAAATGAAGAGAAGAAAAAGATCATAAGAAAAGGCAAATTATCAGAGGCCTAACAATCTTAGCCCACACAAACATGGCATCCAAAGAGTTTCGCCTCATGGCTTCACTTTAGTTATTCTTAAAACAGATATAAGACCAAAGTCCCCTACGCTTGCAAAAAATAGGATTATTTATTTTTAAAAAAAAGTGTCTTAGTTTATAAACTGGTGCAAAAATTGCCTGGCATAGTACTATGTGCCTTTAATCCTAGTACTTGGGAAGCAGAGATAAAAATGTTCTGTGTGAGTCTGAGGCCAGTCTGTTTTACATAGTGAGTTCCAGGTCAGACAGAGCTACATACTGAGTCCCTGTCTCAAAACAAACAAACAAATGAATGCAAAACTTATTATGATTTCAATATATTTGATTTGGAGACAATATTAATTAAGCTCAGATTGTATACTTACTATTTTATCATTACATTATTTGCTTCTGAGTAGAAATTTTCTATAGTATCTTTTTCAAAGCTAAAGAAAGGTGGCTTGCTGTAGAAAATAGGCTTTTAAGTACTGGTTACAGTTCAGTCTTCCTTTCTCAGTATTCCTGAGGCTCACTAATAGCACTGGTGAAAAAAAACAGAAAGAGCCATGCAGTTCTTAGGAAACTGCTTAGGAACCCTTTCCTCTGGAATGCTTTCCAAATAGGGGAAGCATTCTTGTAGTGTTTGCATATAGGAAGCCACCTAAGGACAAAACAACAAAAGAGAGAGAAAGAGAAAATTTTCATACAAAGTCCCCAAACAACTAATGAAAAAGTGAAGTATCTGAAGGTATAGGATGGGTGTGCTTCTCATGCTCAAAGACCATTTATAACAGCAGGTTCTCAGTTTATAGGGCTACCAAAGATGGTGAAATTCTCTTGGTATGATAACTTCAATCAAGAAACTGCAGATAGGACTGTACTTAATGCTATTTGCACAAACCCTGTAGTTGTCAAAACTTTAATATTTGATATCCTAGATACACACCTTACCTAATATGGTGATATCTTAATTGTCAAGTTGATTATATCAGGAATTAAGATAAATTTGATTGTATTTCATTAGACACATCTGCATTTTCAACAGAATCTACAATAAAAGTAGATAACGTTTCAATTCAAAATATTTATGTTCAGTATAAAGCTGAGGCTTTAGGGGACCACTTAGTATCCCAGGAAAGGATGCTTGGGTGTACATATCACTTTTCCCAATCATTTTCTTGATGAGTTCATTTCTCATCACTACACACTTTGAAAAAGCTAAGATCTGAGGGGTTACTTGAATGAAGAATTTCCACTTTATATAATGGAATGGGAACTAAGGGTTTTTGATACTGTCCTAGGACTGATGCATTGTAAATAGCATCTCACCACCTATTTGAAGCCACAATGTTTTCTTTTTCTTTGCAATGATCACATTGAAGTACAGGTTGACAGAGTCTCTAGCTTCTCATATGCTAGTCAGGAAGGCAAGAAGACAAGACACAGAGGAATAGAGAAAATGATCCTGAAAAAATTCTCACTTAGACCTGCAAATGGTGCAATATATTTTTATTCTTCTGGTAAAAAAGTAAAAGAAAAAAACTGTGTCATTTCATGTGAAAAAAAACAGCTAAAGGAGAAGAAAATGTTTAACCATCCACGCCACATACAGGCGTGCGTGCACACAGACACACACACACACACACACACACACACACACACACACACGAGAGAAAATGAGCTGGACCACGTGACTAAGGTCTTTAGTTTCTTTTTAAAAAGTGGTCTGATGTTGGGAATTACAAAACAAGTCAGGGTTTCAATAAGCTGGTTAATTTTAAACAAAAATCTTAGAAAGAAAAAATATTCCAGGAAATACTTAATACATGAAGTTAAATTACCATTTATTTTAATACTTATATACAACTTTATTTTCTCCTAACAAACTGCAAAGGAATTAAACCATGAAATGAGGTTAAATCAGAAAATGGAATAGACTGAAGCCATGGAAATGATATCAGCAATAACTTTTGAAAATACTTATCCTCATGCTGAGACTATTAAATTGAATTTCAAGTTATATGATCTTGACATTGATATCTAGCCTTCTTAGTAAGTATTAAACAACAAAATGCAAAGTTTTTTCTTACTTTGGAGAAATTAAATTTTTTCAGAAAAACAAATTTATGAGACAAATAAACTTTGAGTTGTTAAATTTTTTAATTGGATATTTTATTTATTTACAGTTCAAATGTTATCCCCTTTCCAAATTTCCCTTCTGCAACCCCCCTAACCAATCCCCCTCTAACCTGCTTCTGTAAGTATGCTCCCCCACCCACCCACCCACCCAATCCTGCTTCCATTCCCTAGTATTCTTCTACACTGGGGCATCAAGCCTTCACAGGACCAAGGGCCCCCCTCCCATTGAAGCAGATAAGGCTCTTTGAGCTCCATTGGGGTCCCTGTGCTCAGTCCAATGGTTGGCTGCAAGTATCCGCATCTGTATTGGTCAGGATCTGGCAGAGCCTCTCAGAAGACAGCTGTATCAGGCTCCTGTTAGCAAGCACTTCTTGGCATCCTCAATAGTCCCTGGGTTTGGTGTGTGCATGTGGGATGGATACCCAGGTCGGGCAGTATCTGGATGGCCTTTCATTGATTCTCTGCTCCATTCTTTGTCCCTGTATTTCCATTAGACAAGAGCAATTCTGTGTTAAAATTTTGGAGATGGGTGGGTGGCTCCATCCTTCAATGGGGGAACCTCTGGATGCCTAACCTCTGAATATGCTCTCAACAGGTTCTTCCTCACCTTTGTGAGATATTTCAGCTAATGTCATCACTGTAGGGTGGTGGGAGGCTCTTGCTTTCCTGGCAACTGGGACTTTCTGGTTGCTACCCGGAGTTACCCATCCCCCATTGCTACACACCTCTGTTCAATTGCCTCAGTACATCTCCTCCCATACATGAATCTTCCCCTCTTCCCCACCCCCTTTTCTCTTCCTTAAAAGTCCCTTCCACCCTCTACTTCCTTGATTTTTTCCTTTCCCCTTCTATGTAGGACTGAAGCATTCTTCCTCTTGAGCAACATGTGGTTCATGAGTTGTATCTTGGACATTCCATGGTCTTAGCCTAATATCCACTTATCAGTGAGTACATACCATATGTGCTCTTTTGTGATTGGGTTACCTCATTCATTATGATATTTGCTAGTTCTATACATTTACCTAAGAATTTCTCAAATTCATTGTTTTTAATAGCTGAGTAATACTCCATTGTCTAAATGTACTACATTTTTGTATCCATTCCTCTGTTGAAGGACATCTGGGTTCTTTCCAGCTTCTGGCTATTATAAATAAGGCAGCTATCAACACAGTGGAACATGTGTCCTTATTACATGTTGGAGCATCTTCTGGGTGCTCAGGAGTGGTACGGCTGAGTCCTCAGGTAGTACTATATCCAGTTTTCTGAGGAATTACCAGCCTGATTTCCACATTGGTTATATAAGCTTGTAATCCCACCAACGATGGAGGAGTGTTCCTCTTTCTCCACATCCTCACCAGCATCTGCTGTCACCTGTGTTTTTTGATCTTAGCCATTCTGACCAGTGTGAGGTAGTTATTTGATTTCACTTGCCTGATGACTAAGGATGCTGAACATTTCTTTAGGTGTTTCTCAGCCATTTGAGATTCCTCGGTTGACAATTCTTTGTTTAGCTCTGTAACCCATTTTTAATAAGGTTATTTGGCTGTCTGGATTTTAATTTCTTGAGTTCTCTGTATATATTGGATATTAGTCCTTTATTGGATGGGGATTGGTAAAGAACTTTTCCCAATCTGTTGGCTGCCATTTTGTCCTATTGACAGTGTCCTTTGCCTTACAAAAACTTTGCTATTTTATGACATCCCATTTGTCAATTATTGATCTTAGAGAACAAGCCATTGGTGTGCTGTCCAGGAACTTTTCCCCTGTGCCTATGTGTTCAGGCTTTTCGCCATTTTGTCTTCTATTAGTTTCAGTGTATATGGCTTTATGTGGAGGTCCCACTTGGACTTGAGCTTTGTACAAGGAGATAAGAATGGATTTATTAGCATTCTTCTACATGTGGTCCTCCAGTTGAACCAGCACCATTTGTTGAAAATTCTGTCCTTTTCCCACTCGACAGTTTTAGCTCCATTGTCAAAAATCAAGTAACCATAGATGTGTGGGTTCATTTCTGGGTCTTCAGTTCTATTCCATTGATCTTCCTGCTTGTCTCTGTAACAATACCATGCTGGTTTTGTTTTTTGTTTTTTTAGTTGTTGGTTGTTGTTGTTGTTGTTTTTTATCACTATTGCTGTGTAGTACAGCTTGAGGTCAGGGATGGTGATTCTTCCAGAAGTTTATTGTTGAGAATAGTTTTTACTACTCTGGGTTTTTGTTATTCCAAATGAATTTTAGAATTTCTCTTTCTAATTCTGTGAAGAATTGGGTTGGGATTTGAATGGGAATTGCATTGAATCTGTAAATTGCTTTTGGCAAAATGGCCATTTTTACTATATTATTCCTGCCAATCCATGAGCATGGGAGATCTTTCCATATTCTGAGATCTCCTTTGATTTCTTTCTTTAGAGACTTGAAGTTCTTGTTATACAGATCTTTCACTTACTTGGTTAAATTCACACCAAGGTATATTATATTATTTGTAACTATTGTGAAGGGTGTCATTTCCCCAATTTCTTTCTCAGTCTGTTTAAATTTCGAGTAGAGGAAGGCTACTGATTTGTTTGAGTTGATTTTATATCCAGCCACCTTGCTGAAGTTGTTTATCAGGTTTAGGAGTTCTCTAGTGGAAGTTTTCAAGTCACGTAAATATACTATCATATCACCTGCAAATAGTGATATTTTAACTTCTTCCTTTCCAATTTGTATCCCTTTGACTTCCTTTTGTGGTTTAATATCTCTGCCTGGAACTTCTAGTACTATATTGAATAGGTAGGGAGAGAGTGGGCAGCCTTGTCTAGTACCTGATTTTAGTGGAAATGCTTCAACTTTCTCTCCATTTAGTTTGATGTTGGCTACTGGCTTGCTGTATATTGCTTTTAATATGTTTAGGTATGGGCCTTGAATTCCCAATCTTTCAAAGACTTTTACCATGAAAGGGTGCTGAATTTTGTCAAATGCTTTCTCAGCATCTAATAAGATGTTCATGGTTTTTTTTTCCTTTGAGTTTGTTTATATAGAGGATTACTTTGATGGATTTTCGAATATTGAACCATCCCTACATTCCTGGGGTAAAGCCTACAAGATCAAGATAGATGATTGTTTTGATGTGTTCTTGGATTCTATTTTCAAGAATTTTATTGAGTATTTTTGCATTGATATTCATAAGGGAGATTGGTCTGAAGTTCTCTTTATTTGTTGTGTCTTTTTGAGATTTAGGTAGTAGAGTGATTGTAGCTTCATAAAATGAACTGGGTAGTGTTCCTTCTGTTTCTATTTTGTGGAATAGCTTATAGAGAATTGGTATTAGGTCTTCTTGGTGGGTCTGATAAAATTCTGCATTAAAACCATCTGGTTCTGGGCTTTTTGTGGTGGGGAGACTTTTAATGACTACTACTATTTCTTTAGGGGTTTGGGGACTGTTTAGATGGTTTATCTGCTCTTGATTTAACTTTGGTACCTGGTATTTGTCTAGGAAATTGTCCATTTCATCCAAATTTTCCAGGTTTGTTGAGTATAGGCTTTTGTAGTAGGATCTGATGAATTTTTAATTTCCTCAGTTTCTGTTGTTATGTCTCCCTTTTCAGTTCTAGTTTTATTAATTTAGATACTGTCTCTGTACCTTCTGGTTATTCTGGCTAAGGGTTTATCAATCTTGTTGATTTCCCAAAGAACCAGCTCCTGGTTTTGTTGATATTTTGTATAGTTCTTTTTGTTTCTACTTGGTTGATTTCAGCCCTGGGTTTATTTCCTGTCTTCTACTCCTCTTGGGTGTATTTGCTTCTTTTTGTTCTAGAGCTTTCAGGTGTGTTGTCAATTTGCTAGTATATGCTCTCTCCAGTTTCTTCTTGTAGACACTTAGAGGTATGAGTTTTCCTCTTAGCACTGCTTTCATGGAGTCCCACAAGTTTTGGTATGATGTGTCCTCACTTTCATTAAATTTTAAAAAGTCTTTAATTCCTTTCTTACTTGACCAAGCCATCATTGTGTAGAGTGTTTTTCAGTTTCCATGCATATGTGGGCTTTCTATTGTTTTTCTCATTATATAAGACCAGCCATAGTCCATGGTGATCTGATAGGATGCAAGGGATTATTTTAATCTTTTTGTATCTGTTGAGGCCTGTTTTGTGACCAATTATATGATCAATTTTGGAGAAGGTACTATGAGGTGCTGAGTAAAACGTATGTCCTTTTGTTTTAGGATGAAAAGTTCTATAGATATCTGTTAAATCAATTTGGTCCATAGCATCTGTTAGTTTCACTGTGTCTCTGTTTAGTTTCTGTTTCCATGATCTGTCTTGTGTGCAATGCATGCCTTGAAGTTTAGTAAAGCTTCTTTTATGAATGTGGGTGCCCTTGAATTTAGAGCATAGATGCTCAGAATTGACAGTTCTTCTTGGTAGGTTTTTCCTTTGATGAGTACAAAGTGTCCTTCCTTATCTTTTTTGATTACTTTTGGTTGAAAGTCCATTTTATTTGATGTGAGAATGGGCTACTCCAGTTTTTTTTTTGGGGGGGGGAACCATTTACTTAGAAAATTGTTTTCCAGACCTTTACGTTGAAGTAGAGTCTATCTCTGTTACTAAGGTGCATTTCCTCTATGCAGCAAAATACTGCATCCTGTTTATATATCCAGTCTGTTAGTTTGAATCTTTTTATTGGGGAATTGAGTCCACTGATGTTAAGGGGTATTAAGGAGAAGTGACTGTTGCCTCCTGTTATTTTTCTTTTTAGAGGTGGGTTTATGTTTTTGTTGCTATCTTATTTTGGGTTTTTTGAAAGAAGATTACTTTCTTGCTTTTGCTAGGGTGTAGTTTTTTTCCTTGTGTCAGAGTTTTCCTTCTATTATCCTTCGTAGAGTTAGGTTTTTTGAAAGATATTGTATAAATTTGCTTTTGTCATGGAATATCTTGATTTATCCATCTATGGTAATTGAGAGTTTTGCTTGATATAGTAGCCTGGGCTGGCATTTGTGTTCTCTTGGAGTCTGTGTAACATCTATCCAGGATCTACCTTTCTAAGTCTCTGGCGAGAAATTACTTGACATTTTTCTCTTACTGCTTTTAGTACTCTGTTTTGTGCATTTGGTGTTTTGACTATTATGTGATGGGGGCAATTTTTCTGGTACAATCCATTCAGAGTTCTGTAGACTTCTTGTATGTTTATGGGCATCTCTTTCTTTAGGTTAGGGAAGTTTTCCTCTATAATTTTGTTGAAGATATTTACTCACCCTCTGAGTTAGGAATCTTCACACTCTTCTATACCTATTATCCTTAGGTTTGGTCTTCTCACTGTGTCCTGGATTTCTGGATGTTTGGAGTTAGGAGCTTTTTGCATTTTCTTTCACTTTGTGTCAATGTTTTCTATGGTATCTTCTGCACCTGAGATTCTTTCCTCTATCTCTTTTATTCTGTTGGTGATATCTTCATCTATGACTCCTGATCTCTTTCACAGGTATTCTATCTCCAGGTTTGTCTCCCTTTGTGATTTCTTTATTGTTTCTATTTTCATTTTTAGATCCTGGGTGGTTTTGTTCAGTTCCTTTACTTGTTTGGTTGTGTGGTGGTCTTACCTGTGCTCACAGGTGTGTTGGCACTCCTGAGAGACCAGCTCTCTCCCATAGGAATTTGGGTATGGAGAGCTGTGACACAGGGTCTAAAATTTTTTTAATTAATTATTTTGTTTACTTTACATTTGAGTATCATCCCACCTCTCCTTCCAATTCCCCCCCCTCGCATCTCCTCTCCCATTCCTCCCTTCCCTTCTCCTCTGAGAAGGATCAGCCCTCTCAGTATTACATACACACACTTACACACACACACACACACACACACACAGCACATCAGTCACTGAAGGACTAGAGGCCTCCTCTCTTACTAAAGCTAGTCAAAGCATTAGGGAAACAGGATCCACAAGTAGGCAACAAATTCAAGGACAGCCCTCACTCCAGTTGTTGGGGGACCTGCATGAAAACCAAACTGCATATCGGCTACATGAGTGCTGGGGTCCTAGGTCCAGTCCATGCTCAGTGTTTGATTGGTGATTCAGTTAAACTTTAAAGACAGTTCATTGTTGACAGTATTGTTTACTGTTGCAAATAATAGGAACATCAGGTCACATCAAAGCACACTTCCTGATCCTCTCCCTGGAGGCTCATCCTCTTTAAAAATACCCTACCAGTTCCTTTAACTTGTGTTTTTTAGACAGGGAGCAGGAAAGGATGCTTCTCTAAAGTAGTTCTCTTAGCCCATCCATGTCTTTTGTCCCTCCACAGCAATATCTTATCTCTGTTAAAAAGACTTGGGGAAACTTTCTTTACTTCAGCTGCCCAACAGCAGCTAGAAACTACATAAGCATTATTCAAAAGTTTTAGAATGGAGTAATAGACTTGACATAGTAAGAAATGCCACATTTAAAACAATGTAGCCTAATAAAATAAATATCTAAATAAATCTGCACTCCGTCACCACAGTTTTGTGGAACTGAGTTATAGCAGCAGCAGGAAAAGACTTCTTAGCCATATTCTTGGTAGCATTTCTTACAGTCAGCCTTTAGGTGAGGTGTTCATATGTAAAGACAAAGACTGTTATAGGCTTTCCAGCTTCAGTATGTAATTTAGCTGTAACCACCCAGGATGAGAAAGAAGTGATTTTTCTACTCTCTTTGTTTGAGAAGTAACATTATTCAAGCAAATACATAAGATGAATTGAGGATAACCACTATTAATGGTTAATATTTAATATGTAACAGTCACAAATATGACTTAATTCATTTTCTCCTAATCCAAGAACAGAAAAAAGCACTAAGTACTCCACAAAAAGAAATTATGCTCAAGTTACAGAGTAAAAGAAAAGAAAATGTTTAATCCAAAAATATGCAAAGAGAATATTGTAACTAGGATTTGGAATATACTCTCTCCTAGATATTTCTGATGCAGATTAAAGTTAATCTATTTTTTAAAGGGAAGTCCATATATCTGTCGCTTAATTCCAATGGAAGGTTTGAGGTCAGGATGAGAAGCTGGAGCTCTTTTTATTAATTAATTAATTAATTAACATTCCAGGTGTTCTCCCCCATCCCATAGTTCATCATCCCAGTACTCCTCCCCTTTGTCTCCCAGAGGGTACTCACCTGTCAACCCACAGACACCAGGTATCCCTCTTCCCTGGATCCTCAGGTCTTGTGAGGATTAGACACACTTTCTCCCACTTAGGCCAGACCAGGCAGTCCTCTACTGTTTATGTGCTGGGGGCCTCCGATCAGCCCATGTGTGCTCCTGGTTGGTGTCTTAGACTCTGGGAGCTCCTAGGGATTTGAGTTAGTTGAGACTGCTGGTCTTATAGGGTCATCTTCCCCTTCAGAATCTTCAATCCTTCCCCTAATTCAACCATAGGGATCCCTGACATCAGTCCAATCAGGTGTAAGTATTTTCATCTGTGTCAGTCAGTTGCTGGTTGAGCCTCTCAGAGTACAACCATGCTAAGCTCCTGTCTGTAAGGACATCATAGCATCAGTAATGGTGTCAGGCCTTGGTCCATTCACCCCACCACATCCACGCCCACCACCAGATGGATCCCAAGTTAAGCCAGTCACTGGACTGCAGGTTGGTACTCCAACCCTCCAATTGAGGCCCTGTTTATCTACTGGAAGTGGACTTTTCAAGATTCCTCTCCCCACTGTTAGCTAAGGTCACCCCCAATGAGTCCTGAGAGTTTCTCACTTCCCAGGTCTCTGGGACTTTCTAGTGGTTCCCTCCACCTCCCACACTCAGAGGCCACATATTTCCGTTCATTCTCCTGGCAATCTGGGCTTCTCTCCTGCCTCCCCCATACCTAATCCTATTCCATTTTTCTGCTCCTCCTTCTCTCTCCTACCCAGATCTTTCCCTCTCTCTGTCTCCTATAATTATTTTGTTCCCCTTTCTAAGTTGAACTGAAGTATCCTCACTTGGACCTTCCTGCTTGTTAATTTCTTATAGCCTGTGGGTTGTATCCTAGGTGTTTTGTACTTTTTGACTAATATTCACTTATCAGTGAATACATACCATGCATGTCCTTTTGGTTCTGGGTTACCTCACTCAGGATGACATTTGCTAGTTCCATCAATTTGCCTGCAAAATTCATGATGCCCTCATTTTTAATAGCTGAATAGTATGTCATTGTGAAAAAGAATCACATTTTCTGTATCCATTCTTCAGTTGAGGAGCCACTGGTTATTATTACAAATAAGGCTGCAATGAACATAGTGGAGCAAATGTCCTTGTGGTATATTTTTTGGGGTATATGCTGAGGAGTGGTATAGCTGGATCTTCACATAGAACTATTTCCAATTTTCTGAGGAACCACTAGATTGATTTTCAGAGTGGTTATACCAGTTTGCAATCCCACCAGCACTGGAAGAGTGTTCCTCTCTCTCCACATCATCAACAGTATGTGCTATCACTTCAGTTTTTGATCTTAACTATTCTGATTGGTGTAAGGTGGAATCTCAAAGTCATTTTGAATTACATTCCCCTGATGACTAAGGATTTTGAACATTTCTTTTAGTGCTTTTCAGATGTTTGAGAATCCTCTGTTTTAAATTCTCTGTTTAGCATTTACCCCATTTTTCATTTGAGCTATTTGGCTTTTTGGAAATTTACTTGTTGAGCTCTTTATATATTTTGGATATTAGCCTTTTATTAGACACATGATTAGTTGATTAGTAAAGATTTTTTCCCAATCTGTAGGTTGCCAATTTGTTCTATTGATGGTATTTTGCTTTACAGAATATTTTCACTTTCATGAGGTTCCATTTATCAATTGCTGATCTTAGAGCCTGAGTCACTGATGTTCTGTTCCAGAAAATTTCCCATGCTGATGTGTTCAGGGCTCTTTCTCAATTTCTCTTCAATTAGATTCAGTGTTGCTGTTTTTATGTTGAGGTCCTTGATCCACTTGGACTTGAGCTTTGTGCAAGATGATAAATACGGATCTATTTTCATTCTTCTACATGCAGACCACCAGTTAGACAAGCACAATTTGTTGAAGATGCTTTCTTTTTCCTACTGTATGTTTTGCTTCTTTGTCAAAAATCAAGTTTCCATAGGTATGTGGGTTTATTTCTGGGTTTTCAATTCTATGCCATTGATCAACCTGTCTGTCTCTGTCCCAAAACCATGTGGTCTCTATCACTATTATTTGTAGAACTGCTTGAAGTCATGGATGGTGATTCCCCTAGAAGATCTTCTATTGTTTTAGCTATCTTGAATTTTTTGTTTTTTCATATGGAATTAAGAATTGTTATTTCCATGTCTGTGAAGTATTGTGTTGGAATCTTGAACGGTATTGCTTTGAATATGTGCATTGCTTTTGGTAAGATGGCCATTTTCATTATATTAATCCTACCAATCCATGAGTTTGGGAGATATTTCCATCTTCTGAGGTCTTCTTTAATTTCTTTCTTCAGGGATTTCAAGTTATTGTCATACAGATCTTTTGCTTGCTTCATAAGAATTACACCGAGATTATTTTATAATATTTGTGGCTATGGTGAAGAATGTTATTTCCTGAATTTCTTTCTTAGCCTGTTTATCATTTTTATAAAGGAAGGCTACTGTTTTGTTTGAAGTAATTTTATATCCAGCCACTGTGCTGAAGTTGTTTATCAGCTGTAGAAGCTCTCTGGTAGAATTTTGGGAGTCACTTATGTATGCTATCATATCATCTAAAAATAATGATACTTTGACTTCGTCCTTTCTAATTTGCATCCCCTTGATTTCTTTTTGTTGCTTAATTGTTCTAGCTATTCGAGTATTATATTGAATAGATATAGAGTGGGCAGCCCTGTCCTGATTTTAGTGGGATTGCTTCTAGTTTCTTTCCATTTAATTTGATGTTGGCTGTTGGTTTGCTATATATTGCTTGTACTCTGTTTAGGTATGTGCCATGAATTCCTGATCTCTTCTTTTGGTTTTTTGTTTTTTGTTTTGTTTTGCTTTGTTTTGTTTTTTGACAAGGTTTCTCTGTATAGTCCTGGCTGGCCTGGAACTTACTCTGTAGTCCAGGCTGGCCTCAAACTCAGAAATCTACCTGACTCTGCCTCCCAAGTGCTGGGATTAAAGGCATGTACTACCACTGCCTGGCTTCTTCTTGACTTTTAACATCAAAAGGTGTATTTTGTCAAAGGCTTTTACAGCATCTAATGAGATGATCATGTGACTTTTTAAATTTTGTTTATCTAATATATTATGTTGATGGATTTTCATATATATATATATTTCATATATATATATCATATATTTCATATATTGAACCATCCCTGCATCCCTGGGGTGAACCCTACTTGATGTGTTTTGATTTGGTTTGTGAAAATTTTATTGAGTATTTTTGCATTGATATTCATAAGTCAAATTGGCCTAAAGCTCTCTTTTTTTGTTGGGCCTTTGAGTGATTTAGGTATCAGAGTAACTAGGGCTTCATAGAATGAATTAGGTAGTGTTCCTTCTGTTTCTATTTTGTGGGGTAGTTTGAGGAGTCTTGGTATTAGCACTTCTTTGAAGGTTTGATAGAATTCTGCATTAAAGCTATGTAGCCCTGCTTTTTTTGGTTAGGAGGTTTTTAATGATTACTTCTATTTCCTTAGAGGTTGTGGGGCTGTTTAGAAAGTTTACATGATCTTGATTTAAATTTGGTCTGTAGTATCTGTCTAGAAAGCTACCCATTTCACCTATAGTTTCCTGTTTTGTTGAGTATAGTCTTTTATAGTAAGTTCTGATTTTTTTTTAATTTCCTCAGTTTCTATTATGTCTCCCTTTTCATTTTTGATTTTGTTAACTTGGATACTGTCTCTGTGCCCTTTAGTTAGTTTGGCTAAGGGTTTATCTAGCTTTTTGATTTTCTCAAAGAACCAGCTCTTGGTTTGTTGATTTTTTTGTATCATTCACTTAGTTTCTAATTGGTTGACTTCAGCCCTGAGTCTCATTCTTGCTATGTCTACTCCTCTTGGGTGTATCTGCTTCTTTTTTCTGTTCTAGGGCTTTCAGGAATGCTGTTAAGTTAATAGTATGAAATTTCTCTAATTTCCTTATGAATGCATTTGGTGGTATGAATTTTCTTCTTAACATTGCTTTCATTGTTTCCCATAAATTTGAGTACACTGTATCTTTGTAGATTGCTGTCTTTATGAAGGTGAGGAAAGACATAAGATAAGGTGAGAGTCTGTGATTGGGCAGTGGAAAAGGAAGGTGGGCTGAGAATTTGAGAGATGAATACAGAGAGTACAGGAGAGAGAAGAAGGGAAGGAGAGGAGAAAATAAGATGGAACCTATAAGAGAGGGAAAGGAGCCAGAACCACATAGTCCTGGAAGTCATAAATATTAGGGATTTCTTAGATAGATGATTAAATAATAAGTGGGGTACATTTCACCCATCTAGGTGTATAGCTTGTGTTTATACCAATTGAGTTTTGAATTCATTGTGTGGGCATTTTGTGGGTTGAGAGTTTCCTAATATAAATCTGACTGATAAATTACAGTTTTGGTTTTACTGAGTTACTGGGGTTTGTGACCACTAAACACAAGAGGGAAGATGGCTGGCAATCCATACCAAGAGAACCACAAGATGGGCAGTCATTGCATGAGGCCAGCCATGGAGGCAGCGAGATTGCTGGGACCAGAGAGTAGCAGAGCTAGGGTAGGATGGTGCCCTTTTTTATATTTCATGCTACATATCTTCACTTTTATTGAATTCTATAAAGTCTTTCATTTCTTTCTTTCTCCCTCCCCAAGTTATCATTGAGTACAGAGTTGTTTAGTTTTTGCTTTCTGTTGTTTTTGTTGTTTTCAAAGTCCAGCCTTAGTCTTTAGTGATCTGATAGAATGCGTGGGATTATTTCAATATGCTTGCATCCATTCAGGCTTGTTT
This sequence comes from Grammomys surdaster, assembly GCF_004785775.1. Taxonomy (NCBI): domain Eukaryota; kingdom Metazoa; phylum Chordata; class Mammalia; order Rodentia; family Muridae; genus Grammomys; species Grammomys surdaster. Next base: position 832,829 of record NW_021620244.1, read on the forward strand.
TGTGTCTGATTATACGGTCAACTTTGGGGAAGGTTCTTTGAGGTGCTGAGGTCCTGTTTCAATGACCTGTATTGGTGAGAGTGAGGTGTTGATGTCTCCCACTATTATTTTGTGGGGTTCAATGTGTGTTTTGAGCTTTAGTAAGTTTATTTTGCAAATGTGGGTGCCCTTACATTTGGAGCATAGATGTTCAGAATTGAGGCGTCTTGGTGTAGTTTTTCTTTGTGAAATATCCTTCCCCATCTCATTTGATAACTTTTGCTGTAGTTTTTGTTTGAGGAATATCCTTCCCCATATCATTTGATAACTTTTGCTGTAGTTTTTCTTTGAGGAATATCCTTCCCCATCCCCATCTCATTTGATAATTTTTCCTGTAGTTTTCTTTTGAGGAATATCCTTCCCCATATCATTTGATAACTTTTGCTGTAGTTTTTCTTTGAGGAATATCCTTCCCCATCTCATTTGATAACTTTTGGTTGAAAGTCTATTTCATTGGATATTAGAATGGCTACTCCAGCTTTTTTATTGGGACCATGATCAAGCCAGCTCAGTCAGTCAATAGGGTCTAGATGGAGAGAGTGAGTACTAAAGAAAAAAGAATTAGTCAAGGAACAAACATGGCATAAACAATTATCCCACAGCATTGAAGGATTTGTCAAGATGAACAAAATCGTAGCCTACTTTCTTGTCCTAGCCCAATATCAAATTCTTGCCAATATCCTTGAAGTGGCATTAGGAGCTTTCCACATCTCCTGCGTTTTTATGTCATAAACAAGATTGCATCTGTCTTAGGTTGTTCAGACAAGAATGCCTTTTTTACTCATCATTGAAAATGCATTATCCAAAGCAATATACTTTTGACTTAGGTTGATAAGGCTCTGTGCAGAATCTTACCTGTCACTGACTGCCAGACTGTTAAACCAGTGACTCGATCTAGGGATTCATTTTTAGTTTCAAGACAAGTATTTTGACTGCTAACATGTTGATATTGTTAAAGGCAAGTTTTATCAAAATGGGCAGGAATAAAAGTATTTCAAGGATAAGAAGGGCCAACATGATGAAACTGTATAAGCCATTCTTGAAGCCTGACCAAGATAGAAATACTAACCTCAAGCCACGAAGAATTTTATCAGCAATACCTGCAGAATCAAACTCAGTGGAGCAACATTCTTTAAATTTGTAATCTTTGTATGAAAAGTTAAAATATACAGAGAATATATTAGAATTATACCGAATACCCTGCTACTGTTTTTGAATCACTACTAATTATAGTGATTGTCATTGTAAATTTTGGAGGTGACACAAATCCATTGGTATTTAGCATGGACGTCTTCTTACTCTTAAATTCTGAACCTCCTCTCCAATAATTTGAATAGTATTATAAAGAGTATCAATTTGCTGCTTCAAACACCTATCTAAAACTTCTTGAAAACTCAGAATATTAGCAACATTTTTTTTTGCTAAACAGTTAACAAAAGTGGCTGTTTCAACTTCTTGTGTCAAAGCAATTACAGAAGAAGTGTCACTAGCTATTAATGCAATCAAAGCTGCTATGCCAGCAATAATCAAATCCACTACCCTCTTGCTTCTGCTTAAAGTTTGTCACTTCTTCCAATATTTCTAAGCTTTTTTCAGAATACCATGGTCCTGTCATACTCATAGACAATAAAACAAAATCTGGTTGATAGACCACCTTAACAGACATGCCAGATTTCAATACACTAACACAATTAGAAAGTGTATAATCAATAAAGTGTACATTAAATACCATAGAAGAAACAAAAGTAATTTTAACATGACCAATTAATAAAAGATTAGGAATCTTAACACATGCACTAATATTTGTTAAAAATTCAGATTCAGTCACTGTTTGAAATCTAGATCCTGTTCCTATTTTATCCACAGCAAATATAACATCATAAAAGGAAGCTGTCAATTTTCAAATATGTCTGTAAATGTTCATAACCAGCCCTCCAAATGCCCACTGTCATTTCCTTTTTTCCAATACTGAATTGTTCCCAGACCAGTTCATGTTTGAGTGATATTAAAGGAAAAAGAAAGGTCATCATAACAACTCCTCAATATAATTAATTTTTCAAAGGCAATCTCCATATTCTCTGACTACAAGGTCTAAAAGCTTGAGGCAAGGCAGCTTGTCCAGTTTGAGATACAGGCAAGCAAAGGTGGGTCAGGAACGTATACCCAATACAGCTTCCCTGTCACCATTGTCAGGCACTCAGCAAGTTCACAGTCAGCATCATTCTTTGACCCAGTATTAGCATGTCTCAATCACTCTGGCAGCCACCACACTCCTTCAGCATCCTATGAAAAAAATACAAATATGCACTCTTCCTCATATTAATACTTGATTGGGACTATGCCATATGCCAGTAAGTGGATCCTTCTATGTCAATTAAGCATAATATGCCGAGTTGTGGGGTGCCAAACACACTTAGCAGCAGACAGCTTCTTAGCATCCAAGATACAAAAAAAAAAAAATTTCAACATAAAATTTCGTGATGAAGGACTATACAATTTCCCATATCCTTTTTATGTAACTGATTTTTTAGAACTCCATGGACTCATTCCATAATTCCCTGTAACAGAGATGTTTTTAAAGTGATGAGAAGCATGTTTAAGCATATATTCAAAAGATAATCAAAATGGAATTAAAATCTTGAGCTTGTGATTGAATTGTAAACTGACAATGTTCCATTAGCTTTATGTATATTTAACTATAATTTTTAAAAGTTTCTTTTGTCATATCAAAATAAAATATTTTTGAGAGTGAAGTCATAGAGCATAACCATAATTTTGTAATGTAAAACCAATTTTTAACAGTGTAAACAATCAACACCATGTGTTATTATTTCCATACATGTTAAAGTTTCATGTTAAAGTTTGTCTGCTAGTTCTTGTAAATGAATGCATGATGGTGCAGCTTTTAATACTTCATTAAAATAAAAAACATTGTTTTAAATCCTACCTTTTTAAAGTCTGGTTGCTAGGACATGAAATACATAAAATGTTATCCCAATTTAGAGATAGCTTTAGAGACCTGTTTCCTTAGGTTGGCTCATGCCATTTTTAAATCCTACCTTTTATAAGTCTGGTTGCTAGGACATGTATTACATAAAATGTTATCCCAATTTAGAGACAGCTTTAGAGACCTGTTTCTTTAGGTTAGCTCATGCCATATGTTGTTGCCCAGGATGACTCCAACTCCCAGAGTTATTAGTTTTAAGCCAACTTTCTTTTCTCTTTCCGAATTTTTAACCATACCCAATAACTTATAAGCCAATAATCTATAACCAAGACATGCAGAACATAAGTCAGCTACAAACACAAAGTGGTTATACATACCATTTACATATTTAGACTACACAGACAAAATTTTCTTATTTTTTCTAGCTGTAGTTTCAAGGGAAGAACGCCTTGCCACCTGCTGAACCCAAGTGTTCCAGCAGATAAAGCTTTAATTTTTTTTCTTTTGGATTTGAAACATGGAGCAATAATCAAGCAATAAAACAAAACCACAGATATATAGTGACAGACATGGACAGGCTGGCATACCAAGGACATACATTAGACAGAGAGGGAAGAGAACCAGATGTCCCACTAAAAGGACTCAGAACTGGGAATAGGTATTCTCCCAATGGAAGCCAGAGAAGAAGTAGAATGTCTCCTGACCTCTTATTGGCTTTAGCATATGTACAAAAAAATTCTACAATTACCCTCTCACACTTTTACAAGGTTTACTCACTGATAGCCCAATTTTTCTTTATTTTCCTTTGTGCGCACTTCCTTTTTCTGTGGTGTCCTTCACTGAACCCCTTATACTCAAGCTGCAATGTTAGGGTACTACCTGACCAACCCAGCTCAGTCAGTCAACAGGGTCTTGAGGGAAGAAGGGAGTATTAAAGAGTGAAAAATAAAAGACAATTAGACAACATTATATTATGACTTCAGCCAGTGCTGAAGCAGGTTTAATTTTTCCCAGTCTGCTTTTGTATCGTTCTAGGTACATGCAAAGAATAGGGTCAGTTCCAAGGCATAAACAAAGTAGTCAATGAACAACAAGCCATAAACAAATGCTCAATGGTATTCAGGGATGTATCAATATGATCAAAATCATGAGCCTACTTCCTTGTCCTAGCCCAATGTCAAATTCTTGCCAAATATGCTTTGTGGACCATAAGAGGAAGACTCGTAATGTCAAGCTAAAGCTAGAATCCCCAGGATCCCTGAAGGGATGGGAGAAACTTTGCACCAGGCCCCTGACACATAGCCAAAGCCACCCAAAGACCAAGCTAATAAGAAACACCTTCTGTCAGACCACAACCCACCCCAAAACTGTATATAAGATCCTATCAAGAAGGAATAAAGGTGTGTGAGAATTACTCCATCATCTGAGAGCAACTGTCATAAGAGCTCTAACACTGCCAAGGAAGGGAACTGCTTTTCTGAGGCTTTTTGCCACCAGAAGCTTCCCTGAACTCCCCTTGCTGGCTAGCCAGCCCTCAACTAGCTCAACCCTGCTTGCCTTAGTGCAGCCAGTGCAGTGTTTCAGAATAAAAACACATACTGGGGCAGAGGTGCCAGAGCAGCAGCAACAACAGCACCAGTGGCGGTAGCAGCAGCAGCAGAGGTGGCAGAAATAGTTCCTCCTCCCTGCTTGTGCCCTTTTCCTTTTGTTTGAACCCTCCTGCCTGACTGGGCCAGAGATCTCTGCTGATAACCTCCAGAACACAGACTGGAAGCAGCATCAAGAGCTCTCCAGAGGACCATTTCCTTGGAAAACTCTTCAATCCCTTTACTGTCTTTGTCAATGAGATGTGTTTCTGGTATGTATCAACATGCTAGATACTGTTTACATATCCAGTCTGTTAGCCTGTGTCATTTTATTGGGGAATTAAGTTCATTGATGTTCTGAGACATTAAAGAGAAATGATTGTTAGTTCCTTTTATTTTGTTGTTGGAGGTGGTATTATGTGTGTATGATTCTCTTCTTTGGAGTTTGTTATGAGATGTTTAATTTGTTGTGTTTTCTTGAGTGTAGTTACCTTCCTGTAAGTTTCTTTGGAGTTTGTTATGAGATGTTTAATTTGTTGTGTTTTCTTGAGTGTAGTTACCTTCCTGTAAGTTTTCCTTACAGTATCCTGTATAGGATTGGATTGGTAGAAAGATATTGTTTAAATTTGGTTTGGTCATGGAACATCTTGGTTTCTCCATCTATGGGGATTGAGAACATTGCTGGGTATAAAAGTATGGGCAGACATTTATATTCTCTTAGGGTCTAGAAGCTATCTACAGGATCCTCTGGTTTTTAGAGTCTCTGATGAGAAGTCTGGAGTAATTCTGATAGGTCTGCCTTTATATGTTACTTGGTCTTTTTCTGTTACAGCTTTTAATAATCTGTCTTTGTTCTGTGCATTTAGGGTTTTGATAATTATGTGATGAGAGGATTTTATTTTCTGCTCTAATCTATTTGGTTATTTATATTGTTTTGGATATTAACACTCAATTGTATGTCTGCACATATAAAATGTAAATATTTCCATACTTACTACCGCATACAAAGCTCAACGGCAAGTAGATCAAAGACCTCATCCTAAAACTAAACACACTAAACCTGGTAGAGAAGAAAGTAGAGAATAGCCATGAACACATTTGCACAGGAGGCAATTTCCTGAACATGACATGGATTGTGCAGGCACTAAAATCAACAATTAACAACCAGGACCTCATGAAACTGAAAAGCCTCTATAAGTCAAAGGACATCATCAATCAGACAAGGCTGTAGTCTGTAAGTCTGTAGAATGAGAAAAGATTTTTACCAACCCCACATCCAATTGAGCGTTAGTATCCAAAAACATATAAAGAACTTTTCATTTCTGATTTCATTATTTTGATTTTCTCTATCTCTGTCTCTCTGTCTCTCTGTCTCTCTGTCTCTCTCTCTCTCTCTCTCTCTCTCTCTCTCTCTCTCTTTCTCTCTCTTCCTTCTCTGCCTTGTAGTGCAGTTGAATAAGAGTTTGTTGATTTTATTGATTTTCTCAAAGAACCAACTCTTTATTTCATTGATTCTTTGTCTTCTTCTTTTTGTTTCTCTTTTACTGATTCCAGCCCTCAGTTTGATTATTTCTTGGTGTGTCCTCCTCTTGGGTGTGATTAGCTCTTTTTGTTCTAGGGCTTTCAGGTATACTATTATACTGCTAGTATTCGATTTCTCCAGTTTTTTATGTAGGTATTTAGTGTTATAAACTTTCCTCTAAACACCATTTTCGTTGTATCCCATAAGTTTGAGCATGATGTGTATTGATTTTCATTAAAATCTAGAAAGCCTCTTATTTCTTTCTTATTTATGTCTTGGCCTCCTTTTAATCAGGTGGGGAGGGTTGAGGGAAGGAATGAGGGTAGAGACAGCTAGAATTTAAGTAAATTTGAAGGATGTTATCAAAATCTAGCACAGTGGAAACTTCCTATAATATAGAAAAGCAACCTTAATGAAGTCTCCAAACAATGAGGGTAGCAAACCTTACTAGCCATCTCTTGTCACAAAATACCAATACTAGTACTGGGTTTCATTCAGTTGAGTTATTGTCCAAAAGGGTCCCGTGGAAGTCCCCAAACAACACAGGCTATTGCCACGACAATATGTTTGTGCTCTCCACAAACTGATAGCAAGACTCCATTGCTGAAGAAAACACCCACACAAGTAGAGAGATCAAACTGGTGCCTGTATAGAACCTTTACTCACATGTTCTGGTGTCTTTAGTGTGTAAAGGTTCTCTGCAGGCTACTCAAAGAGAAAGTAAATACAAACACAACCACAAAACGTTTGATCTATAATCTGTCTTCCTACAAAATGTGCTAGGGCAATGGTGGCACAAACTATTTGGCAATAACGAAATGATGTCTGTTTTAAAGTACCACTCCATGAGATGGAATCTCCATATGATATTGCTTGAGTGATCAAGAACTAGAGTCTAGATATCACCAAGACCTAGGATAAAACCAAATACTGTTGAAGTAATTATTTAAAAGGGCCGCTAGTCAAGCCCACTATCTAAGCTGTGGCAGCTATGCCTAGCTCAGCCACCATGTGCTGCGGCCAGAGACCACATGCACCACAGCTAGAAACAGCCAGCTGCTCAGGCAGTGAGAGACACCAGCACTGCCACCCACGAGATACAAGTGTGGAAGATGACTCTATCAATCTACCACGCTGTCTCCACAATGCTTGGCTTAGCCCAGGCCATCCTGCCATCCACATGGGCTCGGTACAAATGAGACTCTAATGCTTAGATTATACAAAAGTTTTATATGTTTGGTAATGCTCAATAACAAGATGCCCATACAATCAGAGGTGGAACCCAATACCCAACCTAGATATACCAACTACCTTTGACTGCTAGAGACATGAGCATATCCGCTTCCATGTTCTCCCCTCTCTCGTCCCTTTCCCCTAGCTTCTGCTCTTCCTTCTCTTCTTCCTCTCTTTACTCCTCCTCTTCCTCTCCTTACTCCTCCCACCTTAGCTCCTTCTACAAAATACTACTAGTCTAAAAAAATGGTAATAATAAAATGACTTCTCATGATATTCTGTTTTACTCATAGAATAGTGTGCTCTTCAGTCATCATCAGAGAGGATTCCCCTGCTAAGATGAGAACAATACAGAGACATACAGCCAGACATTACACACAGAAAAACTTTAGAACACACAGCTCTAAATGAGATGTCTCCCCTCAGAGCTGAGAGAACTCTGTGGAAAGGGGGGTAGAAGTGGTGGATAGAGGAGACAGGGGACATCAAAAGAACATGACTCTCTAAAACAACTGAGCAAAGCTCATATGAACTCACAGAGACTGAATCAACAGCCACATAGCCTATGTGGGTCTCCACCACGTCCTCTGCACATATTCTATAGCTTTCAGTTTAGCACTTTTATGGGACTCCTGAATGTGTAAACAAGCAGGTCTCTGATTATCATGCATTTGCTTAAGGATGCTTTATTATTTTGTTGGCTTGTGTTGTCCAACTTTGATATTTTGATGGTTATTGTTTTATCTTATTATACTTTATTTTGTTATGTTTTGTTGTTATCTCTTTTGAAGCCTGTTATTTTCTGATGTATTTGGATGGGAAGAGAGGTGGGGAGGAACTGGGAGGAGTAGAAAGAGAAAAAACTCTATTCATATTATATTGTATGACAAAAGAACATATGTTTAATAAAAAGGAAATTTTAAAAATAATTTCATCAACAATTAACTATTGGTTAATATGGGTGAATCCAGGATGCCTTCCTCGGTATGTGGGCCACATGGAGAAAGACTAGTTATGCTGACTATGAAGAGAAACAAGGCAAAGAATTCTGTTGATATGGTTGGAGTCATTAAATCTAATCCTTCCCAGAGTCAGACTGTTGTTTGAATTTTTCAGTTAAGCCATCATATTCCCATATTAGCTTAAGTAGTTTGAATTTAGTTTTTGTCATTTACAAATAACAGTAAAGTCAAGATGAATATAGCAATTAAAAAGTATGGTCCTGGTAATGTGTATGAAATTATGTTGACCAATTACATGTTGTAAACTTGAGTTTAATGTAACTTGAGATTAAATGTCCATACTTTCCAGAAAAACAAAGTTCTAAATTGGCATCTGGGTTATATTAAGAGCTACATAATTAGTTTTCATTGGCTTGCTGGGCTTCTAGATATTTTAAAAATACTACAGAGTACTCTATTGACTTATAAGACTTACTGATAATTTAGGAAGATTTACTTGTCTCTAAGCTACAAGAGAGACTGAAGGGATTTGAAGGATGCAATGAGCTGCCAACAACAAATAGGAGGAGCTGACAGAGCAAAGCCTTAGTTATAGTGAGTGAACAGGAAGGGCATTTGTTAAGGAAAACAATTTAATCCCTAGCTGTAGCACATGGACTTTTCGTGTTACTTACATGCTTTAATTGAACACATATTGTCTCATTTTACAATAATTCTTTGGAGGGACTAGTGGTGTCATTTTACAGAAATGGAGATCAAGAAATAGTGGTGGGAGATCTTTTCCCAAACCTCACATGGTCAGAGTATAGGTTGCAGAGAATCATCTATTAAAAAAAAAAGTGTTGTGAGTTGTTTTTCCAGCAATTTAATTCAGTTTTGTTTATAGGGTCCATTTCATTCTTAGTCATTTTATTGTTCTCGTCTTACTCATAACCTTTCCTGTGTAGTGATGTAAGCTGAAAGATAAAATTTTATCCTTAGATGAATCATCTTTATAATGCAATGTTAAAATTCCAGAAATGTGTGTGTGTGGGGGGGGTGATATAGCAAATAGTGACAAACTACAACCTTGAGTTCCTTAGAATGGCTTTATGTTTATTTTTAAGAATATTTTCCTCTGTTTGATGTCTTCATTATGATGAGATCATTCATCATAGTATCTGTAGCTCTGATGGTTTTAATAATTTACCAATTCAAGAAGCCATGCAAAGAAAGAGAAAATTGCTTTTAGGCAGTGTCTTTTTCAAGCAAATAGAAATGGTTTCTGAACCACAGAAAACCAATAAACATTTCTCTACCTGGGACTTGGTTAGTGTTTGCCTGTTGTCTGGCACTACAAGATGTGCTTTGAAACAATGAAGCAGTGTGTGTCTGCAGACTTGGAGTGCTAGAAGTGCTGTCTGAACTGCTGAAGCAGGGATGCTGACTGTGTCTAGCAGCACTGAGCTTGGATAAACTTCTAAATGAAGGGTGTGAAATCATATGCTATTTTTCCATACAACAGAATAAATAACAAATTCTTAATGGTCACTTCAGCTTTCATAACTTCCACAGAAGCATATTTTTTGTCAACTGAAATATGATATAAATGTATTGCAGACCTTGTGTAGTTATAATGAACAACAACTTTAACAGCTTTGATACTACTCTGGTCACAGTATAAGGCACTAGGGTGATTTTTATTCTTGCCATGGTATTCATCCTTGGTTTGTAAATTGCAACATATATTGTTTGAAATTCTGTGGAATCCTGTTGAATTCCTTGAGACTCTGGTCAAACATGGTCACGTGGTTATCCCTTTCCAGCATGTTGTAGAAAGGAGTGTCTTTTTATAAAGGAAAGTTAGCAAAGGGACTTCTCACAGGAAGTTCTGGTTTGGCACAAAGTTTGAGGTACCAGGGATACAAACATCTCATCTTCAGATCCTTACTTGGCAAAGACACCAAAGGACACATTTTTCTGGTGATGGCCAGCCATCTGAGCACCACAGTGGGTCTTGGGTCTTTGGATTGATCATTGATGAAATGGTAGAAATCCAAAGTAAAGCAGCCTGTGCTGGCAGACATACTTCTGGAACAGAGTGTGTGATTTCTTCCATTCCTATGGAAATCTTTATTTGACTGAAAGTCTACTCCAGGGAAGAAGTATTTCCAGAGCTTTGGCAGGAAAAGAAATGCCCTCTTTTCAACTTTCTTGAGTTCAGAAAAGTAGAATGCTGACAAGGAAATATCAGCTACAACTTTTCTATCATAAAAATAACTGTATAGATCTTAACAGCTATAAGACAGTTGTGTTAACAATCTTCTTATAAGAACATTGTAAGAAGATATCATTCTTTTTTCTAAACTATACAATATGGGATAGTATACGAAACATACAACTATGCATGTATATGAGAGATACATACATATGATATAAAATACAGTAGACTATGCATTAATATGCCCATGATATATATGTGAGTGTGCATATACAAAGAGTATACTAAATAGCAACAGCAATGAGATACAACATATACATTCATGTTGATTTTGTTTTTCATTTTATTGTCCACTTTAGTTAGGGGTATCTTCCACTGAACCCCAAATAATAACTTGTAGAGGCACTACTGCGATTTTTTGAGCACAGATAAAGTATAGAAATTTCTATAGTTATTTCAGGTTCTGATATCCAGTCCTGATTCAGAAACTCAACAATTCACTTTACTATACAATTCAGTGTAGTAGACTTTAGTATGTTCCACATTATACATCATTTAACTAATGGCACACATTCTGTACCTGCTGTGAAGGTTGTCCCTGAATGGCTCTTTGCTTGCAGGCATCATCTTGCCTGAATGCAAGGATGTAAAGGCAACCTAAGCTATGGCTCTGGGAGGAACCACTCTGCTACACTGTTGGTATTTATTCTTACGCCAAAGATGAGGCCAACAATAGATTATACTTCAAGTATTTCTTTTCTTAGCTTTCTTCCTTCTGTATCCCAATCTTTGCAACTAAAAATATTTGATTTTTCTACAAATCATCCCTTAAAAGTTTGCACCTAAAGCTCTATGATAGGCTTTTTTTTGTACAACATTCAACCTGATACATAGGTTGAACTAAGAAAAATCCCTATTTTCGTTCAAAGTTAAGATGTATCTATCACCCTGAACAGAAGGTAAAGCTGTGTATTGGAAGATTGTCAGCCTACAGAGAAAGGGAGGTTCTTGTTTATTTATTGCATACCTGACTACAACAATATCACTCACCATAGATGTCAACAACAACAAAAAAAATCATTTCTTACATTTTGTGAATGCATGACTTTTATTTTGAAAATGGTAAACATGTTGAAACTAACTGAGACTTTCAGAAGTTGAATCATCTTTATATTTCTCTTTGGAAAGAAAAAGTGACTTAATCATAGAATACTGCACACACTCACATCCTTCCACGTCTCTGCATCTCTTCCACTGTGATACATTATACATAGTTTTACTTTGGACTGTTAACAGCTGTCTCTTACCTTGACTTTGTCCTTTAAATTATTTTGGACAAAGTAAATTATAACATTCCTGTTTTCATGTTTGACTGTACCTCTTTAACTTTCTTTCTTTTTATTGGTGTACTTACCCACCAGTATTTACAAAGTGTTTCTTTGTACAGAAAACATAGAACAATTAGAGAACATCTCCATTGGACTTTCCGAGGTTTTGCTGAAACTTGACCTGCAATCACAACCACAGAGCAACCAACTTCACTACAGCAGTGGCTTTCCAGGTTGCCTCTTGAACTCTATGTCTTAGCCTAGGAAGTATATCCAACCCATTTACTGTAGGGTCTCCTTTCCTATAAGGAAGCTCATAAAACATCTTCCTGGAAGATGATTCAAGCCTGTCTACCCTAGTGTGGAACATAGGAAACTCTCATGTCATTTGTCTCCCATGCTCTTCCCACTTTCCAACTTAGCTCCTTCCTTATTGGAGGCTGCCATATAAGAAAATATTATGTAACAACCTCCCTGAAAAGAACATATCTGACTCCTAGGTAAACATGTCAGGTTCTTGTAAATGCTAATTCATTACCACTCTGCTCAAGTTAGATGGAAACTGATGCTCTACATTCCAGGAAGCCCTTGACTGAGGAATAAAACAATAGACTTCCCTCCTATAAATATAAGGCTAGAAGCAACAAGAAAAGTACAAATTCAACTGAAAAAAATGATAATCAAGTAACTCATGGAAGAGAATATTTTAGTGGTCAATGAGCATTAAAAAATATAGACAAACTTGTTAGTAATAAGGTTGAAACTAAGAGAAATTACTATGCTCCAATGGAATTTCTGGAGAAGCCCATATAAAGTAGGCAATATCAACCAACTGACCAGTAGATAATAAAAATGTATTATTATGGTACATATACACTATGGGCTACTACTATTCAGGTGCAATGAAATCATGAAATTTGCATGTAAATAGATGTAACAACAACAACAAAAAGGCAATACTTAGTGAAGTAACCCAGACACAGAAAGAGAAATGTCTTGAGTTCTCTCTCATCTGTGCTTTCTAGCTTCAAATCTTCAGAAATGAGCATATAACCTGGAGTAACTGCAGAAACCAGAAAGTAAAAGAGTACCATGGGAAGAGGGAGCAATAAAGAAGGCAATAACAGGGTACAAGTGATTTGAAGAGGGACATTGGTTCCATTATTGATGGAGATGAAAATATGTACAGAAGAAGGAAGGGTGAGGATAAAATAACACTTTGCTATCTGAAAAAGTCATAAAGAATGAAATTATTATCTATCTACCTTAAATTATATGCAAGTCTTTACACTTTAAAGGAAAATTGCCTATCTTGACTAATAATGCTTCCCCCCAAGATTCATAGGCTATGTAACAAAAATTCTAACACCAGGCACAAGAAGCCCCCTTTTGAGTTGATGATTAGGGTTGTCCAAGCTACTCCCAGCACATAGTTTATTACTGTTGTTCTTGGTTATCTTACAGAGGTTGAAGGAAGTTCCCATTCCCAAGGACACCATGTGCTTTGAACACATGACCAAGGATATATGAGCTGATTCTAACATTAAAGCCTTTGTGCATGGCACTATATCCTCAAGGTACAATAGTGGCATGCATAGATTGGTGGAAACAAATAGCTCTATAATTGAATTTACTCAACAGGAGAAAAGATATGCCTAGTATTGAAAACCCAGTCAACTATAGGTGGTAATGAAGTTATAGATCTTGGAAGAGAATGTACAATCACCACTTAATAAATCAGCATAATTCCTAACTACATCCTAAATATTTATCCTATGCCCACGGATAAGTATAGTTGCCATCCTCATCATAGAAATGCCTCTTTCCAACAGAGTGAGATCATTACAGAAAACAACAACCTATCAAAGTACAGAGGACAAGTGACTATAGGGTACTTAGCCTTAAATGATACACCTATCACACTACACCTACACCTAACCATCAGGGATCACAGTGGAAGAGGAGGTAGAAAGATTGTAAGAGCAAGAGTATCAGAAAGGTGTCCCTGAGGTTTTGTCTCCTAAAAATGACAAGGAAGCTCACTCATGAAGTCTCAACAGCAAGACTTTCTAAATAAGACCTGAACAAGGACCACAGCAATAGAATTGCTAACATGAGAGGGAGACATGTCATGGAACCTCAAAAATAGACTACAGACAACTGAGGAATGCTAAAAGCAAGAGTAAATAGTCTTCCTCAAGGAAAAATCCCCAAATTGCTTTCCCAAAACTAAATGGTCAGTCCTGAAATTATATACATATGGACAACATATAAGGGACTGAGCAGGTTATGTTTATATATTTATGAATATATATTATATTCACATAATGCAACAACAATAAAATAGAGGTCATGAACTACAGAAAAAGCAAAGGTGAGGCATCAGAAGGGTTGGAAGAAAAGATAGATAAATAATATAATTATATTTTAATTTATTGCAAGATATAAAACAAAAGAAGAAAATTTACATATTGTACATATTGTATTGCAAACTGCTACAAGTCTCAAAAAACAATACTCACAAAAATTGAAAATGTATATATCACAGTATAATTCTGGTATATCCCCAGTCCTCAAGAGATTCTTATTCCTATATCCAATTGTATAATGATATTGATCTATGAGTTATTTTATAGTAATAAAACTATCTAAACATATTGAAGGAATGAGAAAATATAATAGTAGTTTATTCAGTTAACAGAATGTGGTATAGCTATGGAAATAAAGTAGATTGACATGCATAGATCTTAAGAATACACCAATAAATAGAAAAGGACCAAACAGAAGTTCAAGTGGCATATATGGTGTCATGCATCTAAGTTTTGGAAGCATAAGATACTGTATAGTTTATGAAGACAAACATACAGAAAATAAGTACAGACCACTTCATAAAATTGCTACCTGTAAGTTCAAATTAATAATGACTCCTGAATTTGGGTTAGAGGATTGAAAAAAGTTGGGGGCTGACAGTGGTAGACGCACTCACAATACTGCCTAAAACACTAAAGCAAACACATCTGAAACAAACAGATGGTAATACTAGCTGACTAGTATTGTTGCATATATAGTAGTGAACCTGAGTCTGCTCTAGTTATTGAATGAATATTTAAGGAAGTTAACAGTAATACAGATGAATAATGTTCCAGCCGATGATCAAGAGGCCTGTTTCTGGTTCAAATACAGGACAGAAAAGTGCTCTAGGACAAGCCCCTTAACATCTTCTAATCTCAGCCCTTTTATTTGTAAATGGAAAGTAATAACATTTTGTCTGGCCTGGTTAAGTGTTTGGAAGATGGCCAAATAAAATAATATTTAAAAAGCCACATTGAAAACCATTAGAGTTAATTAATTTAGTCTTTTATTTTCTGTTCTGGTGACAGAACCAAAATGCTTAACTACTGAACCATCTCCCAACCTCAAGAGCTAACCAATTTTAAAGACTTGTTGCTGTATCTGCATTAATGCCTAAAAAGAACACTAATAAAATAACACTAAATCAGGATACTCACACCAGCCTATATGCACTTGCTGTGGATTTTGATATTGCTATCTTTGTTTTCCAGAATTGTGTGCATCATCCAACCCATAAGGTAGTTTAACAAGGAGAGAAAGAAAATGGAATTCTGACGTTCTTTCCAAGTCTACCCAAATACAATCTAACAATTTGAGAAAATAAAAGTGCAAAGGTCTATTTAATTAATGAGGGGGGGAACATAGTGTAGGAAGATGTTATTTTAGAAGAAAGCAGTTTTGCAGTAAAGAAAGCTGGCGAAGTACAGTAAATGTTTCTACTCATAACTCTAGATTGTTGTTTTTACTAATGGCCTTGAAAAAGAATGCAAACTGAAGGGAGAATAGCAAGAGCTTATAGTGTGTGTCCTCCTAATGAATGAACTCTCCTTGAAACCATTTGTTAGACAGAAGCAATTAAAGGTAAGGTTCTACCCTCCATCCACTAATTAATTATAGCAAATGAGCCTGTAATGATGTGCATCATAACAACTTAATAAGCTGGGCCAGACTGCTTCAGAGACCTCTGCTCTAGTATTTCATCATTACTGAGTTATTTAAATTAGGTAAGTAAAACGAAACATAAATAGCTTTTGAATTACCTGTGTAATTCAAAGTAAAGTCTATGCCTTGAGCATATGAACTCACAAAGGTGGGAACAGTATAAAGGTGAGGACAGGAGAAGGAGACAGAAAAGTGTAAGAGTTACAGAGACTGTCTTTTTAATGACCTTCCCTCTGCATCATGTTACACTGACCAACCAGACTCCATTCTATCACCTCCTATGGATTTTTCAGGGTTTGTGGGATCTGACTAGTGGAGAAAACAAGTCATACTAGCTTGTACTTTTAACCTCATTGGTGTGTTATCAATTATTGCCTCAAATGTCTAATTGAACCTGGATCAAAGTATGATTAACACAGGGTCTTTTAGTAATGTGTCTGCTTTTAATGAAACTTTAAGGGTAATTACTGACTCATTGAGTAAATGAACTGACCTTCTGCGTCTTAGAAATGAGTTAAAAAGATGGCTTCCTGTCAAGGAGAGAACTAACAGCCCAGCCAGCTGTAAATGACCTCAGGCACAATTATCTCAAAAGCCTTGGTTTCTAAGGTTGCCATGTCTTTTGGGCAAGAACATTTGCTCCTACCTCCAAGTTAATGGGCTAACTTCTGCTGAATTCAAGATCTGCCTCACCTACTTCACCCACTAATTTTTCATTGCCTATAATGCTGCCACAGTTATAATTCAGTTTGAGGCTAGGAGGGAGAAGATGATAAGTCAGGACCTGAAGGAGGTCTCTCAGGTGACCTGGCAACCTCTCTCCTGTTTTCATGTGTGTGAATGTGAATGTGTGTAAATGAGGGTGTGTATGAGACTGTGAGAGTGTGTGTGTGTATGACTGTGTTTGTGAGTATATGATATGTATGAAAGTCTGTGTTCATGAGTCGTGTATGTGAGTGTGTGTGTTTTTGTGTATGAGAGTGTGAGAGTGTGTGAGTATGTGTGTGAGTGTGTAAGTATGAATATGAGTGCGTGTGTTTGTATGTGTACAAGTGTGTATGTATGAGTGTGTTTGTGTTTGAGTGTGTGTTTGTATGCTTCTTTTGAGTGTGTATGTACATACATGTGTATGTGGAAGTCAGAGGTCACCATTCAATATTTTCCTCAGTTGCTCTTCGCTGTATTTTTGAGGCAAAAGCTCAGTAGAATTTGACCTCACACTGGGTAGACTGGGAAGTCATAATCATTATTTTTGTGTATGTGAATGTATTCCCAGTCCATTTCCACTGAGTTTTCTGGCTCAATTAACAAGAGATTTTTCTACTCTAGAATAGAGAAACATGAAACAATTTTCATGAATGATTTTTGGAATATGAGATACTTAGGAGCAATATGGGAATTGACCAATCCTGCTCAGTCAGTCAACAAGTTCTCCAGCACAGGAGTGAGGATTAAAAGAAAAGAGACAATTAGACAAAATTACAGCAAGACCCCAGCCAGTTCTGAGGCTGAAGGCAGGTTTGTTTAATTCAATTTTTCCTTTAAGCCCTTTTAATTACATGAAAGTATTTAGGTCAGTTATAGGTTGAGGAACCAACAATATAATAGAAACAAACAGTCAAGGAACAAACAAGGCAATATACAGAGTCCCGTGATCACCCTGTGATCACTCTTTCTGTTTCTAAGGGCTCATCTGGATAACAAAAATATCTGAGCCTACTTCCCTGTCCTAGCCCACCGTCATATTCAAGCCAGAGACCTACTTCTTTGTTTTAGCTTAAGACTTAGATTCCTGACTGAAATTACTTCTCTCTTTTAGCCTAAAAATAGACTCCTGCCTGAACTTACTTCCTTATCATGGCCCAACATCAGATTCCTGCCTAAAGCCCATTTCCTTGACATTGGCCAATGTCAGATTCCTGCCAAACAGCCTTAAAGGCTCTCCACAGGGAATATTATAATTTGGTAGACCAGAAGAAGTACTATAGACAAAGAAGAAAGAGCTTATCAGCACTCTCTTCCTTTCCATTGGAGCACTCATCATCCCAACAGGTAGCAGGTAACAATAGACACACAGAGATTGGTTTGAGTCTACAATCATTTTTATAGACGCAGAATCTATATTTGAACACATTTTTATGTACATACAGTTTACTCTTAACTGTGTAACTCTTAGGACAGAAAGGAAATACTTTTTTGTGTTATATATATGGTGAAATGTTTGACAGAATAAGACAAAGCTATAAAATAGAGGGCTCTGACTTGGTTTTCTACTTTACTTCCCTCCCATCTCTTCCTTTTGCGTTCAGGATTTTTATTTAACACACTCTTGTTAAGATATAAAGGGATAAAAAAATGTAGGTGCACCTTTTCTTGAGCTTACACCCATTTTCTAAATGGAGATTTCAATCCCCAAAGCCTCCTGGGATGGTGTGAATATGGCTGGCCCAGTGACTGGCACTATTAGGAGGTGTGGCCTTGTTGGAATAGGTGTGACCTTGTGGGAAAATTAGGCCGTGGTGGAGTCCTGGATGTTTCCCATGCAGCGGATCCCACAAGCAGGAGAAAGGTCTGGAGTTCCAAAGGCTAGAAGCTTTGGTGATGGCAGGCCCCAATGGCATGAGAAAGTCCTTCGTTCCAAAAGGGTTTATTTTCATGGTGGATGGTAGATGGATCTGAATGTTACCCCCCTCCCCATGAAACTCAAGGCAGACCTGAATTAAATAGGGAGGAAGAAAGTGGGAAGGGTCTAGGAAAGAATGCTTAATTGACTCCACCCTCTGGCCTTCATTAGTATGTAAATCTCTCTAAGGCTTGAGGCCTGTAATCACATCCTCTACCTGTGTACTTTGGGAGGGGCTATAATGGCCTATGTGACTGAACAATGTAGGTCCATGGAGACTAGACTGTTTGTCAGGACCCTGGGTTCCAGGGACGTGGCCGAACACCTGCTGTTTCTCCCTTGGAGTCTTGGGGTTCCAGGCCCATGCCCAGCCAAGAACCAAGATACCCTTACACATTCCCACATGACCTTGTTGGAACAAGTGTGTCATTGTAGGCAAGGGCTTTAAGACCCTCATCCTGGTTCCCTGGAAGCCAGTCTTCTCCTAGCTGCCTTCTGAACAAGCAGTGAAACTCTCAGCTCCTCTAGCCATACTTTGCCTCAAGATCTGGATCATAGATATGCCCTCCATTTCTGGATTGTAGTTCATTCCAGATGCAGTCAAGTTGATAACCAGGAATAGCTATCACAATCCATCCCTTGTCAAATTGACACAAATTGTATCTCATGTCCAAATGAAGCAAAAACCAGGTCATAAATGCGCATAGCATGATATAACTGTCCCTCGTACAATTACAAACACATTGAAAATTTAGAATAGGTCAATATCCCTTGGGAACATCCTTTTAACAACTTAATTTAAATACTGATTGATATTCTCTTAATTGATGTTAAAGAAATTGGAAGAAAGTTCAATATCTATACAAATATCTTTGGGATTTTGGAACAAAACTCTACCATCATCTGTAGACAACTATTCTCCCTTTGAAAAACAGCTCCTGGCCTGCTATCAGATCTTAGTAGACACTGAATGTTTGACACTAATAGGACACCAAGTTACCATGTGACCTGAGCTGGCTATGGCTGCTGGTGAATTCCTGATCTGCCAACAGCAGAGACCAACACTAAGTTCCAGATATGGCACTATTCCTCAAAGTGACCAGCCATCAACCTGGTATCAGGTTAACTGCACTGGACCACTACCTTCATGGAAAAGACAATGGTTTGTTCTTACTGGAGTAGATATTTATTATGGATATAGATTTGCCTTTCCTGTATATAATGCTTCTGCAAAAACCACCAGAATGCATTATCCACTGTCATGGTATTCCACACAGTATTGCTTCTAACGAAAGAATTCATTTCACAGTCAGAGAAGTATGACTAGTGGATCATGGATTCCACTACTCTTACCATGTTTCCCACCATTCTGAAGGAGCTGGTCTGTTAGAAAGATGAAAAGACCTTTTGAAGACACAATTACAGCACCAATTAGGTGGCAGCAGCATGGAAGTCTGGAGTAAGGTTCTTCATTCAGAAGGCAGTATATGCCTTGAATCAGTGTCTGATATATGTTAGTTTCTTCCATAGCCAGAATCCATGGTCAATCAAGGGATGGAAAAGTGAATAGTTCCACTTACTATCACTCCTAGTGACTCACTAGGAAAGTTTTTGTTTCCTGTTCCCACAAACTTAAGTTCTACTGTCCTAGAAGTTTTTGTTCTGGGGGAGGAGGGCAGGTGTGCTCCAGCTAGGAGCTACAACAAACATTCCATTGAACTGAAAGCTTGGACTCCCTCCTGGTCATTTTGGGCTTCTGACGCCCTTAATCCAACATGCTAAGAAAGGCTTAACAGTGTTGGGATGGGTGATAGATCCAGATTAATCATGGGGAAATTGGCTTGCTTCTCCACAATGGAGGTAAGGATTATGTCTAGATTATGTCTAGAGGATTATGTCTAGATCCTTTAAGGTATCTGTTAGTACTATCTTGTATTCTGATTAAAGTCAATGGGAAACTACAACAGCCTAATCCAAGCAAGATGATAAAAGGCACAGATCTATCAGAAATGAAGGTATTGGGCACTCCTCCAGGAAAAAAGGTAAGACCTGCTGAGGTAGTTGTAGAAGGTAGAGGAAAAACAGAATGGGTAGTAGAAGAAGGCCACATAATCAGTTGCAGAAAAAGGATTATAAGTGTTATGAATGCTTCTGTTTTATTTTTTAAGAACATATGGAGCTGGATGAGCTGAGAGTTATAGCTCTTGTTCTGAAGGCATCTAGGAGAAGACTGGCTACCAGAGAGCTAGGATGAATGTCTTAAAGCCAATGCCCACAATGACATACTTCCACCTACAAGGCTACACCTACTCTAACAAGGCCACACTTCCTAATAGTGCCATTCCCTGGACTGACCATATTCAAACCATCACACCTCCAAAGCATAGGAGGAATGATAGGAACAGGGATGAGATGGTAAGTGACCCAGCCTCAGGGAGTATCAGTGCCTCACAGATCTCTTTATACTAAAGCCAATCCAAGAGATGTTTGAGAAGGAAAAGCCAGTGGGTGAAGAAAGGTCTATATGTATTCACTCTAGACCAGTAAAGATCTGAAGACTCCATCTCTGAGGAAATTGTTGCCTGAAGTGATCATTTTCATATATATATTTCTCTGTGTATAAAATATCTAAGCAAGGAATTTGGAAATCAGAGGGAGCATGCAGAATTTTCTTAGTGCCCCAAAGATAAGAATGTTCAGCCATCAATATATGATCAAGCCCCTTTCTTTAACAATGGAGAACCAAGCCTTTGATGAATTTTGTATTATATTTGTTTGCTCTCTCTCTCTCTCTCTCTCTCTCTCTCTTTCTCTCACTCTGTGTGTGTGTGTGTGTGTGTGTGTGTGTGTGTGTGTGTGTGTGTGCCACAGCACACATGTAGATGTCAGAAAACAAATTGCGGGGAGCAGTTCTATTGTACTATGTGGTTCTTGTGGACTGGATTCAGTCATCAGGCTTGGAGGTTGGTGGCAGGTACCTTGATCCATTAAGCATTGTGTCTGCCAACGTCAATATATTTTATATACATATATTACTCAATAGCAGGTCATATATCAACTGGTAATTCACTTAGAGAAAAAATAAACTATTGTTAGGTAATTCTATTTTTTATTGTGGCTGTGACTATCCTAGTTACTAGACTTTTTTTGTAACTCTTTTTTTTTATTGGATGTTTTATTTACATTTCATATGTTGTCCCCTTACCCCATCCACCACCCACCCAGGAACCCCCTACCCCCTGACTCCTCCTCCTTCTTCTCTGTGGATATAAACCCTACTTACACCCCCACTCCCACCTCCCCACCCTCAAATTCCCTCCACCTGGGGCGTCCAGCCTTCATGAGGTCAAGGATCTCTTCTTCCACCTATGCCTAGCAGGGCCCTCCACACTTACATACTCAGCTGAAGCCCTGGATCCCTCCCTAAGTGCTCCCAGGCTGGTGGTTTAGACCCTGAGAGCTGTGGTTGGTTGGTATTGTTGATCTCCTCATGGGGCCACAAACACTTTGAGCTCCAATGGCCTTCACTCTAACTCCTCCATTGGGAACCCCATTATCAGTTCAATGGCTAGTTGTGAGCATCTGCCTCTGAATATGTCAAACTCTTGAAGACCTCTAAGGAGATATCTATATCAGGCTCTTATCAGAATCCACTTCCTGACTTCCACCTCAGCATCTACCTTTGGTGACAGCACATGGGATGGATACCCAGGTAGAATGGTCACTAGACAGCCCCTCCTTCACTTTCTGTCCCTCACATTGTCTCCATATTTGCTCCCTTGAGTACTTTGTTGCTCCTTCTAAGAAGGACCGAATCACCCCCCCCCCTTGGTCTTCCTTCTTTATGGGCTTCATGTGGCCTGTGAGTTGCATCTTGGACATTTCAAGGTTCTAGTCTAATATCCAATAATCAGTGAGTGAATACCATGTGTATTCTTTTGTGATTGGTTTACTTCACTCAGGATGATAATTTCTAGTTCCATCCATTTATCTAGGAACCTCTTGAATTCATTGTTTTTAATAGCTGAGTAATACTCCATTGTGTAAATATACCACATTTTATGAATCCATTCCTCAGTTGAAGGACATCTGGGTTCTTCCAGCTCGTGGCTATTATAAATAAGGCTGCTATGAACATAGTTGAGCATATGTCCTTGTTATATGTTAGAGCAACTTCAGGGTATGTGCCTAGGAGTGGTATAGCTGGATCCTCAGGTAATGCTATGTCCAATTTTCTGAGGAACCACCACACTGATTACCAAAGTGGTTGCACCGTCTTGCAGTCCCACCAACAATGGATGAGTGTTCCTCTTTCTCCACACCCTCGCCAGCATATACTATCACCTGAGTTTTTAATCTTAGCCATTCTGACTGGTGTGAGATGGAATCTCAGGGTTGTTTTGATTTGCATTTCCCTGATGACTAAGGATACTGAACATTTCTTTAGGTGCTTCTCGGCCATTCGAGTTTCCTCCCTTGAAAATTCTTTACTAAGCTCTATACCCCATTTTTTATTAGGGTTATTTGGTTGTCTGGAGTCTAATTCCTTCAGTTCTTTGTATATATTGGATATTAGCCCTCTATCAGATGTAGGATTGGGAAAGATCTTTTCCCCAATTTGTTGGTTGTCATTTTGTCCTATTGACAGTGTCCTTTGCCTTACAGAAACTTTGCAATTTTATGAAGTCCCATTTGTCAATTCTTGATCTTAGAGCATATGCCATTGGTGTTCTGTTCAGGAACTTTTCCCCTGTGCCCAAGTATTTGAGATTCTTCCCCACCTTCTCTTCTATTAGTTTCAGTGTATCTCATTTTATGTGAAGGTCCTTTAACCACTTAGACTTGAGCTTTGTACAAGGGGATAAGAATGGATCAATTTTCATTCTTCTACATGTTGTCCTCCAGTTGAACCAGCACCATTTGTTGAAAATGCTGTCCTTTTTCCACTGGATAGTTTTAGCTCCTTTGTAAAGATCAAGTGACCATAGGTGTGTGGGTTCATTTCTGGGTCTTCAATTCTATTCCACTGATCATGCTGCCTGTCTCTGTACCAATACCATGTAGTTTTTATCACTATTGCTCTGTAGTACAGCTTGAAGTCAGGGATGGTGACTCCTCCAGAAGTTCTTTTATTGTTGAGAATAGTTTTCTCTATCCTGGGTTTTTTGTTATTCCATATGAATTTGAGAATTTCCTTTTCTAACTCTGTGAAGAATTGAGTTGGGATTTTAATGGGAATTGCAATGAATCTGTAGATTGTTTTGGCAAGATGGCCATTTATATTATATTAATCCTGCCAGTCCATGAGCATGGGAGATCGTTCCATCTTCTGAGATCTTCTTCGATTTCTTTCTTCAGAGACTTGAAGTTCTTGTCATACAAATCTTTCACTTGCTTGGTTAGATTCACACCGAGGTATTTTATATTATTTGCAACTATTGTGAAAGGTGTCATTTCCCTAATTTCTTTTTCAGTCTGTTTATCTTTCACGTAGAGGAAGGCTACTGATTTGTTTGAGTTGATTTCACAACCAGCCACTTTGCTGAAGTTGTTTATCAGGTTTAGGAGTTCTCTGGTGGAAGTTTGGGGGTCACTTAAGTATACTATCATATCATCT
The DNA here is from genome assembly GCF_004785775.1 of Grammomys surdaster. NCBI lineage: Eukaryota > Metazoa > Chordata > Mammalia > Rodentia > Muridae > Grammomys > Grammomys surdaster. The sequence continues at coordinate 856,900 of NW_021620244.1, forward strand.
GCAAATAGCGATATTTTGACTTCTTCCTTTCCTATTTTATTCCTTTGACTTCTTTTTGTTGTCTAATTGCTCTGGCTAGGACTTCCAGTACTGTATTGAATAGGTAGGGGGAGAGTAGGCAGCATTGTCTAGTCCCTGATCTTAGTGGGGTTGCTTCAAGTTTCTCTCCATTTAGCTTGATGTTGGCTACTGGTTTGCTGTAAATTGCTTTTACTATGTTTAGGTAGGGTCCTTTAATTCCTGATCTTTCCAAGACTTTTATCATGAAGGGATGTTGAATTTTGTCAAATGCTTTCTCAGCATCTAGTGAGATGATCATGTGGTTTTTTTCTTTAAGTTTGTTTATATAGTGCATTACATTGATGGATTTCTGAATAATTGAACCATCCATGCATTCCTGGGATAAAACATACTTGATCATGATGGATGATTGTTTTGATGTGTTCTTGGAGTCAGTTTGCTAGAATTTTATTGAGTATTTTGCATCGGTGTTCGTAAGGGAGACTGGTCTGAAGTTCTCTTTCTTTATCGGGTCCTTGTGGGGTTTGGGTATGAGTGTAATTGTAGCTTCATAGAACAAACTGGGTAGTGTTCCTTCTGTTTCGATTTTGTGGAATAGTTTGATGAGAATTGGTATTAGGTCTTCCTTGAAGGTCTGATAGAATTCAGAACTAAAACCATCTGGTCTTGGGCTTTTTTTAGTTGGGAGACTTTTAATGACTGCTGATATTTCCTTAGGGCTTATGGGACTATTTAGGTGGTTTATCTACTCCTGATTTAACTTTGGTACCTGGTATCTGTCTAGGAAGTTGGCCATTTCATCCAGGTTTTCCAGTTTGGTTGAGTATAGCCCTTTGTAGTAGGATCTGATGATTTTTTTTTTTATTTCTTAAGTTTCTTTTGTTATGTCTCCCTTTTCAGTTCTGATTTTATTAATTTGGATACTGTCTCTGTGCCCTCTGGTTAATCTGACTAACGGTTTATCTATCTGGTTGATTTTCTCAAAGAACCAGCTCCTGGTTTTGTTGATATTTTATATTGTTCTTTCTGTTTCTATTTGGTTGATTTCAGCCCTGAGTTTGATTTCCTGCCTTCTACTCCTCCTGGGTGTATTTGCTTCTTTTTGTTCTAGAGCTTTTACTTTTACAGTCAAGTTGTTAGTGCGTGCTCTTTCCAGTTTCTTTTTGTAGGCACTTAGAGCTATCAGTTTTCTTCTTAGCACTCCCTTCATGGAGTCCCACAAGTTTTGGTATGATGTGTCCTCATTTTCATTAAATTCTAAAAAGTCTTTAATTTCTTTCTTTATTTCTTCCTTGACCATGTCATCATTGAGTAGAGAGTTGTTCAGTTTCCATGTGCACGTGGGTTTTCCATTGTTTTTGTCATTATTAAAGACCAGTCTTAGTCCGTGGTGATCTGATAAGATGCAAGGGATAATTTCAATCTTTTTGTATCTGTAGAGGGTTGTTTTGTGACCAATTATATGGTCTATTTTGGAGAAGGTACCATGAGATGCTGAGAAAAAGGTATATTCTTTTGTTTTAGGATGAAATGTTCTATAGATGTCTGTTAAGTCCATTTGGTTCATAACTTCTGTTAATGTCAAAGTGTCTCTTGGTTTAGTTTCTGTTTCCATGATCTGTCCATTGCTGAGAGTGGGGTGTTGAAATCCCCCACTATTATTGTGTGAGGTGTAATGTGTGCTTTGAGCTTTAGTAAAGTTTCTTTTATGTATGTAGGTGCCCTTGCATTTGGAGCATAAATGTTCAGAATTGAGAGTTCACCTTGGTAGATTTTTCCTTTGATGAGTATGAAGTGTCCTTCCTTATCTTTTTTGATTGATTTTGGATGGAAGTCGATTTTATTTGATATTAGAATGGCTACTCCAACTTGTTTCTTGGGACCATTGGCTTGGAAAATTGTTTTCCACCCTTTTATTCTGAGGTAGTGTCTGTCTTTGTCACTGAGGTGCGTTTCTTGTATGCAGCAAAATTCTGGGTCTTGTTTGTGTATCCAGTCTGATAGTCTCAGTCTTTTTATTGGGGAATTGAGACCATTGATGTTAAGAGATATTAAGGAAAAATGATTGTGGCTTCCTGTTATTTTTGTTATTAGAGGTTGAATTATGTTTGTATAGTTATGTTCTTTTGGGGGGGTTGGAAGTTTACTTCCTTGCTTTTTCTAGGTTGTAGTTTCCCTTCTTGTGTTGGCGCTTTCCATCAATTATCCTTTGAAGTGCTTGTTTTGTGGGAAGATATTGTGCAAATTTGGTTTTGTAATGTAATATCGTGGTTTCACCATCTATAGTGATTGAGAGTTTTGCTGGGTATATTAATCTGGGCTGGCAATTGTGTTCTCTTAGGGTCTGTATGATATCAGTCCAGGCTCTTCTGGCTTTTATAGTCTCTGGTGAGAAGTCTGGTGTAATTCTTATAGGTCTGTCTTTATATGTTACTTGACTTTTTCCCTTACTGCTTTTAGTATTTTTTCTTTGTTTTGTGCATCTGATGTTTTGATTATTATGTGACGGGAGGTATTTCTTTTCTGGTCTAGCCTCTTTGGTGTTCTGTAGGCTTCTTGTATGTTTATGGGCATCTTGTTTTTTAGGTTAGGGAAGTTTTCCTCAATAATTTTGTTGAAGATATTTACTGGCCCTTTAAGTTGGGAATCTTCATTCTCATCTATACCTATTATCCTTAGGTTTGGTCTTCTCATTGTGTCCTGGATTTCCTGGATGTTTTGAGTGAGGAGTATTTTGAATTTTCTTTGACCACTATGTCAATATTTTCCACCGTATCTTCTGCATTTGAGATTCCCTCTTTTATCTCTTGTATTCGGTTGGTGATGCTTGGGTCTATGACTCCTGATCTCTTTCTTAGGTTTTCTATCTCCATGGTTGTCTCCCTTTGAGCTTTCTTTATTGTTTCTATTTCCTTTTTCAGATCCTGAATGTTTTTGTTTAATTCCTTCTTTGTGTTTTCTTGCATTTCTTTAAGGGATTTCTGTGATTCCTCTTTAAGGGCTACTACCTGTTTACTTGTACTCTCCTGTATTTCTTTAAGTGAGTTACTTACGTCCTTCTTATAATCCTCTATCATCATCATGAGAAGTGATTTTAATTCTGAATCCTGTTTTTCTGGTGTGATGGGGTGTCCAGGGCTTGCTATATTGGGAGAACTAGGTACTGGTGATGCCAAGAAACTTTGGTTTCTGTTTCTTATGTTCTTGCACTTGCCTTTCACCATCTGGTTAACTCTAGTGTTACCTCCCCTCACTGTGTCAGACTGGAGTCTGTATTTCCAGTTATCTTGCTTGTAGCAGAGCTCCTCAGAGTCCAGATGTCTCTGTGGTCTTATGATCCTAATCTCCTGGGTGGAAGAACTCCTGGGATTCAGGCCACCTCTTAGATCCAGAAATCCGTCTGCTCTGGGTGCAGTGGTTCCTCTAGGATGGTTCAGGATACGATGTCTCCCAAGTGCAAACCACCTTGGTGTCTGCTGCTCTGAATGCAGTGGCTCCTTTACTGCTCTGAGTGCAGTGGCTCCTCTAGGATGGCTCAGGATTTGGTATTTCCACAGGAGCAGACCAACTCTGTGTCTGCCCCAGTCCAAAGGTCCAGGAAGGGGTGGAAGGGAAGTGGAATTCCGGAGGGGTGGGGTTTGGGTAGCTGGTGTGTCCTGACTGTCCCTGGTTCTCAGATGTATCTCTGGGGCTTAGAGAGTGAGATGGAGTTCTTACCAGCTGCCCTGAGTGCAGATGGTCCTCTAGGATGGCTCAGGATTCGGTATCTCCACAGGAGCAGATCGACTCTGTGTCTGCCCCAGCCCAAAGGCTTTTTGTAACTCTTATTGACAAAGTATTCTTAGGCAGAACCTCAGAAGCACAAGTCTCTATTATATTAATAAGCCTATCTGACCCACCTAACTCTGGGGATCTTCTTTGATTGTTCATTATTACTCTTCCCAGAAAATCTTGATATAAACGATAGAAAGGACAAGCAAATAATAGCCTATTTTATTCAAATTAAACTCCATTTAGGAAATAGATTTCATCAAGCCAAGTCTTCTAGGTGTGCCTTTTTTACTTAATATTATGGCTATATCTTGAAGAATCATTAATTGATATGAAATAGTTATCATATATACATATATGTATATGTATATACATATATATGTATGTATATATATATCAGTTATTTCAAAGGGGCAATGAAAAATTTCATCAAATGCATTCATATTTACTATATAATAACTATTTAACTTTCATGAATCCCACATTGCTTTGTGCAAATGTTATTCCTCTTAGTACCAAAGAACAAAACTTGAAAACAAATACGTTTTAGGGCGGTCATCTACCAATGACATCTAAACATATACATACACACAGCTAAGTAAAGAAAAATCACCAAGTAGAAAAGGGAAATATGCATGTTATTAGAATAACCATGTTAAAACAGGCAGCAAAGTGTATTTGTTCACCGAAATTAAAGATATCAAATATTCAATTTCAACAGACACAAATAAACTATAAATTAAAACCATAAATGGATGGCACAATGTCATGATTAATTGTATGCATTAACTTGACTAGGTGAAAGTATGCCCAGATAGTTAATGAAACATTTATGAATGTGCCTGAGAGAATGTCTCTGGAAATAATAACCAATAGAGCCAGGGACTGTGTACAGATGAAAAGTTTTCACCAGCATAAACAGGTATCAAGCAAGCTGTGGACAGGGCCTGAGTAGAACAAAGAAGAAAGGAAGGTGAATTCGCTTTTTCTTTTTTTGAGCTAAGATGTCTATTTCTCCTGGCATCAGCTCCTAGGCATCAGAATTCCTGATTCTCTTGGGATTTCAGCCTGTAGCACTCATTCAAATAGACCTTATCCATACTACCACCCTGTAATTACTTTTTCATTAGTTAATTAATTTATTTATTCACTTTACATTTGGATCACATCTCTCCTGCTCTACTCTCCTCCCAATCCTATCCTTGCAAATCCCTATCCCCACTACACACCCTATTCTCCTCAGAGAAGAGAAAGCCCCCCTCTTTGGTTACAATTTTGCCCTGGGACATCCATTCACAACAGAATTAAGTACATCCTTTCCCACTGAGGCTGAACCAAGCAGTCTAATTAGGAGAAGGAGATTCAATGGCAGGGAACAGAGTCAGAGACAGCACCGCACCGTTCCAATTTTTAGGAGACCCACATGAAGATCAAGCTGCACATCTGCTCCAAATGTGTAGGGATCCTGGGTCCAACCCTTGAATGTTCTTTGGTTGGTGGTTCAGTATCTGTAAACCCACATAGGCCCAGATTAGTTGACTCTGTAGTGAAGCTTATCACTGCATTCCCGAGTCTTCAGTTCATGAATGGCAGATGGTGGGACTTCAAAACTTCCGTGGTACTATTGGCTCTGTTCTGTAAAGGCTTTTGGTTTTTTGTTTTGTTTTGTTTTCAAATATGTCTACATATCTATCTATCATTTCCCTATCTACTTTTTCTATGTGCTTGAATGATTGCAGTACATGCATGCCTGGTACCCACAGTAGTCAGAAGAGGGTATCAGATCCTCTGGAATTGAATTAGCAATTGTGAGTCATTGCATGGGTGCTGAGAACTGAACCCAGGTTCTCTGACAGAGTAGCTAATGCTCTTTATTATTGGGCATTCTCGGGCCCTTCTAAAGACTCTTGATAAATATACACATAGATAGCAGAGCCTAAGATGAGAAAGGTAAAGCAGAGAAAGCAGAATTCTCACATATTTCTGCTAAGCAAGAGATTCCATGCAACCGCATTGACAACCTGTTTATCAGTATCCAGAGTCCAAAATAAATACATGTATACTCTATTTCCAGACAACTCCACTTTTAGATCAGAAATTTAGGTGTATATTAACTGAGATGCATGTGCTTCAGTGACTATAGAAATTTAAGTATACTCAAATGAAAAACTACTCAAATGTTCATTAACTGTGTAACAGTGGAACAAGATATTCATATAATAAGTATCCTATATAAGAAGTACCCTAGCAACAAAAATACAGAAATATGAATGAATATCACAATATTATCAATTCAATATTAATTAAAAGAATATTAATTAAGAGAATCTGAACACAATAGTATATAT
>NW_021620244.1:863139-866465 GCF_004785775.1 Grammomys surdaster
GGTGGTGGCACACACCTTTAATCCCAGCACTTGAGAGGCAGAGGCAGGCAGATTTCTGAGTTTGAGGCCAACCTGGTCTACAGAGTGAGTTCCAGGACAGCCTGGGCTATACAGAGAAACCCTGTCTCAAAAAACAAACAAACAAACAAACATGGCTTACTAATATCATTTTGTGTTATTCACGTTACCAAGTTTATAGTTGAGTTCCAGAGTGTAAGAGTGTGCCTCCTCCACATCTCTTCTCTCATTGGCCCTGTCTCCTATCCACTTGACTACTACATACGTATAAAACTGACATAGTTTTATAATTTAACATTGATGTTGGAACCAACAGCTAAGCAAAAGGTAATTGTTTTTGCCTCCAAAGGAGAAAAGGATGCTGAGTAGTTCTCACAAGTGCATGTCATCCTATGACCTTGACTATCAAGAAAGGATTTTCTTCAATGTTTGCATTTATGTTCCCATCAAAGCACAGAACACAAGTTTTATTTAGTTTATGGTTATAAATGGAAATTTGTAAGGTGCGATGTGATAGAAGTTACAAAAAAAGGTATTAAAGAAAATGAATGGACTTTTTTAACACAGTTTGCACCAGGGAATTTGTCAAAACCTATTATAAACATTTATGTTACATCTAATCCCATTGAGAAAAGTTGCAAGTGGGTAGTGCATTCAGGCTTCCTCCAGATGCTTAAACTACATACAAATGGACCACATGAATGCTAAGAAGATATAAACAAAAGGCACTACTGGACTTGAGTTCAACTTACAACAAAGACAACATAACATGTTTAATGATGTGTAGGAGGGCTAATTATATTTGAAATAAGTGACAAACAGTATGCATGTAGTTAAATGAAGGTTACTCTTAACTATGTCTCTAATTTCCCTGCCCCTTTGCTTCTCCCCCCATATGGTTCTTGCTACTTTTTTTTTAACAGAAGCTAGTACAAAAGTTCTCAACAAGTAGTTGTTAGATAAAAGAAATGTCAGTGTTAATAACTCACCTTCAAGTTTCTCTGAGGTATTTATTGTGCTATATGTACCTACAATCTCTTTTCTCCTTCTCTATAGTCTTTTTCATATCTCCTCTATGCCCCTCACTTTCAGGGTCTCTGAACCACTTGTCCAAATGATTATCACTACCCACTATGCTTACCTTTCTTCCACCTATAAATCCACCCAACTATGGTCCTGGGCTCAATGTGTCTGGAAGTTGTGTAACACTGCAAGATATGCAACAAAGGTTCTGATTGTTACCCTGGCCTGGGTGCTAAAATCACTTGGCAACTTTGAAAAATATCAGAGGTACATTCTGACTCACTTTTTCTGTGGTAAATCTCTGGCAGTTTTTTTTTTTTATTATACTAGTTCATTTCAATATATCCTAGGATGAAAAAGACTTCCCAGAGAATTAATGAATGTCTATCTACTACATAGGCAAAGAACTATGAATAAGACATGGCTAGAGTGCTAGTGAATAGAAACTGAAACTAATAAGATAGCTTCTAGCAATTCAACACACTGTGACAAGTCCTGTTTCAGTGTGATGAAGAATAGACATGGTAAGGACAAAGCACATACAACTCTGAACATATGGACAGGTGAGGAAGCCATGGTAAGGGTAACCTATTTTTACCAAAAGGGGGTACTTCGGTGCTCCACACATACACTTCCAATACCAGCCTCTTATGTGCTAAGCACATCTCACTTCTGACGTACATCACTGCATATTCTTTTCTCCCACCTTCTCTAGTAAAAAGCCCACTTTTATAATATCATTTGATAGGAATATTCTAATTGTTGTTATTATTGGGTTTTGGCATAGCTCAGTAGGAGAGTGTCTGATTTAGTATGCTTGAGACCTTGAGTTTGACAGCCTAATTATAATTTTAAGGCAAATTTGATCATTTAGTAATCATGAGACTTTGAACAATTAATTTTTATGAGTTTTAGTTGTCTTCGATACAAAGACAAAATTAATGTTACAAAAAATAAAATTTATGACACTTGGAAACTACACAATAATATTTTTCTACTTTTCTGGGCAAGATCTTTTTTTAGTCGACCAGTAGTAACCAGTAGTCATATGTAACTTCTCTTTACATTTATGCTATTATAAATATTTAAATTAAAAACTCACTTACAGGACTGGAGGAATATTTTAACATCACTGATTGCTCTTTTAGAAGTCCCAGGTTCAATCTCTACCACTTAATTAATGGCTCATAGTTCTTATAACTCCAGTCCCATGGGATCTGAAGACATTTCTTGGCCTCTGAGGGTACATGTGTGTACATAGTGAACAGAAATATGTACAGACAAAAACATCCCTAACATACAAAATAATTTTAAAAAAATCTAAATTCAGTTTCTTTGTTTTATCAAGTGCCTGAAGTTAAGTGCCTGTTATACATAGTGTCATAGTTTGAATATGTTTGGCCCAGGGAGCGGCACTATTATTAGGAGGTGTGGCCTTGTTGGAGTAGGTTTGTCACTGTGGGCATGGCCTTTAAGACTCTCACCCTAGATGCCTAGAAGTCAGTCTTTCGCTGGCAGCCTTCAGATGAAGATATAGAACTCTCAACTCATCCAGTACCATGCCTGCCTGGATGCTGCCATGCTCCCACCTTGATGATAATGGACTGAACCTCTGAACCTGTAAACCTAGCCCTAATTAAATGCTGTACTTTATAAGACTTGTCTTGGTCACGGTGTGTGATCACAGCAGTAAAACCCTAAGACATATAGCTAGTGCCGCCTTCACTGAGCTGCTGAAATAATAAAATATTTCCATCAGTGCAAAATTTCCAGTGCAAAATCCATCAGAATCTGCATAGGTGTAGCCATGGTGAAGACAGAAACTCTATGGACTCCATGTAAGTGAAGTATACAACTGAATCATGTGATCAGAATATCCTATCTATGTCATAAACACTTTCTTTTGTTCCACTCCATTAAAGTAAAGGATGACAAAGGCTACAGTGATATGGTAGCTAAAGCCTGACAACTTTACTTCAGTCTTGGAACACATAGGAGAGAACCAACTCTAAAATGTTGTCCTCTGACCTGTAAACGCACACCACGATATGTGTGAGCCTGCATTCATACACAACACACTATAATATGTGCAAGTCTGAACTCATATACAGTATGCCAGGATATGAGCAAGCCTGAACTCATATACAGTACACTATGATATGTATAAGCCTGAACTCATACACAGTACACTATGATATGTGTGAACCTGCATTCATACACAACACACCATGATATGTGTGAGCCTGCACTCATACACAGCACACATGATATATATGAGCCTGCAC
>NW_021620244.1:866475-903512 GCF_004785775.1 Grammomys surdaster
TGAGCCTGCACTCATACACAGCACACATGATATATATGAGCCTGCACTCATACACAGCACACCAGGATATGAGCGAGCCTGCACTCATACACAATACACCAGGATATGAGTGCACTTGCACTCATACACATCACACCATGAAATTTGTGAGTCTGCATTCATATACAACACCATGATATATGTGAGCCTGCACTCACACACAGCACACCAGGATATGTGCTAGCCTGTGCTGAAACAGATATACAGTAATAACAAAATAAAATGACTCCTTTCAAGGGATCAGGGGAAACAAGAGGAGGAAGATGAAGGGGAGGAGAAGAAGAGGAAGAAAAGAATGGGAAGGAGGAATGGGGGAGGAAGAGGAATAGCAGGAGAGAAAAGAAATGAGGTGAAAGGAGTAGAGAGACAAGAAATATGGGGAGGAGTTTGAGGAGGAAGAGAGAATGGAAGAGGAGGAAGAGCTGAGAAGTTCCAAAATATTCTAGCCTACTAGGCAATGTTCCTGAGGCTGCATAGGTTCTACCAGTCCTTGACATTGTATAAGCAAATGAACCAACCTGTTGTGGTCAACAATAGGCCCATTTGCTATGAACGGTATTTATCACTCACTCACTCACTCATTCACTCACTCACTCACTCAACTTTTAGACACTGGCTTGGTCAACTTTGAATTCATTTCCTTAGCAACATGGCAGGGCCATAAGGCAGCAAGCATCTATCCCCAGACCTCAGTCAGACATTGAAGTTGTCTTTTATCTTAATAGCAAGGTCTAGGCCAGCTTTCCAACATCAATGATCTATGGTATCCAAGTCACTAGTACAACTCTTGACTTGTGTAAATAGAAAAATGAAGAACATGATGGGCCAGAGCTCTGCAAAGAACATTGTTATTGTCACAAACTGGTACATTGTTCTTAAAATCTACAGAAAATAAATTAATAATAATAGTTCAATCTACTATTGGTTATTATGTAGGTCTTTGCTAAATTCAAAAGTTTAATGTTTTATAAGAAATGTGAAGGAATAACATCAAATATTGACACAAATTTTATTCTGTTTTAGATTGCTCAAATTGAACTTAAAAGTGTTAGACATAACTAAATAAATGCAGGAAAGAGAAGCCAGATAAGTTTAAACATGCAAATTTACCTTAGGTAAAGTCCTGTGTGTAGCACAGTGTCCCACAGCTAGCTCTAGGAAGAGCAAGGCTCCCTGAAACTGAGCCCAGGTGGTATGACCAGAAGCAAGTGTGAGACTCTCTCACAAAGCAGCAGCTTGTGGATCTAGAAAAATACAAATCACCTGCCAAATAAACCCAGCACAGTCTGTTCTTATTGCACATTATGAGGGACTAATCCCCTTTCCTCCCTTGAGAGTGTTCTCATATTACGGCTTCTACTCATGCAGGTTCCAGATAACAAGTTCCTTTAAAGCCTTCCTGGAGTTGAATCTGTCAGGTTGATCCTGTCATCTTAAATGTGAGTCAGGGTTTAGTTGTCTTTTTATCCACTCAAATTAGTGGAAGTATTCATAATTCCCAAAAAAACCATATTCTAACTGGTTCTTAACAAAATAGCCAATCTTACAAGTATATTCTATATTTTCAAACATATATTCTGAATCTAAAAATACACATTCACTTTCAATTTGTCTATGGATGTGCTTGCTGAAGTTAGACACCAAAAACTATGTGCTCCCCCTCCTCCAGAATTTTTTTTTTGCCATGTCTTATATAGCTTTCAAAGACCACTTCCACCCCTCACCATTTCCATTAACTTTCCCAGACTAAACCAGCCTCTTCCCAGTGGAATTTATAATTGTCTGACATTTATTTTAGTACTTACTCATATTTTATGGACACTATGAATGACACTGCTAGGTATCATTTAGCTCATACTATGCATCTTTTTTTCACATTTGGCAATTATACATAAATTCATTATAGAACATATAAAATTACAAACCAACTTTATGACATATTTATCCATACTGTTGGAAAGGATATTGTGACATGTCAAAATAGATGATAAAAGATGCTGGCTAAGGACAATGGCACAAATACTTGAATTTGTTTAATGAGCCACAGACCAGAAACATAGCCTCTTCAATCCTTTTTGGTAGAGGCAGTATTTCTTTAAAAGAAGGACAAAAAGAATGCAGCCAAATAAATTGTATGTCTCATTGATTATAATGAAACAAACCTACAATCCTATAATGAAATTTAGAAAATCACAAATTAATATATGATTATAAATAAGAGGGAATCATTCTGATAGCTTTGTAGATATAGATAGGTGCTTGTTTTGAAGCTTAATAATCTGAATTTAATCCTCAGACTCCACATACTAGAGAACCAACTCCCATAAGTTGCCCTGTAACTTCCACAAGCACACTATGGCATGTATACACACACACACACACACACACAGTCACACACACATACGTACACATGCACACACAATAGGGGAAGAGATAGAAAGATACACACAGAGCAATAGAACAGAGAGAGGAGAGAGAGAGAGAGAGAGAGAGAGAGAGAGAGAGAGAGAGACTGATAGAAAGAAACACACAGAGAGAGAAAAACTGGCAGAGAAAGACCCACAGAGGCAGAGAAAAATAAGTAAATATTAAAAGGAGTGAAAGAAAACTTTGTTTGCAAGAGAGTCATATTGTAGACTTGGATTTTGATTAGATTAGCATTGCTGACAAAAGATCTGTGGAAAACAACTAAAAGGACACATCTTTAGGAGTCTTAAGAAAATGTACAGAAGTCCATTCTTTCCATGAGCTACATAGATTCAGGGCACTAGACTGAGTTCATTAGACTTAGCAGCCAGCACTTTTATCTGCTGATTTATCCCACCACCCCTACCCACAAATTCTAATTTCATATACTGGCTTAAACCACTACTGTTATATTTGAATGTTCTATGATGAAACACTGAAAAATCACTAAGTGAACTATTTAGTTAGTGGTTGCTTGAGAAGAAAGAAGATGCCATGTCTTGTTCTATTTTCATTTTGATGAATGGATATCTTACACGGAGATGAATGGGACCTAATCCAAACAGTCCTTAGATCTGTCAAAACCTCCACCCAAATAAATTTGGGGTGTGTGTGTGTGTGTGTGTGTGTGTGTGTGTGTGTGTGTGTTTGGAAATTTTGTCCTGTTACCTATTCAGTTCAGGAATTTGTGCATCAATTGGTATGGTCACATTAGTTCAGGATGGATTGATATGGTATGCCAAACTGAACTGGCTCCTACAGGTGTTCTTCTGAATGCATGTTGGTACAAACACAAGTAGAGTGTTTCAATACTGCTTTCAAATCAGGCAGGCGTTACATTTTTAGATCAGTGCCCAGAAGGGCTGATTGACAGCTGTGTACTTATGAGTAATGTTTTAAGTCCAGATAGGCTCTTCTTAATCAGGTTCTACAAACAGAATTCTAAGAGATACACATCTAAAAATATTATACTGAAAGTCATGTTTTCTTGTATAAACACAGTGCTCACATGTACATTTAATTCTCTCAGAAATGTTGCTAAAATAATTAAACGTATTTAGCAGAAGGTCATAAAGCTTTATTTTGCAGTAGAAAATAACTGCTATAGTATCAAACTCCTTAATTAAAAATGGACCCCTGGAGGGGCCTGGATGTATCTTTTCCCTCAGAACTCAACTAAGTTTAACTAAAGTACACCCTTAATTATGGGCTTATAAATATTATCCCCAGGAAACGAGCTTCAGACTTGTGATCACGAAGCCACAGGTTTAAAATTAGACCAGGACCTTTTCTATAAAGCAGTTACTCAAATTGCAATATGAGTCAAAACTTTGGGTTCCAAAATTTTTAAGACTTTGTGACTTCATTCAAGAATCCTAAGAGCAACTGTAGTCATCATCTATTAAAAATGCAGCATTCAGAATGTTTCACAGACAGGGAGATAAAATCCCTTTAGACTGATCTATTTTCATTAGAGTCCTACCAGTAAATATGTAGACAATTTTGAAGCAGGCAAACACACGTGCTGAACATAATAAAATCCATCTTAATTGCTGTCCTACCAAGGAAAAGAACTGAGTAACTTGTCAAATAAACAAATGATCTGTGCCCTTCCTTGTCACTTTTTTTTTCTCCTTGGTAAACTTAATAAATAAAATTGATGGGTTTGGGAACAGTTTTAGGTCAACTATTCCAGTTGTAGCATTCCTTCACTTAGAGATCAGTTACCACTGCATTCCAAAGATCCAAGCAAAAAAAAAAAAAACTGTTTCCTGTACTTATTTTGACACATGTCACAAACAGCATCGATAAAGTTCAATCCATCAGCTCTGGCTGGAGTGTTCCCCTCAAACCTGACTATATTTTACTTCTTTTTTTTTTTCCATTTTTCAATCATCTCTCAATAATCGTTTTTCTTCCCTGGAGTGAGACTCATTGAATTCAAACTGGAGAATTACTTCTATTTTTTGATCACTTGATATTTTCAACATAAGCTATGAAGTGATGCAATTTAAATCCATGTAATATCCTTTTTAAGAATAATTGAAAAGGTTAAAGAATAAACAAATATGTCTTGTAAGAGAGTATGTAAGAATGCACTCTATTATGAATATAAAAATCTTGCTGTCAGTAAAGTTTTTAAATATAGCATTTTAATGTAAAATGCATAAAGACATGGGTTGAGGCTTAGTTCTGACATGCTTCTAAAAAAAATTGTATTTCTAAGATCAGAAACTTGTCTCTTTTTGTAAATCAATGCCTGTTTGGGCCTAACATAAATGCTGTGGGCAAGATTTCAAACACTCTCTCAGGAGGAAAAACATAACTACATGGCCAGCTTTTACCCACAAGAACTAAATGTCTTACTAGCACCAGAAGGAGACAAATAAAAATCACCAAGAGGACTGCTGGGGAATTTGTTTTCTTTTCTGCTTAATTTTCATTTGGGTTTTGTTTCAGAATAGAGTGATAACAAAGTCACCAAAATAATGGCACTGAAATATGAAGAAAACCTATGGTAGCTTTGGCTCTAGATATAATGAAAATAGACCAGGATTCTGAAAGCAATTGGAAGGTTGCAGTCCCCCAGGGCTTCTTTGCACGCTAAATTAGTTCAGAGATAACTTTTTATATCACAGTGACTTCCAGAAGAAGCCTGGAGCACGAGTTAGAAGACAGAGTCTTTTCTGGAGTCGTTCACTTTGACCTCATTTACTTCTTCCCCAAGGAACACCTGAACCCTCCAGAAAGCATAAGATCAACCTTCTCTGGATCACATGCCTATTTTCTGGCTAGAGACAGATGACACTAAACATGGTTATATCAAAGAGGTCAAATTTGAAAAATATTCATTTGAAACAAAAGATGATATTATACTTTGTATTTCATGTATTCAGATTATTATATTTCTTTTTTGGATATTATATTTACATTTGAGATGTTATCTCCTCACCTCATTCCCCTCCACTCCCCACCTAGGAACCCCTATCCCATTGCCCCTCCTCCTGCTTCTCTGCGGATGTGCCTCTACCTACTCCCCCCACCTCCCCACCCTTGAACTGCCCCACACACGGAGTCCAGCCTTCATGGGACCAAGGATCTCCTCCCCCACCTATGCCTGACAGGGCCATCCTCCCTTGCATATACAGCTGGAGCCATGGGTCCCACCCTATGTGCTTCCAGGTTGGTGGTTTAGACCCTGGGAGCTCTGGTTGGTTGGTATTGTTGCTCTCCTCATGGGGCCGAAAACCCTTTCAGCTCCTTCAGTCTTCACTCTAACTCCTCCATTGGGAACTCCTTGATCAGTTCAATGGTTAGCTGTGAGCATCTGCCTCTGAATATGTTAAGCTCTGGCAGATCTCTAAGGACACAGCTATATCAGGCTCCTATCAGCATGCACTTTCTGACATCCACATAAGCGTCTACCTTTGGTGACTGCATATGGATGGATACCCAGGTGGAATGGTCTTCAGACAGCCCCTCCTTCAGTTTCTCTCCCTCACTTTGTCTCCATATTTGCTCTCTTGAATATTTTGTTGCTCCTTCTAAGAAGGACCGAAGCACCCCCACTTGGTCTTCCTTCTTCATGAGCTTCATGTGGTCTGTGAGGTGAATCTTGGGTATTTCAAGCTTCTGGGCTAATATTCAATTATCAGGGAGTGACTACTATGTGTGTTCTTCTGTGATTGGGTTACCTCACTCAGGATATTTTCTAGTTCCATCCAATTACCTAGGAATTTCTCGAATTCATTGTTTTTAATAGCTGAGTAATATTCCATTGTGTAAATATACCACATTTTTTTGTATCCATTCCTCTGTTGAAGGACATCTGGGTTCTTCCAGCTTCAGGATATTATAAATAAGGCTGCTATGAACATAGTGGAACATATGTCCTTGTTATATGTTAGAGCATCTTCTGGGTATATGCCCAGGAGTGGTATAGCTGGGACCTCAGGTAATGCTATGTCTAATTATCTGAGGAACCACAAGACTGATTTCCAAAGTGGTTGCACCATTTTGCAATCCCACCAACAATGGAAGAGTGTTCCTCTTTCTCCACATCCTTGCCAGCATCTAATATCGCCTGAGCTTTTCGTCTAAGCCATTCTCACTGGTGTGAGGTGGAATCTCAGTGTTATCTTGATTTGCGTTTCCCTGATGACTAAGGATACTGAACATTTCTTTAGGTGCTTCTCGGTCTTTCAAGTTTCCTCAGTTGAGAATTCTTTGTTAAGCTCTATACCCCATTTTTTAATAGGGTTATTTGGTTGTCTGGAGTCTAATTTCTTGAGTTCTTTGTATATATTGGATATTAGCCCTCTATCAGATGTGGGATTGGTATAGATCTTCTCCCAATCTGTTAGTTGCCGTTTTGTCCTATTGATAGTGTCCTTTGCCTTACAGAAACTTTGCAATTTTATGAAGTCCCATTTGTCAATTCTTGATCTAAGAGTATAAGCCATTGGTATTCTGTTCAGGAACTTTTCCCCTGTGCCCAAGTATTCGAGGTTCTTCCCCACCTTCTCTTCTATTCGTTTCAGTGTATCTGGTTTTATGTGGAGGTCCTTTATCCACTTAGACTTGAGCTTTGTACAAGGAGATAAGAATGGATCGATTTGCATTCTTCTATATGTTGTCATCCAATTGAACCAGCACCATTTGTTGAAAATGCTGTCCTTTTACCACTGGATAGTTTTAGCTCCTTTGTCAAAGATCAAGTGACCATAGGTGTGTGGGTTCATTTCTGGATCTTCAATTCTATTCCATTGATCTTCATGACTGTCTCTGTAGCAATATCATGCAGGTTTTTATCACTATTGCTCTGTAGTAGAGCTTGAGGGATGGTGATCCTTTCAGAAGTTCTTTTATTGTTGAGAATAGTTTTTGCTATCCTGAGTTTTTGTTATTCTAAATGAATTTGAGAATTTCTCTTTCCAACTCTGTGAAGAATTGAGTTGGGATTTTAATGGGAATTGCATTGAATCTGTAGATTGCTTTTGGCAAGATGGCCATTTTCACTATATTAATCCTGTCAATCCATGAGCATTGGAGATCTTTCCATCTTCTGAAATATTCTTCGATTTCTTTCTTCAGAGACTTGAAGTTCTTGTCATACAGATCTTTCACTTGCTTGGTTAGATTCACACCAAGGTATTTTATATTATTTGTGACTATTGTGAAGACTGTCATTTTCCTAATTTCTTTTTCAGCCTGTTTATCTTTCACATAGAGGAAGGCTACTGATTTGTTTGAGTTGATTTTATAACCAGCCACTTTGCTGAAGTTGTTTATCAGGTTTAGGAGTTCTCTAGTGGAAGTTTTGGGGTCACTTAAGTATACTATCATATCATCTGCAAAAAGTGATATTTTGGCTTCTTCCTTTCCAATTTGTATCCCTTTGACTTCTTTTTGTTGTCTAATTGCTCTGGCTAGGACTTTCAATACTGTATTGAATAGGTAAGGAGAGAGTGGGTAGCTTTGTCCAGTCTCTGATCTTAGTGGGATTGCTTCAAGTTTCTCTCCATTTAGTTTGATGTTAGCTACTGGTTTGCTATATATTGCTTTTACTATGTTTAGGTATGGGCCTAGAATTCTTGATCTTTCCGAAACTTTTATCCTTAAGGGATATTGAATTTTGTCAAATGCTTTCTCAGCATATAGTGAGATGATCATGTGATTTTTTTTCCTTTGAGTCTGCTTATATAATGAATTACATTGATGGATTTCCAAATGTTGAACCATCCCTGCATTCCTGGGATAAAGCTTACTTGATCATGATGGATGATTGTTTTGATGTGTTCTTGGATTTGATTTGCTACAATTTTTTGAGTATTTTTCCGTCGATATTCATAAGGGAGATTGGTCTGAAATTCTCTTTCTTTGTTGGGTTTTTGTGAGGTTTGGGTATGAGTGTGACTGTAGCTTTATAGAACAAATTAGATAGTGTTCCTTCTGTTTCTATTTTGTGGAATAGTTTGAAGAGAATTGGTATTAGGTCTTCCTTAAAGGTCTGATAGAATTCTGCACTAAAACCATCTGGCCCTGGGCTTTTTTTGGTGGGGAGACTATTAATGACTGTTGCTATTTCCTTAGGGGTTATGAAACTGTTTAGATGGTTTATCTGCTCCTGGTTTAACTTTGGCACCTGGTGTCTGTCTAGAAAGTTGTCTGTTTCATCCAAATTTTCCAGTTTTGTTGAGTATAGGCTTTTGTAGTGGAATCTGATGATTTTTTGAATTTCCTCAGTTTCTGTTGTTATGTCTCTCTTTTCAGTTCTGATTTTATTAATTTGGATACTGTCTCTGTGCCCTCTGGTTAATCTGACTAACGGTTTATCTATCTTGTTGACTTTCTCAAAGAACCAACTCCTGGTTTTATTGATATTTTGTATAGTTCTTTCTGTATCTATTTGGTTGATTTCAGCCCTGCGTTTGATTATTTCCTGCCTTCTGCTCCTCTTGAGTGTATTTTCTTCTTTTTGTTCTAGAGCTTTTAGTTGTGCAGTCATGTTGTTAGTGTGTGCTCTCTCCAGTTTCTTTTTTTAGGCACTTAGAGCTATGATTTTTCCTCCTAGTACTGCTTTCATGGAGTCCAACAAATTTTGGTATAATGTTTCCTCATTTTCATTAAATTCTAAAAAGTCTTTAAGTTCTTTCTTTATTTCTTCCTTGACCAAGTAATCATTGAGTAGAGCGTTGTTCAGTTTCCATGTGCATGTGGGTTTTCCAATTGGTTTTGTCATTATTAAAGACCAGCCTTAGTCTGTGGTGATCTGGTAGAATGCAAGGGATTATTTCAATCTTTTCGTATCTGTAGAGGCCTGTTTTGTGCCAGTTATATGATTTGAAGAAGGTACCATGAGGTGCTGAGAAAAAGGTATATTCTTTTGCTTCAGGATGAAATGTTCTATTAGATATGTGTTAAATCCATTTGATTCATATTTTCTGTTAACTTTACTGTGTCTCTGTTTAGTTTCTGTTTCCATGATCTGTTCATTGCTGAGAATGGGGTCTTGAAATTCCCCACTAATATTGTGTGAGGTGCAATGTGTGTTTTGAGCTTTAGTAAAGTTTTGTTTATGTATGTTGGCGCCCTTGCATTTGAAGCATAGATGTTCAGAATTGGGAGTTCATCTTGGGTGATTTTTCCTTTGATGACTATGAACTGTCCTTCCTTATCTTTTTTGATTACTTTTGGTTGAAAATCAATTTTATTTGATATTAAAATGGCTACTCCAGCTTGTTTCTTGGGGCCATTTGCTTAGAAAATTGTTTTCCATCGTTTTACTCTGAGGTAGTCTTTGTCACTGAATGCATTTCCTGTATGCAGCTAAATTCTGGGTCCTGTCCAAGAGTCTGCATCTTTTTATTGGAGAATTGAGTCCACTGATGGTAAGAGATGTTAAGGAAAAATGACTGTTACTTCCTGTTATTTTTGTTTTTAGAGGTAGAACTATGTTTGTGTACCAATTTTCTTTTGGGGTTGTTGGAAGATTACATCCTTGCTTTTTCTAGGTTGTAGTTTCCTTCCTTGTGTTAGCATTTTTCATCAATTATCCTTTGAAGTGTTGGGTTTGTGGGAAGATATTGTGCAAATTTGGTTTGTCATGGATTACCTTGGTTTCTCCATCTATAGTGATTGAGAGTTTTGCTGGGTATAGTAGCTGGGTATAGGGCTGGCATTTGTGTTGTCTTAGGGTCTGTATGATGTCAGTCCAGGCTCTTATGGCTTTTGTAGTCTCTGGTGAGAAGTCTGGTGTAATTCTTATAGGTCTGCCTTTATATGTTACTTGACCTTTTTTCCTGACTGCTTTCAATATTCTTTGTTTTGTGCACTTGGTCATTTGATTATTATGTGATGGGAGGTATTTCTTTACTGGTCTACTCTACTACTGGCCTTTTAAGTTTGGAATACTCACTCTCATCTATACCTATTATCCTTAGGTTTGGTCTTCTCATTGTGTCCTGGATTTCCTGGATGTTTTGGGTAGGAGATTTCTGCATTTTGCATTTTCTTTGACAGTTGTGTCAATGTTTTCAATGGTCTCGTCTGCACATGAGATTCTCTTTTCTATCTCTTGTATTCTGTTGGTGATGCTTGCGTCTATGACTCCTTATCTAAGTTGGTATTGTCTGCCAAGGCTACCTATTTACAAGGTCTATGACTACTCAGGCTTGTAGGTTTCCACAAAAGCTGCCTGTTTACATTAGCTTATAGCCATCTGTTTCAATGTTTTTCCACTGAGACCCAAGACTTGGTGTTAGTATACATGTATGACAGGCCTATTGCTGATTTTAGGCCTATGGCTGATTTTAGGCCTTCAGTGTATAAGCAGGGCTGCCCATGACTTCTCCTCCTTCTCTAAGTATAGAAGGGCTGTGGCAATTCTAATCTTGTGAAAGTGGGATAGAGGCCTGACCTCCAGTAATTGAATGGGACCTTGTAATGGCTCTGGTCCCCCTGTCGTTGTCCAGTGAGGCATGAGGGCCATACCCACCCCGATGTCTTTTTCCTGGAGGGGGGATACTTTTGACATCAACCCCTATGCAGTCAGGCTTGTCCCTCAGGGAACCCAGAGAGATATTATTCTTTTATTTATATTCCCTTGCAGTGCTTAGCCTCGCAGCCTAAGCAAGAATTCAGATCGCCAGTCAGAGGGGGTTCTGGGTGGCCCCTCTCTGCTTGGTCTAGGGGCAGAAGTCCCCCCTTTTAGGTTGAGTGGAGATGAGTTTTGGAAACACCCTGTATAAAGTAACAACCTCATCTTGAGTCTCATGGTCCTCCATAGCTAACTTATGATAATGTATCTGAATAGATTTTGCTACCAAATTATTTATCTGTTGTATCACAGAGTTAGTCCGCCTATTTGAGGCCCAGGAACCAGCAGAAATAAGCAAAAAGAAACCAAATAATCATCCAAAGATGGGAGGAAGTAGGGTTGACAACCTTGGAGAGGCTGAAAACCAATTCTTATACCAGCATTCATCTGTCTCTTTCTCTCTCTGATTTTTCTCAGGGCCTTCACTGACCTATTTCATGCTCTCTTTAACCCTCCTTGTCTTGTCTATGTAAGGGCAACATTCTTCTTTAAGGGCTGTACACAGTCAAGAGCTGTACACAGCCTTTTCTATTGTGATAGAGTAAATCGAGTCCCATAGGGATCTTTGTGATTTTACGAGGTCTCTTCAGACAGTGAAACAAGAGATTTTTTCAGATTAGTGATGTCAATCTCTAGCTGTTTGATGTTCTTGTCAGTGGCCCTTCAAAGGTCTGAGTAGTATAATTTTGGAGACCAGCTTCTGGATTAGAACTTCTAACAGCAGACATCACGGGTGATTCATTTTTACCTGAGATGCTGCCTGAGTTAAAGCTCCCGGGAGGCCCTCTTTCTCTCGGTTTTCTGAGGTTGGATATAGAGCTGCCACCTGGGACCTGCTCTATGCTCAGGCTCAGACCAGAAGTCTCAAACCAGAACATTATTATTACAGAAAAATGTTAAAATATAGACATCAAACTTCACCTAATGTTCTTATAATAAAATTTCATGTGTAAATAACTCATCACATTAAAATGTGAATTTTATCAAGAAAGAACATTTAACTCTCTAGTCATTTTCTCTGTATCCTCAGTAAACCATTTGACCTCTGTGAGCCTCATCTGTAAATATCCATTTTAATGCCCATGAGATGTTTTTTAAATGCATACGTGCTTTAAGAACAAGCACAGAGCTAAACTAAGCTGCAGTTACTTAGAGCTTAGCACAAAGCCAAGGATATAGTAAGGATTGTGAGAACAGGCATGTTTCTTAAATAGATGAACTCATTGAAGACGCCACATAATAACTTTAAAAACAAAACATTTTGTTTCTTTTCATTATTCAAGTTATCATTATGTTTAGGATAGTCTAGACTTTTGCTACTTTATCCTTTCTGGTGTTGGAAAAATGCAGAAGAGCCTTTGATAACTATCAGATAAAATTGTGTTAAATCAGAGTAACAAAAGAGAAGACATATCTTCCACCCATCCATGCTTTCATGCATCAGATCAAATGTTCCTTTCTTATTTCAGAAGATGAATTGGGAAATGAAGTAGGTAGGCATGCATAGGATTTTAATTCTAGCAGGAAGACTGAGAACTGGGAACAAAGTGGCTTCAGTCAGAGACAGGGCAGGTAGCACTAAGGTGATCCAGATGGTGAAAGGCAAGCACAAAAACATAAGCATCAGCAACCCAGGGTACTTGGCATCATTAGAACCTAGTTCTCCCACACTACAAAGTCCTAAATTTCCCATGTCAGCAGGAAAGCAAGATTCAGATTTAAAATCACTTCTAATGATGATGATAGAGGACTTTAAGAAGGACATAAATAACACTCTCAAAGAATTTGAGGAGAACACAGGTAAACAGGTAGAAGCTCTTAAAGAGGAAACACAGAAATCCCTTAAAGAATTACAAGAGATCACAATGAAACAGGTGTCGGAATTGAATAAATCCATTCAGGATATAAAAATGGAAGTAGAAACAATAAAGAAATCACAAAGATAGATTTCTACCCTGGAGATAGAAAACCTAGGAAAAAAATCAGGAGTCATAGATGCAAGCATCACCAACAGAATACAAGAAATAGAGAGAGACTCTCAGGTGCAAAAGATACCATAGAAAACATTGATACAGCTCTCAAAGAAAATGCAAAATGCAAAAAGGTCTTAACACAAAACATCCAGGAAATCCAGGACACAATGAGAAGACCAAACCTAAGGATAATAGGTATAGATGAAAGTGAAGATTCCCAACAAAATTATAGAAGAAACCTTCCCTAACCTAAAGAACAAGATGCCCATAAACATACAAGAAGCTTACAGAACGCCAAATGGACTAGACCAGTAAAGAAATACTTCCTGTCACATAATAATCAAAACACCAAATGCACAAAACAAAGAAAGAATATTGAAAGCAGTAAGGGAAAAGGCCAAGTAACATATAAAGGCAGACCTATAAGAATTACTCCAGACTTCTCACCAGAGACTATAAAAGCCAGAAGATCCTGGACTGACATCATACAGACTTTAAGAGAACACAAATGCCAACCCAGGCTACTATACTCAGCAAAACTCTCAATTACCATAGATGGAGAAACCAAGATATTCCATGATACAACCAAATTTACACAATATCTTTCCACAAACCTAGCATTACAAAGGATATTAGCGGGAAAGCTCCAAAACGAGAAAGGAAATTATACCCTAGAAAGAGCAAGAAAGTAATCATCTTCCAACAAATCCAAAAGAAGATAGCCACACAAAGATAATTCCACCTCTAATAACAAAAATAGCAGAAAGCAACAATCACTGTTCGTTAATATCTCTTATCATCAATGGACTCAATTCCCCAATAAAAAGAAATAGGCTAACAGACTGGATACCTAAATAGGACCCAGCATTTTGCTGCATACAGGAAACCCACCTCAGTGACAAAGACTGACACTACCTTAGAGTAAAAGGCTGGAAAACAATTTTTCAAGCAAATGGTCCTAAGAAACAGGCTGGAGTAGCCATTCTAAAACCTCCAGCCCAAGAACACAAAGGGAGGGACTCATGGCTCCACCTGTATAGGTATTTGAGGGTGGCCTTGTCAGGCATCAGTGGAAGTGGAGGGCCTTGATACCCAATAGTTTGGATTCCCTAGTGTTGGGGAATTTGAAAGCAGGGAGGCAGGAATGGGAGGATGGTGGGAGCACACCCTCCCAGAATTATATGGATTAGATATGATAGAGACAGGCCACTAGAAGACTAGATTCCAGAATTCAAACAAAAAATATCCTGATACTAAAATTTGGTTTGAGAATTGTGTATTGCAGAATACACAGCCTTGGTGTATCTACTCATCAAGCAAGCTAAGCAGACCTGCTCGAACCTCTGATTTCCTGGAATCTCAGCTGAATGCAGTGAAGACACAGACGTCAGAGTCTTATCAATTTACTCTTCCTCCCCCGCCATCACCCCTATTTTAATATCTCAATGCCCGTAACCAGCTTGAAGAAGTTAATGAAGAGTTGACGCCCCTATTCCCTGGGCTTGGGGACTGAGGTGGTTAATATTGGGCTGTCTTTCTAGGGAAAAGTAGTGGTTTTGTTGGAACAGGGAGGAATAGCTAGGATTTATTGTATACCCATAATCTATTGATAGAAATCTGTATAATTGTTATTAAGCTGAAGTTATAATTTCTTAAATGGTACAAAATTTACTTTGATTTCAAATTTAAGGTTTTCATTGGTACAAGTTTCTTATTGATATAGAAGTATGATTAATATTGTTGCTCTCATGGGCATTGTGCCTATATAACACATTTAGGGATACAAGGCTTAGGCCCAGTCCTTTTTTAACTTTTTTAACTGATTTGAGATGGTTAGCCTGTGGGTTAAGGGCCTATAGAAAATTCATGGCTCTGAATTTATTGTTGGGGTGTTTTCTATATTTTATTTAGAAATAGCTGAGAGGAGTTAACAGACAACAGTCTAGATTGCTTTACATGGATAGGTGATTTTCAAAACATCATAAGTTCACAGAATTGATGTTACAAACATTTCTGCATTAAGGTTCATTTTGATTAGAGACCTATCTGCTCCTGACAGCTTCCTGTGTTGGATTCTAAGAAGAAATTGAGCGTCTTTGGAGTTATTCCAGTTGTGGTGAGACAGCCACTAGGCAAGAATTGTCTCTTTTCATCTACAAATTACTGTCCTGAAAAGGACACACTTGCAGAATAGTCGACTGGTTATATCTGCCAAGACAGAGTAATCAGCCCTTAATAATTCTGCATCACTAGGTCTGTCAGATGATCCTTAGCCAGAAGGCTGAAGATTGGATGCTCCAATGTTTTGTAGTATAGGTACTGTCCAGGTGTTCAGCAATCTCTATAAATTGGCTAAGTTTTAGAAGCTATGCTTTGTGATTCCCATAATTTCAGTTAATTCAGTCATTCTGGATTTCTGACGGGGGTGAAAACTTATAGTCTCACAGCCAATCCTGGCTATTTACTTTGAAAGAAAAGACTTGAGAAGATGGTTTTCAGCTGACATTCATTCTAAAGCCAAGAAAAAAGCCAGGTTCAGAACTAAATCTTTTAGTTAGGAGAGATGACAGAGGTTCTGGTTAGTCAACAAAATGATGGACTGGGTATTAGGTCTATCTTGTACCTTACTGATGCAAAATCGTATAGTTATGCTCTGTATTTTGAGAGAAAAGTTTTGTCTTAACAGGAAGGGTGATATGTAGGAGAAGCTATGGTGGGAGGTGTAAGGAGAGGAAGGGGAGGAGTAAGGAGATGAGGAGGAGCTAGGAGGAGAGAGAGAGAGAAAGAGAGAGAGAGAGAGAGAGAGAGAGAGAGAGAGAGAGAGAGAGAGGAGAAAGGGGGAGGGGAACATGGAGGCGGATGTTCGTGTGTCTCTGCCAGTCAAAGATAGTTGGTATATCTAGGTTGGGTATTGAGTTACACATCTGATTGTATGGCCATCTTGTTATTGAACATTACCAAACTTATAAAGTCTTTGATTAACATTTTAAAAAATTTAAATTTTTTTTTAAAAAGAAATAACATCCCTATGAAGAAATTAGACAAACTGGAGTCTGGTTTATGAATCTAGTACATTGGTATCTTGGTTATAGCCAAGAACAAAAAGTAGTCCAGAAAAGTCAGATTTTTGTCCTTCAACAGATAGGAAGCCTTAATACACATTAGGATTATTGGCTCTGAGCTCAAATGAGTTGAAACAGCAAAGGTCTGCTTAAGGAAGAGATGCTTTGGACTCTCCTGGTATTTGGATATGTTGAAAAGTGAGAGAGAGTAGTCTGAAATGGGTTATGAGGCACAGGAAATGAGTCAACTTACCCATGAACTCACTGTGCTATTCCAAGCTCTAGTGAGAGAGCATTGCCCAAACTCGGCCTTTCCTGCAGGCTCTGACCTCTGGAAACTCAACTACCTACTCAGGAAGAGACCTCAGTAGGGTTGTCAGAGGCCACAGGCTCAGAAGCTTCCCAGAGGCCAAGGGTGACAAGCACTGTGAAAAGCCCCACTGATGAGCTTCCTCTGCCCCTTCATGGATATCCTAATACACATAAAGCCTATGCTGGCTTTAAACACATGCTCTTCCTCCTTCTACTTCTTCAGGCTACTGCCATCTAATTGGCACTATTACTGTACCTTTGAAAGGCCAATTTTTCTATTTTTCTATTTTTCTATTTTTCTATTAGGCCAACTGCTTCAGGATGATAGGCAACAAGGGAAGAACAATGGATTCCATGAAAGTAGTCCCACTCTTACATTTCTCTGGCTGTGAAGTGAATTCCTTGGTCAGAAAAAATATCATGTGAGTAGTGACTATGATGACAACTAATAAGGCATTGTGTAACTCTACAGGTGATATTTTTGGCTGAAGCAGTATATGCAAGAAAGAAGAGTCAATGCCAGTGTGGTAAATAAAGCATTGTCCTTTCCATTAAGGAAGTGTCCAATATAATCAACTGCCATACTGTTTTCTATAAGCTGTGGTTTTAAAGACAGGCATCATCATCCTTTACTCTTCAAGGGCATCTCATATTACTGAAGTATGGTGCCAGACTGATGCACAAGGGCATTGCCTGTCTTGTGTCAAATCTCTACTACAATCCCATTTTTACTTAGAGCACCAAAGCATTTTTACTTCAAAACTACTCTGTCTCACTTATTTTATATTAAGATCCAGTGGATGATTTAATTACTGCCATCAAGAAGCAACACTTTCTGTTAATGTCTCCAGAAGAGGTCCTTTAAGCAAAAGCTGTTTTGAGAGGCTTTCTGTATTTACTATCTCCCAGGCTTGAAATGGGACATGGCAGCTCTATAATGGTGATCTGGTTAGTTTTTGTCAACTTGACACAAACTAGTCACCTTTGAAGAGAGAACCTCAGTGAAGAATTATGTCCATTGGATTTGGCCTGTGGATATATCTATGGAAATATTTTTAAATTG
Organism: Grammomys surdaster; assembly: GCF_004785775.1. Classification (NCBI taxonomy): domain Eukaryota; kingdom Metazoa; phylum Chordata; class Mammalia; order Rodentia; family Muridae; genus Grammomys; species Grammomys surdaster. The sequence goes on from NW_021620244.1 coordinate 883,990, forward strand.
CTAGTTGATGTAGGAATCCTTGGACCACTGTGAGCAGTGTTAACCCTGGGCAAATAGGCCTAGGCTATATGAGAAAAGTAACTGAGCAATCTAGGAGAAGCAGGTCAATCAGCAGAATTCCTCCATGGTTCCTGCTTCTGCTCCTTCTTGAGTTCCTTTCCTAATTTTCTTCAATGTTCAACTCTGATTAGGATGTGTAAGCCAAATAAAATTTTTGCCTACAAGTTGCTTTTGTCATGGTGTTTGTACCAGCTAGGATCCCAGCTTCTCACCAAAAAGATGGTAGAGAAGAATCCCTAAGGATTTAAGATTTCTATGATTTTGCCAGTTACTACCCTGGCTCTGACTGACCTGATACAGGCAAGAAAAAGAAACCATTTGTTTTATAACACTTTAGTGTGATGTCACCATTATTTAGTGTTAACTGCCACTTTTTTAATTCAGAAAATTCACATATTTATTTAGGGGGCAAATCTGGTAGTCAGAGAACAACTTATAGGGAGTCAATGCCCTTTCCCCTTGTGGGATCCAAGGATCTCACTTAGGTCAGTAGACTTCAGATCATATCGTTGGAGAAGGTTGAAAGAACTGGGAAACTTAAATTTATGCTTAAGAAATGAATAGAAAATTTTAGTAAACAGCTATGTTTTGATGTGTAACCCACTTACATTGGAGCTTCACAAAAACACATAAAAAGGAAGGTGAGTGAAAGCAAGAGATTCAGACTTCAGCCTGACCTGCCTGCAGTAACCAGAGCAGCTTTTCAGGCAAAAGCTCTCATTACTGATGGGATTCAAGTATAGAGTGAGTTTCTCCTTCATAGTTGATGTGTTTATAAAAAGATAAAGAGAGGAAGGATATACTTTGGTGGATGTGTGATGAGGTATAGCAAGCCCATGCTGAGGTATCTCTTCTCCCTAAGGTACCAGCCACACAATGGTATAGTATAAAATAGTTTATACAGGGCATGGGGAAGGGCATTGAGAATCTAGTAGAGGCAGAGGAAGGGAAGAGAGAGAGAGAGAGAGAGAGAGAGAGAGAGAGAGAGAGAGAGAGAATAGAGGAGTGTAGGCTGGCCATGAACATGTGGAGAGAGAAAAAATAAGGGATTGGGGAGAGAGGGACAAGGGCTGAGGGGACAGAGCGGGAGCAGGAAGGCAAGATCAAGAGAGAAAGGAAGGAGCAAACAGCCCCTTTTATAGTGAGTCAGACATACCTAGCTGTTGCCAGGTATCTGTGGGGTAGAGCATACCTAGCTGTTGCCAGGTAACTATAGGGTGGAACTTAGACAAAATATTAACATTACCCCATTTTAGTTTAATTAAAAAAAGAAAAAACAGAAAGAGGTGATGATGGAGCAGGAATAGTGTCAGCATGATCTTTAACTACTTCCTGCTGACTTTGGGGTGATATGTCTCTAGGAAACCTAGAAGAGTGGGTATGGGGATGTTGGTCCAGTCTTAGGAGAATTGGCTGTTTCCTTGCTGTCCAGACTGTATGGAAGTGTCTGTGAAGAGATCAGAAGGAACAAGTCCAGTAGAAGTGTCTGTGAAAGGAGATTGGAGCATCTGGAGGTTACTTCTATGGAGCTGCCCTGCATGTAGTAAGCACCTAGACTTGACAAGATGCTGAAACACACATACATATATTATAGGTAAAGAATAAGATTAAGTACATTTAGGAGAAAGAAATTTTTTCTAAGATGTACATTTGCAACTCAGAGGAACACTGAGATTTACAGCACTGAGTGGGGAATCAAAATGCATGAACTTGACTTAATTTCTACATTAAACCAAGAGATTTTATGGATAGATGGGTTTGCTGTACTAAAATCCAGTTCTCATAAATACAATAAATATTAATTTCCAGTGAAGTAGATTTTTTTTGTCTGCTTTTTGTTTCTTTTTAAAAATCTATTTAGCTTTGTCATCTTTTAAAGGTCACTTTAAAAGACACCTGAGCTTTCAGTCTTCAATGTTTCAGAATTTGTACAGAAATGATTGGCTTGTTGATAGCCTGACACCCTAAACTATCATTATGAACATTTGTTACCAATACAGGCACTGAGCTTTCTGTTTTAAAAATCATTAGTTATAGTTTTGTACCAGTCTTGAGGGATGTCCTATTATCTCATTCATAGGAAAAATAAGACATAGAGAATTTAAAACAAGTATTCATAATCATATAACTAAAAGTGACACCCAAATTCAAGTTCATCATTTGAGCTTCAGCTTCCTTATTAAAGCATATTATATTTTCCATGCCTGCCTTATAGTTAAAGTCAATAATGAGAGGAAGTATGTTCACAGATTAGAAAACATTCAAAAGTATAGTTTGGCAAGATGTATCACTAGTAAAGGCTTTTGCTGCCAAACCTGAGAACCAGAGTTTGATCCCTGGGTGAGAGGAGAGAACCAACTCCTACAAGTTGTCCTCTGACCTCTACCTATGTGTCCCAGCAAAAATACCATCATCACCACCACCCCAAAGTTAAATGTAATATTTTGAAAAAATAAAATCTTAAAATACTAACAGGTAATAGCTCTTCATAATGAACATGAAAACAAAGTATTTGAAAGAGGAGATGCTTTTTTTTTTCACAGTGGGGGGAGGACACTGTCTTTTACAATACGGTTAATATAAAAGAACTATATAAGCATTGGCACACTATAATTCTTTTATCTGTGATCTTGTTTAGAATTAAAATATGCCTTCCTTCAAGAGCTGAAGTGACTGCCTAGCTACTGACATTACAATAAGTAAACATTAATCATGAAGCATCTTTTATTTGAACCCATAAATAAGGTCTTAAGTCTCTGAGTTTTATGTCATTTTGACACTTCTTATATATTCTTATTTGATCTTGCACGTTAGTTAGCAAAGAAAGACTCAGGATCACAACTGGGAAATCATTCCCAAGCATGAAGCACATGTGTCTCACCCGCCTTTGGTATAATAGCCTGTTACATTCCTTCACTCTCACCACAGATACCTTGCTTCTTAGCTCAGGCTGAACCTTGCTGCTTACAGATTGAACTCCTGATAGGTCATTACAACAACATTCCCTCTCTTTACACCCAGGAAATACGACCTGACCTAAATAAAGCAGACTCTCAAAGAGAGCTAAAACATGGAAAAAGAACAAAGGCCACAGAAACAAACAACAATAACAAAGAGAGACCAATGAGGGGCAAGATTTGTGAGGGTTTTAGAGACAGATAACAAGGAAGGCTGAAAATGGTTCCAGATGGCTCAATTCCACTCTTAGTGTTAAAAATGAAAAGCAATAATCAGGGAGAAGCTCTGTAACTGACCTCAGAGGTATTCAGATCTATAAATTGCTTGGCTGGACATGTTCCCCATAAGCAGTGACCACGGCTGTCTCACCAAGTGGATACTGCAGGCAGCCTGCTGGGATGGTGGCTGTCTTTGGATATTGGGGATTCATTAGTTCTAATTTGTTTCCTTAAAATAATCCTGCAGACACATTTCTTTACCCTGATTATTAGCACATAGAAAGAGGTTACCTGTTGCCTGATCTACCAACTTGGGGAGACAAAATGATCTGGAGGAGAGTTGAGGCTCTTTCCTGCCTCACTGCAGGACCCAGAAATTCTGAGATCCCGAGAAGAGAAGAAAAACCAGTGTCTTAGCCTGCTTCTCATTTTTTGTAGCACATCATTTCCTTTCTCTCTGAGGTTACACTGAGAACACTGAACAGATCGATCACACCCATACACGCTCAGGCTAACTACTCTGCCACATACAAAAACTTCAGTCATTTCAAACCAATCACACCAACAACACAGAGTCCTCTGAAATAATATACAAAATCAATGTGAACAAGCACTGGAGAAGGGACTCGAGACTCAATGCTTACTGCATTTCCAATGGATCCAAGATCAATTCCCAGCACCCACCCTGAGTGACTCACAACCACCAGTAACTCTAGTTTCAGGGGAGTTAATGCTATATTCTGGCACTCGCACTCACATAACAGCCACCCACACAGACACACGAATAACATTTTTAAAAATATATTTTAAAAGTATACAAGTAATAAAAACATAGTCATGGTATTCATGTCCCTAAAATGCAACAATTTCTCTAAGAAAAGTTGCCAGACTTTGCCCAGAATCCAGCTCACTCCAATTGAGATCCAGCTTGACGCATTTGCCCTTTTGATCCAAATGCTTAGAAAGGAAAAGGAGGAATGTGACACTGGAATTGAAAAGAGGGAATAGCTCTCTCAGGTAACATGGAAATGGTACAGATTATGGGCCTTTAGTAAAGAGACAGTACCACACGGGTAAGACGATGTCAAGACGAAGTAAAAGTCACAGAAAAATGATCTCTATATAGTTTCCTCAAAATATTGTACAGTGAAGCATAATGAAGCACATTTGCAATGGGAATTCTGAATCACTCTAGAGAAAAACACAATATTCAGCATTTTGTCTATAAAAATAGTGAGGTTCAATGCTTTAAAAAGAAAGGTTTTGACACCAGTAGGTAATTTCCTATTTTCTAAATCTCCAATAATAAGAAAAGGATTATGTTTCAATATTTATATTTAAAATACACAATGTACTTCTCTAAACAGGACTGATATCTTGTACCCACTACAAAAGTATTGGAAAAGAAATAAAAAGAGCCAAATATTTTATTGTAACAAAACCAGTTTTCAGAAAAATTAAGTTTGGGAAAGTTTTGTTTATTTTTAGATTTGTTTGGTTGTTTGTTTCTTTTCTCTGGGAAACTGATGGTAGTGGGCAGTATACTTTAATCGTAAACACTTTCTCATGTTCTGTGACTCTGTTGTACTGCTTACTATGCTTTATGTTGAAAGCCTTTATCTACGAATTCACACACATTTTCAGGTTTGTTCTATTGAACAGTTTAACTTGACACAGAAACTCTATGCCCTGTCACCCATCAGAAAATCAAACCCTTGCCAATCACTTGGTCATTTTAATTTGTGTTTGCGAATCACAGAATAAATACCTGTTTGTGGTGGTGAACAAAGTTAAGCTACTTTTCTTGTGATTCCTATATTGCACTGTATTTGGTTTACTTCAAAATAATTATTTTCAGAAAGCTACATATAATCTTTCTCTAAGTTTATTCTGAAGCATGTTAAAGATAGATTTAATTTTAACCCACTGATTTCAAATACAGTCTTTAAAAATAGAATTAGTCATCAAGTAATAAATTTGAATATGTGGAACCCTCTTCCTGGGAAGTGTCAAAACCTGGTCATGCCTCTTTGGTGTATCAGCTGCTGAGAGACTACTAGATACCTTTGTGGGTTTTTCCATTACATGAAAAGCGAACAATAATATCTCTGGTCACATAGGCATTTTCTTCTGAACAAATTAAGTGAACTGTGCACTCAACAGAGTGACTTGTGTAACCTCTTTCCTTCTACTGCTGGACAGGGAGGGGATGTACCACAACATGGCAGGGAAGGTATGTCCCACAAGATGAAGAGAAGGGATAAGATTAATGGTTCTTTTGGTGTTCCTACAAGGTCTCATTTATGAGTGTTGGCAAAGGTGAGCATATGGGAGCTATTGGCTTTGTTCACAGATACTATGGCATTTTTTTGCAACTGTGTGATCACTGTTCTTAGAGGCTGGCATCCTATCAAGTCATCTCTGTTCTGATGCACGTGTCTCTGAAATCTTAGCATTATATTGGAATATTTAAATGTCCAGTTTCTCCTTAGCAGATACGTTTTATATTTTTGCTGTATAGCAAGGTCCTAAAATTAAATTATGTAAAATTTTTCTAGCAGTTGAAGGGTTTAAAAGAATACTATAAGGTAAATAGAATGGATTGGAATCAAGGGCACAAGGAAAACTTTTTTCAGTCTATTAAATTAAATTGTGATAGACTACTATGAACCATGAGGAATCACTATTGCCAGTGTCATTGACTACTCCACATATTTTAGATTTAATCTAAGTAATCTATAAGAGTTCTACATGCAAGACCCTAAGGTTATCTTTACACAGACTCATAGATACTTTAGTTTATCCTATATTGAATGGTAATTCAATAAATACTTTATGAAAAGCATATAAACATCAAATTTAAAACTCTTTCCCCTTTATACCTTCAGCACAGAGACAGAATGCTACAATTTAAAGAAACTGAGCCATGTCATTGGCATTCAGGCCTTGTAGTGATTGGATTGGGTGAAAATTTAAGAGTTGGCTTCTAACTCCTAAAGAGACCTCAGACATTCAGATATCCATGTTCGAAATGGATTTTTTTTCTCAGAATTACTAAAAAGGTGAGATATAATCATTGTGAATCTCTATATCATCTGGTGTGTATGACTTTGGTGAGAATGGTGAGGAGCTTCCTTTAAGAACTGATGCTCCTGAGAGCACAACACTTAATTTTCACCATCTTTCACATTCCAACTTCTTTTAGATAATCCTACTGTAGCTTTATTGTGTTGCTGGACAAAATGCCCTGAATGAAAGGATACTATATTCAGAGGAACAAGAAAATGCACAATGCATGTCACAGTAAAGCATGAATAAGAACTAGGAAAATATTACTTAATTGCAATTAGAGCTTTACTGAGCTCTGTTTCCCTTTATGTGTCAGATTCCTAGATTGTAGACAGAAGAGTTGAATATATTTACTAGAAGGATGCAAAGTAGTTCACAGAAGAGGGAAGAAATGCTATAGACTCTGCCCTGGGTCAGGATGAAAACTGGTCTCTCTGTGAGAGGCGGACAAGGGAGTGTGCCAGGTCAGTGTGGTTAGAACGTTTCTACATCTATATCAGTCTATTTGAGAAAAAGAGCTCAGGCTCTGCTCTGATTATACCATGATGGCAACATTTTCAAGCCAGCTTGCATTAATGCAATCCTGACCAGTTTTATGAGGGAAGTGAGTCTTGGGAATAAAATAATATCATGGGTCTAGCCAGAGTCATGTGGCCATGCAATGGGTAAGGGTCTGCAGCTTTCCATAGGCCTAATTTGAGAAGATAAAAGGATCAGGCAAAGGGGCAATTGTTATCAAAGAAAGCTCAAATAAGGTTGGCTAGACAAAATCTGCTATGTTTGCTAAAAGCTATATGCCTGACTCTAGATAGTACATCTTATTCCTAGTCAGCAAAATTCCTATCAGTGGCATGTACTGAACAGCACTTAAAAAGCTCTGAGTCAAAGCCTCTTCTCCAGGAAATAAGCTGTTTTTCTCTTGTTCTATATATGTGGATATATATGTGGATATATATTATATATAATATATGTGGATGAGAACAAGCAGAACTTGAATGTGACTGCATATTGATGCTTGTTATTAACATAATGAAAATCAGACTCATTGAACACAAACTACAATTGTGAATTCAGTTGAATTTAGCTTTTCTGTCTCCAGTGACTCTAGAAACCATAGAAGAAATGAAAGTTCCGTCAGTACTATACAATCAGTGACAAAAACATTCCCCCATCACTTAAAAATCTGTAATAGACTGTTTCTTTCATTAATTTTGGTCAAATAAACAAGACTTGAGTGGCCAGAAAATATATTCATTTAATATTATTGTTGTTTTTTGCATATATGCAAAAAAGTCATATTTTTAAAGTGCTTACCTTCAGCCAGTCATTGGCCGGTCTTTGAATGTCTGTAACATGCCAACAGTCTTCTGTAAGTGTGAGTCAGAGCAGAGCTACAGGTCCTGCAATCTCAGAGCTCCACCAAAGAGTACAGAGAATTAGTTTAGAAATTACAGAAAGCTATTCATAAAACAGAAACTTATATGGTTTTGTTATCAATATTCTATACAAGTAAAAAAGAAATAAAACTATCATCCAAAGAATGCTAATTTTCAAATCCTCTAGAGAGAACCTCCCATTTAGCAGGACAAGTGAGATCCAAAAGTCACAGAACCCAGTGTGACAAAAAGCTGAGGTACTCTTCTGACTTAGTTGAAGCTGGTCACTGGTACTTGAAAGGTGGATTTCTCAAAATTTCTGAATTTTTAAAGAGAGCATTCCCTGCCTCATGCCGTAAGATGGGACATCTGTGCATGAGACAAGTGGGTATAGGAGGAGGCATCAAAGAAACCTAGGCAAAGAAAGTTGACACCTTCTCAGAAGCTTCACCAACTATGGAAGATGACACCAACGATATCTCTCTTTAGGTGTGCCGAGTAGTCCCAAATTGATCAGGGAGCAGGTATGGTCATATTCAGCTGTACTCTAACCTCACAACGGAAAAGAAGAGTTTAACCTAACTAGTCTGTGGCAAACCCCAAACCCACTCTTGTTCATTCAAATTTGACAAGCAGGTAGAAAAACATACTGAAATGGACTTACTGTTTGCCATCCTCCAGGCAACACTCAAAAGCAAAGCAAAACTTAAGTCACCTACAATATCGGAAGAGTGATACATATTTAAAATATGACTCATACTTCTAGGATGATTATGAGACACATAAAAGGTGAAATTAAGATAGATTACAAATTAGATAGATGTTTGCTTAAATAAAAGTTAACAGAAGCAGAGAGGGTGGGGCAAGGAGATGAGAGAAAACAAAATTATAACTAAATTACAACGACGGTAACAGGGACAGAATTGATAATACAAAAATAAAATCCTGGTGTGAATAATAGATTTAATAATAAAAATGAATGTCTTTCAAAGTGCAGAAAAAGTAAACAGAGATTCAAAGCATAAATAAATAAATAAATAAATAAATAATCAAAAAACAGTACTAAGTTCTTATTCCAGATAACTCCAGAAAAGGAGTTGGAAAAATAAAATGCAAAAATGTTTTCTGTTTTTGAAAAAACAGATATTTGGTTTTTTTGTAAAACAAATCAAATTTTTAGCATTTTGTAGACAAAGAATGAATTTTTGGTCATTCTTGTGTGTCAAGGGAACATGAAAAATCATCAATGAAGTGTTCTAATAAGACACATTTTAATCAAGAATGAATAAGATTTAAAGTACTTCAAACATACTCTTAGAGTCTTTGCATTATTCAAATGAGCTCATTTGAAGATAAGATCACTCTATCAATAAGATTCCGTTGCTCTGTTTTACAAGGAACTGAAGCAGTTCAATCTTACACATGATTTTATTTTGTGATAAGCCATTGTTCTGTAAGTTTCACACATTGGGTCCCTGAAATTCAACTTCGTACTCACCTGAATAACTCAGAGGTCATTCAATGATCCCAGTGACTTTAGTTAATTTACATATAACTGTCTGTTTGTCAGAGATAGAAATTTAACTGAGCTTGAAACATTATATTGTATTTAATGAAGTATGTTCTTTTTTTCATCTTCTACAGTGTTGTGGTAAAAATGACAACATATTCATTCATTTTTTGACATTATATATTGGTTGTTATGTGTCATGCAAAATAAAAACAGTCCAAAATGTTTAAGTATAAAATAGTATTGAGTTTGTATTTATTTTGTGCCAGGTGCTATTGTTTCAATGAATTAAATACATAACAAATGTGTTCATATATAAAATATACATACGTTAATGGCAAAAATATTTTCAAAATGTAATTTTTATGACAAAATAAAAGAATATGAATAGCTTTTGGGCTGGAGCAGACACAGAGTCGGTCTGCTCCTGTCCTGTGGAGAAACTGAATCCTGAGTCATCAAAGGAGCCACTGCACTCAGAGCAGCTGGTAAGAACTCCATCTCACTCCCTAAGCCCCAGAGATACATCTGGGAGCAAGGGACATTCAGGGCACAGCAGCTACCCAAACCCCACCCCTCTGGAATTCCACTTCCCTTCCACCCCGGCCTGGTCATTAGGGCTTGAGCAGACACAGAGTCGGACTGCTCCTGTCCTGTGGAGAAACTGAATCCTGAGTCATCAAGGAGCCACTGCACTCAGAGCAGCTGAAACTGAATCCTGAGTCATCTAGGAACCACTGCACTCAGAGCAGCCGAGGAGCCACTGCACTCAGAGCAGGATTTCCAGATAGAAGAGGTGGCCTGAGTCCCAGGAGTTCTTCCACCCAGGAGATTAGGAGCATAAGACCACAGAGACATCTGGACTCCGAGGAACTCTGCAATAAGCAAGATAACTGGAAATACAGACTCCAGCCTTACACAATGAGGGGAGGTACAACTAGAGTTAACCAGATGGCGAAAGGCACAAGAACATAAGCAACAGAAACCAAAGTTTTTTGGCATCATCAGTGCCCAGTTCTCCCAATATAGCAAGCCCTGAACACCCCATCACACCTGAAAAGCAGGATTCAGAATTAAAATCACTTCTAGTGATGATGATAGAGGATTATAAGAAGAAATCAAGTAATTCCCTTAAAGAAACACAGGAGAGTACAAGTAAACAGATAGAAGCCCTTAAAGAGGAATCACAGAAATCCCTTAAAGAAATGCAAGAAAACACAAAGAAGGAATTAAACAAAAACATTCAGGATCTGAAACTGGAAATAGAAACAATAAAGAAAGTTCAAAGGGAGACAATCATGGAGATAGAAAACCTAAGAAAGAGATCAGGATTCATAGACGCAAGCATCACCAACCGAATACAAGAGATAGAATAGAGAATCTCAAATGCAGAAGATACGGTGGAAAATATTGAAACAGTTGTCAAAGAAAATGCAAAACGCAAAAAACTCCTAACTCAAAACATCCAGGAAATCCAGGACACAATGAGAAGACCAAACCTAAAGATAATAGGTATAGATGAGAATGAAGATTCCCAACTTAAAGGGTCAGTAAATATCTTCAACAAAATTATGGAGGAAAACTTCCTTAACCTAAAGAACAAGATGCCCATAAATATACAAAAAGCCTACAGAACATCAAATAGACTAGACCAGAAAAGAAATACCTCCTGTCACATAATAATCAAAAGATCAGATGCACAAAACAAAGAAAAAAATACTAAAAGCAGTAAGGGAAAAAGTCAAGTAACATATAAAGACAGACCTATAAGAATTACACCAGACTTCTCACCAGAGACTATAAAAGCCAGAAGAGCCTGGACTGACATCATACAGACCCTAAGAGAACACAATTGCCAGCCCAGATTACTATACCCAGCAAAACTCTCAATCACTATAGATGGTGAAACCAAGATATTCCATGATAAAACCAAATTCGCACAATATCTTCCCACAAACCTAGCACTTCAAAGGATAATAGATGGAAAATGCCAACACAAGGAGGGAAACTACAACCTAGAAAAAGCAAGGAAGTAATCTTCCAACAACCCCAAAAGAAGATAACTATACGAACATAACTTTACCTCTAATAACAAAAATAACAGGAAGCCACAATCATTTTTCCTTAATATCTCTTAACATCAATGGTCTCAATTCCCCAATAAAAAGACGCAGACTATCAGACTGGATACACAAACAAAACCCAGAATTTTGCTGCATACAAGAAACGCACCTCAGTGACAAAGACAGACACTACTACCTCAGAATAAAAGGGTGGAAAACAATTTTCCAAGCCAATGGTCCTAAGAAACAAGCTAGAGTAGCCATTCTAATATCAAATAAAATCGACTTTCATCCAAAATCAATCAAAAAAGATAAGGAAGGACACTTCATACTCATCAAAGGAAAAATCTACCAAGGTGAACTCTCAATTCTGAACATTTATGCTCCAAATGCAAGGGCACCTACATACATAAAAGAAACTTTACTAAAGCTCAAAACACACATTACACCTCACACAATAATAGTGGGGGATTTCAACACCCCACTCTCAGCAATGGACAGATCGTGGAAACAGAAACTAAACCGAGACACTTTGACATTAACAGAAGTTATGAACCAAATGGACTTAAGAGACATCTATAGAACAATTCATCCTAAAACAAAAGAATATACCTTTTTCTCAGCATCTCATGGTACCTTCTCCAAAATAGACCATATAATTGGTCACAAAACAACCCTCTACAGATACAAAAAGATTGAAATAATCCCTTGCATCTTATCAGATCACCACGGACTAAGACTGATCTTTAATAATGACAAAACCAATGGAAAACCCACATGCACATGGAAACTGAACAACTCTCTACTCAATGATGACTTGGTCAAGGAAGAAATAAAGAAAGAAATAAAAGACTTTTTAGAATTCAATGAAAATGAGGACACATCATACCAAAACTTGTGGGACTCCATGAAGGCAGTGATAAGAGGAAAACTCATAGCTCTAGGTGCCTACAAAAAGAAACTGGAAAGAGCACACACTAACAACTTGACTGCACAACTAAAAGCTCTAGAACAAAAAGAAGCAAATACACTCAGGAGGAGTAGAAGGCAGGAAATAATCAAACTCAGGGCTGAAATCAACCAAATAGAAACAGAAAGAACAATACAAAATATCAATAAAACTAGGCGCTGGTTCTTTGAGAAAATCAACAAGATAGATAAACCGTTAGCCAGATTAACCAGAGGGCACAGAGACAGTATCCAAATTAATCAAATCAGAACTGAAAAGTGAGACATAACAACAGAAACTGAAGAAATTCAAAAAATCATCAGATCCTACTACAAAGGCCTTTACTCAACAAAACTGGAAAACCTGGATGAAATGGACAATTTCCTAGACAGATAACAGGTACCAAAGTTAAACCAGGAGCAGATAAACCTTCTAAATAGTCCTATAACCCCTCAGGAAATAGCAGCAGTCATTAAAAGTCTCCCCACTAAAAAAAGCCCAGGACCAGATGGTTTTAGTGCTGAATTCTATCAGACCTTCAAGGAAGACCTAATACCAATTCTCTTCAAACTATTCCACAAAATAGAGACAGAAGGAACACTACCCAATTCGTTCTATGAAGCTACAATTACACTCATACCCAAACCCCACAAGGACCCGACAAAGAAAGAGAACTTCAGACCAATCTCCCTTATGAACATTGATGCAAAAATACTCAATAAAATTCTAGCAAACTGACTCCAAGAACACATCAAAACAATCATCCATCATGATCAAGTAGGTTTTATCCCAGGAATGCAGGGATGGTTCAATATTCGGAAATCCATCAATGTAATCAACTATATAAACAAACTTAAAGAAAAAAACCACATGATCATCTCACTAGGTGCTGAGAAAGCATTTGACAAAATTCAACATCCCTTCATGATAAAAGTCTTGGAAAGATCAGGAATTAAAGGACCCTACCTAAACATAGTAAAAGCAATTTACAGCAAACCAGTAGCCAACATCAAGCTAAATGGAGAGAAACTTGAAGCAACCCCACTAAGATCAGGGACTAGACAATGCTGCCTACTCTCCCCCTACCTATTCAATACAGTACTGGAAGTCCTAGCCAGAGCAATTAGACAACAAAAAGAAGTCAAAGGGATAAAATAGGAAAGGAAGAAGTCAAAATATCGCTATTTGCAGATGATATGATAGTATACTTAAGTGACCCCCAAACTTCCACCAGAGAACTCCTAAACCTGATAAACAACTTCAGCAAAGTGGCTGGTTGTGAAATCAACTCAAACAAATCAGTAGCCTTCCTCTACATGAAAGATAAACAGACTGAAAAAGAAATTAGGGAAATGACACCTTTCACAATAGTTGCAAATAATATAAAATACCTTGGTGTGAATCTAACCAAGCAAGTGAAAGATTTGTATGACAAGAACTTCAAGTCTCTGAAGAAAGAAATTGAAGAAGATCTCAGAAGATGGAACGATCTCCCATGCTCATGGATTGGCAGGATTAATATAATAAAAATGGCCATCTTGCCAAAAGCAATCTACAGATTCAATACAATCCCCATTAAAATCCCAACTCAATTCTTCACAGAGTTAGAAAAGGAAATTCTCAAATTCATATGGAATAACAAAAAACCCAGGATAGAGAAAACTATTCTCAACAATAAAAGCACTTCTGGAGGAATCACCATCTCTGACCTCAAGCTGTACTACAGAGCAATAGTGATAAAAACTACCTGGTATTGGTACAGAGACAGGCAGGAAGATCAATGGAATAGAATTGAAGACCCAGAAATGAACCCACACACCTATGGTCACTTGATCTTTGACAAAGGAGCTAAAACTGTCCAGTGGAAAAAGGACAGCATTTTTAACAAATAGTGCTGGTTCAACTGGAGGACAACATGTAGAAGAATGAAAATTGATCCATTTTTATCCCCTTGTACAAAGCTCAAGTCTAAGTGGATAAAGGACCTCCACATAAAACCAGATACACTGAAACTAATAGAAGAGAAGGTGGGGAAGAGCCTCGAATACTTGGGCACAGGGGAAAAGTTCCTGAACAGAACTCCAATGGCATATGCTCTAAGATCAAGAATTGACAAATGGGGCTTCATAAAATTGTAAAGTTTCTGTAAGGCAAAGGACACTGTCAATAGGACAAAATGACAACCAACAAATTGGGAAAAGATCTTTACCAATCCTTCATCTGATAGAGGGCTAATATCCAATATATACAAAGAACTCAAGAAATTAGACTCCAGACAACCAAATTACCCTATTAAAAAATGGAGTATAGAGCTTAACAAACAATTTTCAACAAAAGATACTCAAATGGCTGAGAAGCACCTAAAGAAATGTTCAGCATCCTTAGTTGTCAGGGAAATGCAAATCAAAACAACCCTGAGATTCCATCTCACACCAGTCAGAATGGCTAAGATTAAAAACTCAGGTGATAGTAGATGCTGGCGAGGGTGTGGAGAAAGAGGAACACTCCTCCATTGTTGGTGGGACTGCAAGATGGTACAACCACTTTGGAAATCAGTGTGGCGGTTCCTCAGAAAATTGGACATAGCATTACCTGAGGATCCAGCTATACTACTCCTAGGCACATACCCAGAAGATGCTCAAACATATAACAAGGACATATGCTCAACTATGTTCATAGCAGCCTTGTTCATAATAGCCAGGAGCTGGAAAGAACCCAGATGTCCATCAACTGAGGAATGGATTCAAAAAATGTGGTATATTTACACAATGGAGTATTACTCAGCTATTAAAAACAATGAATTCAAGAGGTTCCTAGGTAAATGGATGGAACTAGAAATTATCATCCTGAGTGAGGTAAGCCCATCACAAAAGAACACACATGGTATTCACTCACTGATTATTGAATATTAGCCCAGAACCTTGAAATGCCCAAGATGCAACTCACAGGCCACATGAAGCCCATAAAGAAGGAAGACCAAGTGGCAGTGATTCGCTCCTTTGTAGAAGGAGCAGCAAAATACTCAAGGGAGCAAATATGGAGACAAAGTGAGGGACAGAAACTGAAGGAGGGGCCGTTTCAAGACCACTCCACCTGAGTATCTTTCCCATGTTCAGTCACCAAAGGTAGAGGCTGATGTGGAAGTCAGGAAGTGCATGCTGATAAGAGCCTGATATGGATATCTCCTCAGAGGTCTTCAAGAGTCTGACATACTCAGAGGCAGATGCTCACAACTAGCCATTGAACTGATCATGGGGTTCTCAATAGAGGAGTTAGAGTGAAGACTGAAGGAGAGCTGAAAGGATTTGCGGCACCATGAGGAGAGCAACAATACCAAGCAACCACAGCTCCCAGGGTCTAAACCACCAGCCTGGGAGCACGTAGGGAGGGATCCAGAGCTTCAGTTGAATATGTAAGAGTGGAGGGCCCTGCTGGGCATAGGTGGAAGAAGAGAACCTTGACTGCATGAAGGCTGGATGCCCCAGGGGGTGGGAATTTTGAGGGTGGGGAGGTGGGAGTGGGGGGGTGGTAGATAGAGGTTACATCCACAGAGAAGAAGGAGGAGGGGTGAGGGGATTGGGGGTTCCTGGGTGGGTGGGGGATGGAGTAAGGGGACAACATAGGAAATGTGGAAATGTAAATAAAACATCCAACAAAAAAAAAAGAATATGAATAAAACAAATTTGAGTTGCTAAAAATATTTACACATTTATAAATAAAAAACATCGATATAAACATATGTATATATATGTATATATATATATATATTCATTATATACCCCATTTTAATTGGTTTGTTTTCTTTTTTTTAAGTTGTCATTTTATTTATTTTTTTTAATAATTTTTTTTTCAAATCGTAATTTTAACTCATCCACACAGGGGTTATAAACACAAAATGGCAGGACTTGGGGAAGGGGATGACACTGGAGTGTGGGTGTTCAGGGGGAATACAGATATCTTTCAGAACAGGGTAAAGGCTGGGTGAAGGTTCAGGGGACAGGTGGCTATGACTCTGCCTTTGGTTCACTTGTCCTTATCTAAGTTGGTATTATCTGCCAAGGCTACCTATTTACATGGTCTATGACTACTCAGGCTTGCAAATTTCCACAAAAGCTTCCTGTTTACAATAGCTTATAGCCATCATTTCAATGTTTTTCCCAAGAGACACAAGACTTGGTGTTAGTTTACATGTATGATAGGCCTATTGCTGATTTTAGGCCTATGGCTGATTTTAGGCCTATGGCTGATTTTAGGCCTTCAGTCTATAAGCAGTGCTCCCCATGACTTCTCCTCCCTTCTCTAAGTATAGAAGGGCTGTGGCAATTCTAATCTTGTGAAGGTGGGGATAGAGGCCTGACCTCCAGTAATTGAAGGGGACCTTGTAATGGCTCCAGTCCCTTGTCATTGTCCAGTGAAGCATGAGGGCCATACTCATCCCGATGTCTTTTTCCTCGAGAGGGGATACTCTTGACATCAACCCCTATGCAGTCAGGCTTGTCCCTCAGGGAACCCAGAGAGATATTTTTAAGTTTTATTTATATTCCCTTGCAGTGCTTAGCCTCGCAAGCAGCCTAAGCAAGAATTCAGATCGCCAGTCAGAGGGGGTTCTGGGTGGCCCCTCTCTGCTTGGTCTAGGGGTGGAAGTCCTCGTTTAGGTTGGGTGGAGATGGATTTTGGGAACACCCTGAATAGAGTAACAACCTCACCTTGAGTCTCATGGTCCAACATAGCTAACTTATGAAAATGTATCTGAATAGGTTTTGCTACCAAATTATTTATCTGTTGTTTCACAAAGTTAGTCAGCCTATTTGAGGTCCAGGGATCAGAAGAAATAAGCAAAAATAACCCAATTAATGGTCCCAAGATAGGAGGAATTAGAGTTGACCACCATGGAGAGGCTGAAAACCGATTCTTGTACCAGCACTCATCTTTCTCTTTCTCTCTCTGACTTTTCTCAGGGCCTTCTCTGACCTTTTTCATGCTCTCTTTAACCATCTCTGTCTTGTCTATGTAAAGGCAACATTCTTCTTTAAGGGCTGTACACAGTCAAGAGCTGTACACAGCCTTTTCTATTGTAATAGAGTGGGGGAACGGTACCCCCCCCAGAAGGAGTCCCCCTGAAATACTCTCCATCATGCCTTGTTCACTTTTAACTCTGTAAAACTGAAAGCTCATGGCAAATCTGCTGCTGACTGCCTCTGGCATCTCTGAGACCAATAAAAACTATGCCACAGCTATGTGGAAGGACCTTCTTACCCTTAAAGGGAATGGCCCAGACCCAGTTCTCTTATGGAGCCAAGGATTGATATGCCTGTTTCATAACACAGAAGGCACAGCTAACTGGCTACCAAAAAGATTAATGAAATAAATAGATACCCCCACAAAGCCAGACCCAACCATAAATAAAATGAATAACAATTGACATCCAGGGAAGAGAAATCCCCTGAGAATTCCCTTTTTTTTTTCTTTTCCAGGTAAAAATGAATCACCTGCGATGTCTGCTGTTAGAAGTTCTAATCCAGATGCTGGCCTCCGAACTTATACTACTCAGACCGTCGGGCCATTGGCAAGAACATCAAACAGCTAGAGATTTACATCACTAATCTGAAGAAATCCCTGGTTTTGCTGTCTGAAGAGACCTCCAAAAATCGCAAAGATCCTTATTGGACTTGATTTACTCTATTTGTTTTCTTAATGTGCAGTTTTGCTAGTTCTTTATATATTCCAGATATCAGCCCTCTCTCAGATGTATAATTGGTAAACTCCTTTTCTCATTTTGTAGGCCACCATCTTGCCTGAAAATGGTAAAATTCTCACTCATGTAGACGCTTTTCAGTTTCATGAACTCACATTCATTCATTCTTGATCTTAGTATCTATGATAACAGTGTTCTGTTTGTAAAGTCCTGACCTGTGCCAATGTGTTTCTATTCTATCAGGTTCAGTGTATCTGGTCTTACATTGAGTTCCTCCATGCATCTAGAATTGTTCTGTGCAATGGTAAATATGGATTTATTTTCATTCTACACACTAAACAGCACCATTTGTTGAGGTTGAGAGTATATGTTTGCCTTCTTTGTCAAAATTCGGGTGTTTATTGCATGACAAACTACGTACAATCCTCTCTAATGCAGCATTTCTATTGAGTACTACATCCTTAAGTACTTATAATTCATTATTTATATTGCAATGGTATTGATTTTTAAAACAGAAAACAATTTTAATGTTCGGTAATGAATAGTTTAAGTATGGTTCAGCATATAAAAATGAAGAATATTTAACATGGGCAAGTTTAGCCCAATTTAAATATATACTGTGAACATGTTTCAAAACATCATTTGTGTATCCTGTAAATGTATGTAATTTTAATACAGAAGTTGAAATCTTTAAAATCAGTTTAAAAGCCAAATAGTTTAATGGTGAATCTTTCAAAAATGTTGATATAAATATGAACTTCTGACATTTATTTTTATTTGAAAAATATATAGCATGATTCTCTATATATACATATGTACATGTATATGTATATATACATGTGCATTTGCACCCATGCATGTGTGTGTGTGTGTGTGTGTGTGTGTGAAGAAGCTGGGCGGCTAGTGCCTCAGCACTTCCCCTTGCCTCAGCAACCCCTCGCGCTCACAAAAGCCCCCCGGCACCCCCCCCCTTTGCTCCTTACCACAGCCTGACCCTCGGCAACCCTCATTCCAATAGCACACCCTAGTGCAAACCCCCTCCCAGGAAGGCAAATCCCAGCCTGAGAACACATAAGCAGCTTCAGCTTCCAGCCCCCATGTCCCGGAAGTTGGCAACTTCCCTCTCTGATGGATGACTAGACATTCCCCAGCACAAGTGGCTTCTGGCCTTGGGAGAAGCAAAGAACCACATATCCTTAGAGAGATTAAGCCAATTAAGTGGTCCCAGAGAGCTGTGACTGTTTTGTAAAAACACTTACTCCTGATAGCATCATAAAGACCAAAGGAGCATCCCTCCCCAATTGCGTGACCCCGACAGCCGACCCTGTCTGCCATCTAAATGTATGAAATTGTGTTTGAGAGACAGCTTTCTTTATCTGTCATGTAACCCTGAAGCCCCAGAACCTGCTTGTGTATAAATTCCCTAAACTCCTAGACACAGATTCGCAATTCTGCCCTGCGAAAATCGAGATCCGAGCCTGGGTTTGAATTAAAAGACTCTTTGTTTCACTGCATTGGATTTGGCAATCCTTTGAGTTCTCCTGGGGATCTTGAGACCTGGGAATAACGTGTGTGTGTGTGTGTGTGTGTGTGTGTGTGTGTGTGTGTGTGTGTGTGTGTGTGTG